>NC_139043.1:12896730-13156981 GCF_965140915.1 Aythya marila
TACTTTCTTGCTAAATGATTGGAATTTGTTCTGGAATGGACAGAAAGTCAATTGACTTGGTTTAAATCTGTCTCCAACTAATTTGTTGTTGATTGGTACATGACATAAGTACAGAAGGGCAATTTCCCCATACTTGCATTTTGATGGACTTGCCTTGTTAAGGCTTACTATTGTTGCTTCAAGGTGGTTCTTTTATTATTATTTGAAGGATGCAGTAAATGAGGTGTTCATTAGCTGCAGATGATTGGAGATCATTATTCCTACTTTCATTACAAGTAGGTCTGATGTGTAGGGTTTTTCCGTGTTGGCCTTCCTGTGTGCCCTCTCCAACAGCTTGGAATTCTCTGGACAGACTAAAATTGCTGGATTGTATCACTCCTGCTCTGCCGTCCTCACAGCACTTCTCTGTTTGAAAGTAAGTAGTTGCCATGGAAATAATTGTGGTGTCACAAATTCAGTTATGATTTCAATAGAGGATCATGTAAAGTGGAAGAAATGGTCTGCAAGAATAACTAATACAAATGGCAAAGGAAAAATTACAAACATATCCAAGAGGACAACATTGTCTGGTAACTGTCTGTAAGGCTTTTCTAACTAGTCCTTCAGGTAGATTTTCAGGTCAGATTCCTTTTCTTCAATATTTCTGTTGATGGGAACTCCTTGCTCTCTGCCACATTTTCTATTAATCCTTCAGCAGTGAGATTTTCAGTGAAGTGACAGCAGCATAGTATTCTACAGCAGCAGGTATCTGGGGCTAGACAAAGTACACCAGACAGTGTCTCATTTGTATTCTGCCCCACTTATGGCAGAGACATTGCTTACACGAAGCACTGGTACATAGCCATGGCCCTTCTGGCATTCAACACATGCAAAGAAGTCATGTGCATCAGACATGGAGGGAGGTGACAAGGTGTTTCTCTGCCAGCCACTGCACCTGGTGCTATTTGTTGGATTAGAGATATCCCATTTCTTTGTCTCTCTGCCCTTTTTGATTTTTTTTTTTCTTCAGTGTTTATTGGGATGTTTCTCATTTGAGTTATTCTTATGGAAATACTCTGCACAGACGTTGATTTTTATATATGGAAAAGTTTCTTGTCTACTAAGAGACCCCAAACACTTGTTAATGTTGTAAATTAGCGTATGAAAATCTTCATATTCTGCAACAAGGCTTTTGTACTTCTTTGAGCTTTCTCAGCCAGCTTGATAAGATTTAGTTTCTAAGACTACTTTCTGAGGTTTAACTCTTTAATTATTGTAGGATAACCAGAAGTCCCAGTTTATCTGGACAAGATCAAGAATGCTGAAAATTACCTTTTCATCCCAGTCAAAAACTATGAAAATTTATTCCTGACACATAATTTTTGCTAGGTGAAAGGACTTCTTTTGTTGTTACCCTTTGAGATGGTGAATGAATCATTCACAGAAAACTGAAATAGACAGCAGCTTTGACTGACATATAGCTCAATACATTACTGTTTCACCTGCCTGGTTGTATCTGGGAGACCCAGTGAGGTTCCAACATTAAGATGAATTCTTCCTGCCTGTCCTGATATTTGAATAGAATATAGAATATTTGGAGTCAAGTTAGAACCATAAACATGCATGAAGGCATAAAGGCATAAAATATATAGTATATACAGTAGACATACTATAGATTACTAGCCAGAAAGTCTATTAAGGGATATTAAATAAGTCTCTCACTTTTTTTAATTACCTGTAGAATGGGTGTATCAGTATCTTCCTGCCTCATAGGCACATTGTGAGGGTAAATACACTCATGACTACAAGGTACTCACACTGGTGTCCTGAGATAACACAGTAACCAGATAGGATTTTAGGGTTTCTAAAACTGGTTTCTACCGGTTTTATCAAACATTCTGGTAAAATGCCAGTTACTTCAGAGCAGCAAAATTTGCCACTGAATTTTAACAGTTTCAAAACAAGTCTTTGAAGGTTTCCTCTAAGCTGTCCACATTATCTAAAAGCTAGGGGTTAAACTGCATTTGAAATGTGTTCTGGGTGTCCCCAGAATACTCTGTTCCTCATGTTTGGGACAGAGCCAGTCTCTCCTGGGTTGTGGATCTGTTTGAAATAATCAACTTTGTCCTTTGGAGTATTTGCATGCAAAAATTAGTTTTCTCATGCATGGAGACTGGTTTTCATTTCTGAGAGAAATTCAAGGAAATAATGAGAAATGTTTTGATTTATGCAAAGCAGTGATATTTTTTGGAATTAATTTTTAAATCTAACTACAACTGGCTTACACTGATATAATTTGTTCTAGTCCTTGTTTACACAGAAAAGTTAAACTAGTTTAAGAAGTGACTAATATTAGGATTATACTCCCAGCACTAATCTTTGGCAAAGTCATAAGAGAATTAATAGGGGATGCATAAAGATTTTTAGAGAGTAGCGCCATAATCAATGTAAATCAAACTGTTGTGGTTTTGTTGTTGTTCTTTTTGTTTTGTTTTGTTTTGTTTTGTTTCTTTGTTTTTAAGAAAATGGATCTTGTCAGACAAACTAGATAAAAAAAAAAAAAGCTTTTAAAAAAAAAGTATTACAAGTATGGTTGTCAAAGATAAGTGTTGGTACAATAGCTGGGCTGTAATTCAAAACAAGATTTAGGAGTGCTGTTCAGGATGGAAATGGCTGAAAGTTAGGGCCTTAACTCTGTAAATCAAACATTCAAGGCAAATGCAGCTCTGCATCTCGTATGGGAAGAGCTAAATGCTTACCACTAGGAATCCCAAACTCCACACATCAATTCTGGGGATGTTAAAGAAAATTCCTTTGAAAAGTAAATACCTAAAACTTGAAGAGATGGGAGATGTGATATCTACAGCAGCCTTCTAAGAATAAATGTCTTATGCCTCTCAAGGTGAGAAGCTTTATAGGAATGAATCAGGACAGGAATTTCTCTTGCTTTAGAAGAGTCTCCTCAGTCCCCTAACAACAGGGAAAGAAGCAGAGAAGAGCATTCTTTGGCTTCTATTTCTGACTGCATTTTTCTATGTTTTCAGGACTATAGTTGTGCATTTTAAACTTGAGTCTCACTCTTTGTTCTTTCACATTTTGAAAAAAAAAATAGATGTTTTTTACTACTGAAATCCTGGCACAGTCCGCAGAAGTACAAGACTTGCTGGATGTAAGCTACAGTGTTAAGACAAGAGAGACATAGAGATTTGCCTGACCCCCTCCTTGCACCCTTTATATAGGGCCAAATTCCTCCATGGCTGACTGTCTGCTTCCACTCTGCCAAGTGCTTGGCCCTAGGCTCCCTGTGGGCCCCAGCAGGAGCCTTGTAAGCCTGAGAAATAATCACAATTACTTGTGAGTTCTTTTTATTTTTTATTTTTCATTTTTCATTTTTCATTTTTTTCTTTCTTTTTTTTTTTTTGCCTTTTTTTTTTTAATTTGTATTTTTTATTTCTGTTTGAAATGTCTGCAATGTCAAAAGGTTTGCCTTGCAACCTCAAGTAGTTCCATTTCTATATAGAATGAGGCATATTGTGTGCTTCAGGCTGTGGCAAAAGAGGGCTAAAGCTGTTTAATTCTTAAAGCCAGCTAGGACATCAATGGTGGACTGCATGCAGCAGAATGAGCCATAGTGAGGAAGAAAATATCTACCAGTGCCTTTGGAAAACAGGCTCTGGAAGGAATTATTAACAACACTCTGCCTGGATATGTCAGAGCACTTACTGGAGCAACCAAAATCCAGTTAAGAGTGGACAGAAAATTAAGCAGTTTAGATAGATGATGGAAGGTCAAAGAGGCACATTCATACCCTTCCACTCTTTATTTAGTATTATATACATATTGATATAAGCGAACTATAGTAATGCCTGAACAGGTGCAGAAGCAATATTTCCGTGTCTCTCCTATCTTCATGATAAAAACATTTGTTTAGATTCTATCCAAGAAGCTGTCCGTGTGAGATCACTATTTTGGTATGAATTCAATGTAGTCCAAGCAGGTTAGTTTATATCTGAATAGCAAATACAATTGTTTGCTTGTTTGTTTTACCAAGTTAGGTAAAATCTTACTTGCTGTTTGCACACCAAATGGTATGAATTGGTGCATTTCAGGTGATCTTGGAGATTTTGGCATAGTAAGCTGCATTCTAATGAATTCCTGGACTACAGGTTATAAATGACACATTAGGTACCAGATCAATTCAATGAACTTCTATTTACCTGATGTCTCAGACATTTGATATAGACCTGTATGACATTCAGATAACAAAATTATCACTATACAAAAATCAGTGAAGATCTTTTAAATGTATTAAAACTACTGAAGTTTGGCAAATGAAAGCTTGCCAAAACTACAGCCTTTGTGTGGGGGTGAGTTGCTTTTGATTAGTTATTTTTAAGCTTTGACGTTCTCTCTACTTTTTCATACATTTCTCCTTTTTTTTTTTTTTTTTTTTTTTTTTGGGGGGGAAGATTCTGTTTTTCAGGCATTTTGGTGGTTGTTGTTTTTGTTCAGAAATGTAAAGAAAATATTTTTAAAATAAAATTCCATGTAAGTATAAAAATTCTTCAAGTGTTGAAAAAAATACCACTCTTTATTAATCCAGTTTCCCAGACTTTTTTTTTTTTCCTTTTCTTTTTCTTCCAGAATTTGATATTTCAGCATCTTGATCTATTTCAGGAAAGGGGAAAAAAAAAAGTGAAATCCTGAAGATTTTGCAATATGGAAAAATCATTTGCCATCCAGCTCTAATTAAAAGCTTTCTCTAATTAAATATTTGTTAAGTGACAGATCTCAAAAACTGTAATAATGAATCATCATACTATGGAACTAGTCCCAGTGCAATCTGTTCTTGACCAAATGCTATGTAACATCCTTATCTGTAGTCCTGAGAGAGTATAGACATTGCTAGTAAAAATTACAGATGAAAGGAATAGGTAGTATAGTAAATAAAGAGGATACCTAATTTCTATAGACAATTTTGATAATTCCTGAGTGGTTGTTTTCATCTGAAATGCATGAAATGACATATCTTTTGGAAAGAAGCAAGTAGGTCATGAATGGTGGGCAGTACTTGAAATGTCAATGCACTCAAAAACTGTTGTGGTACCAAAGCAGCTTAACATGAGCTCCCTGTGTGATGCTGTAGTTAACAGGGCAAGCAGCTTTAGTGCATGCATAAAGACTGATCATCAAATATTAACATAAAGTTGATTTCCACCCTGTGTGAAGTACAGCAAGAAGATATTGCAAAGCATTGTCTAGAACCTGTGTCTGTACTGCAGAAAAGGTGACAAAAATGTAGGTGTTTCAGAAAAGAGCCACAAAGATGCTACTAGTTCTGGAAACCTGACTTGTAATGAAAGACTGAGAAGTTTAAGGAGTTTGCTAATCATTTATCTGAGAGCTGCTAACCTGATTATTGATACAAATACAAATCAAAGGAGATCAAACTGAAGCTGTCTTTTAGTCTACTAGAAATAGGTATAATGAGATTTCATGTTTGGAAGCTGAAGTCAGCAAAGTCTGGGCTGGAAAAAAGACAAGATTTTTATTTATTTATTTATTTTTCGTCTCAGAATGCAAATAACAACTGAATTAATATTTCCTGAAGCATAGTGGCTTCTATAGCTTTTAAACTGTTTTAACTCAAGGTCAGATGATTTTTAAAATGTATACCTGACAGCAGATGGATTCAAACAGATGTTATTTTGATATGTAAAGCATTTTAGAATGAGATTTAAACATGAAATAAAATGACAGTGCCCCAGGCAGGGTGGTGTTCATCAGGTGCCTTCCCTCTGCCCCCATTTCGTCCTCTCTGTTTTCTTCCTACATTTGTGTCAGCCATACTGATTGGCTGCAGAATGGGGCAGAAGAGCTGGTTGATCTGTCTGGAAGCTAACCTAAAAACAAAACAAAACAACAACAACAACAACAACACAAACAACAACAACTAAAAACAGTGACTGAAACTACATGTCTGGAGCAGTGAACCATTTTAGATCACAGCTACCTACATGTATGCTGATCTTTCTAAATTTACTCTGCTCCCTCCTCAAATACCATAAAGATAGATAGTACTTGGCCTTGTCCCCACCATCTCAGACAATGTGTCCCATGGAATGGTTCACAGTCTGGCTGTCACTTAAAGGCACAAAAGGAACTTGGCAAGACAGACCAGACAGCAAGTATAAGAGGATTTATTACTTTTAATCAGGTAGAGTGGAGCCCAAAGCTTAAAGCATGGTGTAGATACCTGTGTCCTAGAATACTTCCTTACTAGAGTAAAATCCTTCTATGTTTTCTGTTGTCTCTGGACTGGGACTTGTTTTCTTTTTAATGCAGCAATTCATCTTTGTGTATGGTGTTGTTGGGGACCAGAAGGGGAGAGAGGGCTTGCTGCTTTCCTGACCTAAGAAAATATGATAATCCCTGCTAAACAGGCATTTACAAAGTCAAATGAGCCAAATTGCTTTTACTTTAGGCACAGAAGAAAAAAAAAAAAAAAAAAAAAGAAAAAAAAAAAACACTCACTAGGGATTTTTTTTTTGACATAGAATTTAAATGAATGTGATATTTACACATCTAAGTAAGTTATGTAGGTTTTTTTTGTTGTTTATTTCTTTGTTTTTGTCTTTCTCATGAAATCAGGAAGATAAATTGTTAACTATTATATTATTTTGAATTTTACTGTAAATTGACTAAACCCAAACCAATATGCCTGTTTTGGATGCCTAAATGCCACAGCCATGGAGAATTAGGACATTGGTCTGGGATTTCTCTCTTCTAACACAAGTACTGGGAGGTATCAGGTAAACTAACAGGTGGTGGGTTCAAAACAAAAACTGTTTCATCTTGTAAAGTTTACTAAAGATGTGACACTCCTTGTAGGTTGAGTTACAGAATTGACATAGGTTCACTTATACAAAACCATGGAATGAAAATTCAGTGAGGGTTATATACTAAGACATAATTTCTCATTCTGGAAGTCCCTAAGCAGAAAACTGGTGCATGTTGGAGATATACTAAAATATTCCCAAGACATACTCTTGGAAACCCATATGTTTATCTCATTCCTATACTTTTCTGTACTCATCTCCTTCTACCTGCTTCCAGAAAAAAAGAGTGCATGGTGATATTTTATTCTGACTCACTCTTAAGTTATGCTAATCTAGTAAAACTACATGATTTTATAAACATACGTTCCACATCTTACCCTGATAGCAGAAATTAATGATTTGAAGAGGTGGTTCTTGATATTGGCCTATCACTTCTGACTATCATTTTTAATTTGACATTCTACCACAGTTGGTTTGCAGTTGATCTCAGCTGTTCAAAATCCTCACATTCAGCTACAAATTCCTTGTCACTACTTTCATCCAAAAAGCTTCCAAAAATAAATGTGGAATTTACTATGAGAATTTTTTTCCCAAAGGAATGGCTCTCAGTTTTTGGCTCCGTTTTCTTAGATCTTGTGATGCCCTGCAGTTTGCCTTACAAGTTCAGCACACTTGTCAAATGACAGTATTGCACAACTGAACTGGAAAGAGAAAAATACTGGCTCATTCATGTGGTTTGGAATTAAATCCATCAGTGTTATTCAAAGTGACAAGTAGAGCTTACATGTACAGTAAATCAGCCAGCACAGCATGATAAATTATGCTTTCCTCTCTGTCAAAGGATTTTTGAATCACAATTGAAATATTTTTTCCATGTTCAAAGTCTGAATTTCCTAAGATATGGAAGCTAAAAAAAATATAATCAAAAATAAATAAATAAATAAATAAAAAAGATCCAGGCATCCAGGCCTTCGCTTACACCCTGAGTTAAGTGACAATGTGGTTTTAAATGCAGTAAAGAATCTTTTCAGAATCTTTTTTTTTCTAAAGTAAGCTACTTCTAAATATCTTCAGACATAGATCTCCTTATTTAAGACTGCATTAAACTGAATAAGAAAAAAAAAAAAACGAAAAAAACACTAAGCAGTCATTTCTGGAATAAGAGTGGCTACAAAGGGACACATTCTTATGAGAAAACTATTCTGGTCAAATTTCCCATGTAGACAGACCTTTAATTAATTCACTGTAAAACCATGTGTGGAAACTCATTCTGAATTAAGCTCAAATTATATCAGTTTAATTTGTTTCCTTAAATTGACAAGTGCAAATGATATAACTAATTTTAATCTGGATAGTAGAACATTTCAACATTTCAGTTTACTTGGCTTTTACATCATTTTTTTTGGATGAATCTATATTCACAGTTAAACAGGTTTAATTTAAGAAGATATAAACATATTTAGGCAAACCAGTAAAAAAGACTATATATTCAGCTCATATTCTCATCTACCTAAGTCTCACTTGATTGCAGCTTCATTTAAACTGAAGGAGAAGAAGGCTCTTGTCCAAAAAATAATGTCCATAAAAGCTTCTGTATTATTTTAAATAGATCTGTGCAAGTCTGTCTGTTGACTTTCTTAGACTTGTTCATCTCTATCTGTAGATACGTGAAGCTCAGTTGACTGTTTTCCTGTATTCAAGTGATACATATTGAAAAAAAAAAATGTTCTATCAAGTCTAGTGTAGGAAAGGAAGGGTTAGCAGGGCATGGACAGCTGAGGGCAGAAATTTCAAAAGCCCAGTGAATCTCCTAGAAGAGGAGAATGAGTAATGAGTAATCATGAATCTTGTACATCTTCCCTTAACAGAGGAAAATTCAAATCTACATTTATGTCAACAGGCCAGCAGCACATAAACCTTTCCATGTGGTTCTCACTCCAGATCAGTCCCACTGGGCAGTCTAGGCCACCCAGTACAGTTGCTCTTTGTGCTACATATGATAATTATTTTTTTTTTTTAAAGGAAATCCTAATGCTTTGTGTTATTTATGGATCATCATGGTACTTAGTATTTTCCTGCTGAAATGCTTCAGATGTATGAAATGCTTCAGATGTACTCTGTGAAACCCACATAGACAAATCATTGCTGTGTGCCTCTGATTTTGATGCAGACAGGCTTGTGCTCTAATATTCTGCTCTCTCCTCTCTTGTGTGAGCATGTTACAAATGAACTTGACAAGAAAAAAAGATACTGGCAATTACAATGGTTTTTGAGTGGGGGAGAGAGGAATATAAATGAGCAGAAAGGTGCCAAGATATCAAGACTAAACCATCTGGCTTAGTGATAGTTGTAAAGTGAATATTTAATGTAGTGAGTTTTATTTTTGGGGTCCTGATTTGAATAGGATCTGTTTTCATGTCTTGTGTAGCACAAACCTCTTTTAAAAAGGTCAAGACAGACTACTTGAAACATTATTAAGAGAGTCTGTGTTTCTCTTCATTGCAGCTACTTTATCACAAATACTTGTACAATACAATAGCTAGTTAGAAAATGGAGAGAAAGAAAAAAAGAGACAAGACAGGAAGAAAGGACATTACTTTCTTTTCACATTTGGGCCTTTGCTTTTGTTTTGTAATGAATTCCTGCATTCCTGCAGTTGCATTCAGGAGAATGCTGGAAGGTTACTTCCTATAATGAACACAATCTGATATGTGAAGGGTAGATCTGCAAATGCTGTTATGAATCTAAAAAGTGAAAGCCAAGTGAGATGCATGTGGGATGATGAATGAAGGAAAGTAGATGAGGAGACAAAGCTTGTTAAGTGAAAAGGTGGTAGTACTGTGGGTTTGTCTATGAAGAACCAACTGAAATAGTATACAGTAGTTATATTATTATTATTATTATTATTATGGCTAAACAGAGGTGATGCAAGAGCTTCAGGCCTCTTCTGCTTGCTTTCACTTAGTCGTATATCATCTTTCCCTTGAGAACAACTTCCAGTTCTGTATCACAGCCAGCTCAATTAAAATCCTGCCGAATTATGTTATTTATTTTTGAGAGTGCCACAATAATCAGCAGGAAATTACAGGAATAAGCAAGTGTCATTAATTGCTGTGATCTTGAGGCTGGATGGTCTTGGGCACAGGTTTCGTAGCAAAAACAATGTAAGATGGTTGAGCACAGAGGTTTAGTAGCTTTTTCCTTTCATGATATTGGCTTTAGAACAAGAAAATCACTTTTAAGATTTAGTCAGTATAGTGCCTTTGGTAAGCTCACAGAACAGTTGGAGATTTTTTTTTTTAATGTTTAGATGAAAAAAACCTTTCTTGTGTGTGTGTATGGGGAGATGGGGGGGAGTAAGCTTTTATATCTTACTGTCTGCTCATGTTTTTACATTGCCATGAGGCACTAATCAGTGTATTTTACATATATGTGGAGTACCTTCATTACATTCGTGCTCTACAAAAATTTTAGTATACTTTTTTTTTTTTTTTTTTCTGGAAGGTAAATTGGTATCTTCTAAGGAAATATTGGATAATAGTTATTAGTTTTCAACTCATGAATATTCCCATCTACAATATACTTCCAGGAGTTACACCTATTCAGTCAGAGACTAAAGATAAGACCTTGTAACCTGTCACTCAATGAGAGAAACAATACAGCATAACTCTACTTTTTTTTTTCTTCCTAAATACTATCAGTCATCAAACAAACAAACAGACAACAACAACAAAAACAACGAAAAAAAAAAACACATTAAATTATTTTCCAGAAATAGTTTAGAGATAAATTAAGTATATCTGAGACACTTAGAATCTACTAAAGAAAAATCCACCAGCAAAAACATATGTTAACTATCCCCCTATTAAAAGATATGCACATAACTCCTATGCAGAGGCCACATGTGAAACAGATCTACATTACAAATGGCAGGTAGCCATTAAGCTGTCCCCACTGTAACTTCTATTAAAATGTTGCTTGAAGAAAGGTAATTTTATTTTTCCCTTCTCCACAATTGTAATGAAGATATCATTTAAAGAAATATATATATATTACAATGCATGTAAATATTGATGTTTCAAAAGAAAATAGCAATCAAACCTCATAAACGAAGTGTTATATTAGCAGTAAATTTTACAGTACTCTACATAAAATTGATTCAGATGCTATGTTTGACCTTGATTGTCAGCCTTCTTTAAATGAAATATCTAAAATGATGACAAATCAGTAAAAATAAGACATACTTTTAAAGGTAAAAGTTGTGGTAAAGCAAAACATCTGAAATAAAAGAAATCTATTAAAATATTTTTAGTCAAAGGTACTAAGTCAACCTATTCCCCTGGTATGAAAAGACAAATACAATAAAGCATGCTACTGTATCTTAATGGGTTACTGTGGTTTGGTGAGTTCAGTCTAATATGTTTTATTTCAACACCATTGGGTTGGGCTAAAACCATGCTTATTTTCAGTGGCCAGGGCTTGCATGATGAGTGACAATTTGTTATGTAGTGATACCACAATCTGTTGCTGTCATTAGCAATCATTAGCTATTGATGTCTTCTATCTTTTAGTGCTTGCACTGGGGGAAATTACAAAAAAGAAATGTTGATTTAAATGAAACCTGATTTTTACTCTTAAGGTGATATTGCCACCAGGCAGTCTGATAAATCCCAAGGTGCTGATGAATGTTTATGTATTACGACATCAAAATAAAGACTGCCTTCTTCCAGAAGATAGAGAAATACACCTACAGTGAGATTCACGACACAAATTCAGCAGTGTAAAAGTTAGGTGTTTATCTAAGCTCAGTATTTAACATCTATCCCTGAGTTTTGGGACTTAAGTAAATTTCACAAGAACGAAAATTCTACTTATATCAATAGTTATTAGCTTAGTTGAAGATGCTACTTAAAATTGGAATTGAGCATCTATATTTCTCTTTCCCCAAAGGTTACCAAAGGTTAGAGATTTTCACTTGAGTCACAACACTGCAATGCTGTGACAATGTTTTAAGCAATGTTTTAAGGTTTTTGTTTGTTTGTTTTAAGCAGCTTTAATACCGGTCTTTCAATTTTTTTTTGTTTGTTTGTTTGTTTGTTTTTTTTTGATTTTAATTATTTTATTTTATTTTATTTTATTTTATTTTATTTTATTTTATTTTATTTTATTTTATTTTATTTTATTTTATTTTATTTTATTTTATTTTCCCAAGAATGAAAGCCTAATTTCTAAAATGAAGATAAACAGCACTGTCCTTTCCAGCCACCCTACTTCTCCTACTTTTCAGTGCTGACTTTATCCAAGAATCTTTGTCAGGTCTTGAGCCAAATCACGGTCTGACACTACATGACTACACTATGATTTCCATTAACCTAATGCCTAACAACAGTGCTATAAACCTGAAAATAGACTACAGCAGTAGCCATTGCCTGCTTTTACCCAGCAATCAATAGCTTTTTGTTTTTTTTTTTTTTTTTTTTTTTTTTTTTCCTATGAGGCATGCAGTGATAAGCTTTAATATATTTCTGACTTTTTATAGTACAAAACCAATGACTGCCCTAAACATAACCCAGCATTTGAATGTGTGTTCAATGAAACAGGTAAACGGTAAATAAAATCCTCCTATATGAGTGATTTACATCATAGATCCCAACACACTTTTCAAAGATTAGTAAAGAATTGAAGCAGAGAGACTGAGAGAAAACTAGTCAAGTATTTAACTATGCTTGATTTTACTGATTGCCCTGTAGAGACACCTAGAACCACTATTTCTTTTGTCTCAAGACAATGAAAGTGACATTCTAACCACATCTTACAAAACCTGAATATGGAGAATAACCACTCTTGAAAACCTTTGACTAAGGGCTAAGTACAAAAAAAGCCCCCCTTAGAAAGTGACAATACTATTTATATATTTAAAAAAAAAAAAAAAAAAAAAAAAAAAGTGGGTTCTCTAACAAGCTCAGCTCTACAGGTGTCCAGGCTGTGAGCACTGTTTTCTCCTTGACCATGTCTTTATGGACTCATCTGGAATCTTGTCTTTTTGTAACAGGTTACGGTAAAATTTTTAGAATGAAGAAATGATTATTAAGACTTAAAAGGGCCCAGCTTTGCTACCAGCAGTGTATTTCAGTTTTCACAAACAGCATTCTTTTCCCAAAGTGAGAAAATCCCTCATTTACTCAAGCTTAACATTGATCCATGAACTGATCTGTCACTGATTTTGATATTAAATATCCTTACAGATGGCTGTGTTTGGTAATACTTTAAATATACTTTGTTAACCAAATCCCTGCACAATGCAATTAATGACAAATAAAACCAATTTATAGAATATGAATTATCTTTCCATCTGTAGGGGGGTGTCACCTAATCATATAATCATTTTTAAATTTAAGGTGGTGTAGTGGGAGGGCAGACAGATCAAGAATAGTCAAATAAATATTCCTACATTTAGACAGAAACGTTTCCACCTACATCTGTTAACTGTGAAAATGGCATCTAGATGCTATAAAATAGCTTTTTCTCATCTGTGTATTGTCTTTGCTGGCATCAGATATACCTCACCTCCCCTTCATCTCAGCTCAACATTACTTGCTTATGCATGCATAGCTTGTGGAAGTGTGAAAAAAAAATAACTTCTCTTGTAGGAGCTTAAGGTGGATAAATCTTTGATGTACACTGGTAAGCTATTCTAATCTTTACAGGCACTGTATGAGATATCAACTCTTTAATATTAATTTCTCTTGGAAAGCAGCACAATTGATCTTGTGAAGATCTAAGCAAATCTAGGATTTAATGCTAGAATAAATTGATACACATCTTTTTTAAAAATACTTACAATAATCAGAATGCTTCCATAATAATCAAGCATTATTCCATGTTAAAAAGTAGTATATTTATGGCCAAATATTTTTAAATTAGTGTACAGAATTTTTATTTACTTTTTTTTTTTTTTTTCTGCATTTCTTAAGTTTAGAGTACACTATCAAGCCAATGAGAACAGATCCTTAACCATTGAAAACTGACAGATTTCAATACTTTGATATTTTTTTTTTTTCTTTTTTTCCCCCAGTTTGGAACTTTATTTAAATTTAAAATAACCTTTAATTGTATCATATTTCACATATCATTTAAGTATTCAGAGACTTTGAAATTGTAATGTGTCCCCTTATATTTAAGGTTTCTTCTGCATTTTCCTCAATTAGGCAAAATCAGTATATTTAGTAGCTTTCACCTTTACTCTAAAAGTATTTGTATAAGAGCAATAGTGAAGCAGTGTTAAACATTACTGTGATCAGGGATACCAAAACATTATGAAAATATAACTACTGAGACCATTTTTCTGATGCAATGTTTTCCCCCCAAAACTAAATAACTACAATCTTATAATGAAGCCACCACACCATCAATAACAGTGAAAAAGCAAGTACTGAAGTAAGACTTAGCATGCTGTCTTTTCAATTACAATATGCAGATGCTTTTGTAGCAAATAATAATACTGTTATTACATGTGAAACAAGCCTTATCCCTTGTATATCAGAACCACTGGTAACTGTTTTGATCAAATGTTGTGTGTAGTGTGTGTTACAGGAAATATAACTGTCTGGAATAGGAACTCCTTCTTTGATACATATTGGTATATTGTTTAACACAATGAGGTCTTTGATTTAGAAAAGGGTATAACTATAATAGATCAGCAATGAAAGATAATAAACAGTAGGAATTGTAATTGTCCTGTTTGTATTATTAATGCAGAAACTGCCTCAAAGATGTTCAGCCATCTCACTTGTATCCTCTTGTATCAATTGATCCTCTGCTATTCTTTCTTTGTCAATTAGGCGGGGGTATGCAGCAAATTAGGATGAATTCCAGATCTGCACACATTATTTGATTGGTTCCTCCCATTTTCATTCAGTGTGTTATACACTCTTGATGAGAGAGTTGGAATTCATGCATCTGGCCCCGTAGCCTGGATAAATACAGCAGCAGCCCTCAAAGGCCTATTCTGAATGAGAGACAGAGACATTAAAAACAAAACATAACAAAACAACAACAACAACAAAAAACACATAACGCTTTAATGAGTTTGGTTTATACAGTAGCTGTATGAGAGTAAACGTCAGGGATTTCCCCTCCAAACTCCCTCCCCTTCTGACTTTGGTTTGCTTGTACTCACAAACATTACTGGCAAACTGGGAGGATGGGCCATTTCCTAAATAATCTCAGTGGCCCAGAACCAATGATATTCTAGCCCAAATCACATCCCACTGGTCCCTTTCATGTGAGAACTTTGAGTATTCTGGTTCATTGTCATTTACAGTTTCTCCACAACATGTACAGTATTATTGCCAGTCAAGCCAGACTGTATGTCTTTTGATTTCGTTTGCATTCCTGGCTTGCTCAAGCTGGTTTTATTGCAATCACTGAAGAACATCATTTCCTTATTTAAATAGGATTTGCATTTCTCAGGCTTCTTGTACAGCTTCTTCTGAACATTGTTTTTGGAGGATTTACCCTGACGTTCCTACCAAGCAAGTCCACAAAAGACCATTGTAGGCTCTGAATGTCCTTCATGCTGTTAACCTAGTAGAGGGCATTATGACATGGGGGGGAATAAGTAAAATTTAACAGAGATAACAAGGACCTTAATACAAGGAAGCATTAAAATCTCTAGAGCAGTTCTACTGTAAAATCTCAGTGACAGTCCTGGGTTTCTGTCAAAACTACAGCAGCTGCAGCAAATTGCTGATGATGTTAGTTCAAAATGCAGTAGTGTATGTGAGACAAACACACACACCAACAGAAGTCAATTTATTTGTGTTTTTGCAAAGGCTGTCAAGGTGGCTGAACTCCAACCCTTTGCTCAAGGATTCCCTCTGGATTTGAGTTTTCTTTCTAGATAGGGCTGACTAATGTGGCTGGGATCCAAAGTACGTTGAAATCAACATGAGAGTGATACTTCACAGAAGGTGTTACTTATTATCTTGAATGGCTTTGGAACACCAGGAGCTGAGATGAAAAAATATGAAGGGTCAGATTTGAACTGATTTTTTCTTTGGTAGATATACCCAGATATACACATGTAAGCTGTAGTTCTGGAATGAAACATTTAGAATTCAACATGAATTCTGTTCGTACAGAATATTGAATGTCAGGACTTGAATCAATCCAAAAAAAGTAGGTCACCCCTGGAGCTGAAAGTGCTGGGAGTTCTGTGTTTAGCTCAGGTCATGCCTAATTACCCTAACTAGGAACTATAACTGTGTCTGATCTATCACATATGTAGGTATCTCTTCCAACCTTATTCTCCCTATAGAGATGAACTGTAGAATGATGTCCATAACTATTAGGCAATTCTTTATTTCCAGAACTGCATGACCCAGTTTGATCTTGTGGGTTAGTAGGTGGGGGAAGAAGAGATGAGATATTAACTTTATAGCTACTCAGACAACCTCAGAAATTAAACTGTTATCCTGTATTATCATATATCTTTGCAATTCCTTTGTACTTGTGAACCCCAGGTCACAAACTAGCATACTACGAAGTGTTCAGCAATTTCCATACCATAAATCCTACTATGGATGAAAGATTCTCTTCTGAGCAATACTGTCCAATTTCAGTAACATCAGGATTAGCTTATTTAGGTAAGCTACTAGAACTGTGACTGTTTAACCAAAAATTAACCTCACAGAGTTTTGGGAAAATCTCTGAGTAACAGCTATTTCCAGAAATAATGTAGCATTACCTTTATTACTTTTTTTTTTTTTTTTGGCAATGATGTCTGTGCTGAAAATTCCTCTCATTACCATTTCTTTGAATAGTGGTGAACAATACTTGGACCAGATCCAAATCCTAGGCAGTGCTGAGTATCAGTAATGATTTTGATGGGAAATACCTTTAAATAAAATATCTGATTCCTAATGAAAGAGTAAGTTCTTGAGGTTGATTGGGAATTAATTTTTGTTCTGTAAAAAATGACAAAACACAATAGCTGATTTGAAAAATAAAACACCAAACCAAGAAAACTTCAAAAACATCTGAGTTTATATACCCAAACATATGCCAAATACTCCAGCTTGACTATTCTGAATATTGACAACCCAAAACAAAAGCAAACAAAAATTGGTTAAGAACATAACATTATCAGTAAAAAGAGATGCTTTATTAAAGTAGGTATTTCTTAAGGAAGTTCCTATCTGACAGAAACAAAAATATGAGCAAAACCAAAACAAACAAATGCTTATCAAACAATTAAATTGATATGCCATCAGCCTTAATTACAAGTTGCATAAATACAGGAAAAAAAATAACTGTACTGTGTGGCTTATTCGTATGTTGTTGGAAATTTACCTAATCTTGTAAAGAAACTGCCCCCCTAAAACACTTTAAATAACAATCTACCAATTTACCAGTCTCAAGTTGATATTATGCACATTGTACCTGCTTTTCCAAAAATAAAGGGGTCATGCACTTTCTTCTTCAAAAGGGCACATGGAGATTCTTAATGAAAAGCTGCTGAGAATCTAAAGCAGTTAAAGGCAACTGTGACTAGAGGAAACTGATTTGTAACCATTGGTTTCACAGCGGGCTGTCATCTCACTGCCTCTATTCATTTGCTTGTTTTCTGGTTCAGTAAAAACTCTGTTCTACTATTATGATTTAATGGCATGGTAATCTTTATAAACCTACTAGATTCTTCTGGAATATATTTAAGAAAAATAAATGTATGGGAGCTGGTGACATATTCCTTCATTAAGATTCCTCAGACGTGTGGATGTGTGTTTGGAATCCAAACTGATTCACACTTCCTACGCACAAACAAGACTTTGGTTGGAGGTAAAAAGCTGATGATACTGTTTCCTAACACCCCACATTTTAATAATTAAAAAAAAAAATCAAGCTGGAAGCATTTTAACATAGATTTTAAATCTGAGATATGTTGGTGTCTCTGAGTGATAATATAGACTTGTGCTGCTGCAATTGTATGGTCTGGAGTGAAACACATGGTTACTTGACGTCACAAATTGGGGCTGTAGTAGCAAGGGGTGGGGGAATGCAGCTGGGTCACTTGTTATAGTAGTTTCTGTATAACCTTCAAGGAAATTCCCTTCTGGAAAGAGAGCTTACAAAGACACACAGTCACAAACCTGGAAATGCCACTTCGAGTAGGTTTGCCATGGGAAAATACACTATTTTCCAGAGGTTAAGGGAAAGTGCTGTGCCAGAGTTGTAATACTCTAAAAAGGATAATGTAGGTTCTACTTCTTGGCCTTCTTACCATTCTGGATAAATACCATGACTGGACACAGAGGATAGGATAAGAATGAAAAAGGAGCAGAAATGAAAATATCACGACTGCCTAGAAAAAGTAATGTTAGGAGTAAAATTGTGTGTGATAGGGAAAATTTTTAAAAAAATAAAAATAAATCTCATTTTATTTATCCCTTCTTTCCTAACACAATAAAGCCAAAATTTGGCCCAGGCAGTTCCCTTGGTAGGGGTAGAAATTAATCTAGATTAGACACTCAAGAGTATTTCTTAGGTACAAGGTATTGTATGTCTTTAAGTCCATATTCCCACAGGATAAAGTCCTACATTCAGTCCTAAACAAGCCTACAGGTCATACTCGATAGACAGCTAGACTCCGCTGGCTGTTTCAGCAGCATTAGCTACCTATCGCTATCTTCACAGGGCAGGACATTAGGTGTATAGGCAAGAATATATAGAGAAACTTTTCTAATACCTGTCCTAAATTACCAGCCTAAGACTGTGGAAGAGAGTTAGGCACACTGCAAAAACATTTCCCAATATTTTTTTTAATTTATCCTTGTAAGCCTATTTGCCTTTTAGAACATTTTATCATGCCTTGCCCACTTCTCCAGAAATTGCCAGAAATCAGACAAATCACTTTGGCTGATTGCACAGTAAATCAGTGGCATAGCATTACATTCATACATTCATTGCATACTTTAAAATGTCAGCCTCGTTTTCTCTATGAGAGAAACAACACCAGTTTCCAAAAATGTCAAGTTTGGCTTATTTTTCATCCTTGCTACTTCACAGAGAATGGACAAATAACCTGGTCAGACACAAAGCCCTCATTCAGAATGCTTGAAAGTGTCAGCGGTTTTCCCAAAAATAATGTTAAAAGCCACAAGATGTTATTGATCTACTTGGGAAATGCCAAAAGCCATAAACAGTAATTACATTAAATAAATAAATAAATGAATATGGTGGTACACAAAGACTAAAATAAAGCATGAAAGAAAGCAACATTTTATAATACCAGGCATAAAAAAAGTTTGTGAAATCTGTAATAAATATCTGATCAACTGATTCCTTCAGTGTTTTCATGACATGGACATGTTGGTAGAAAGCCAATGTATTGCCTGTGCAGCTCATAGGCCCATTTAAGTTCATTTTTATAGCAATGAACATTACCGACAACAAAACAATTGAAAGCCTAAGCATTTATAATATTTAAAGTGCTTATTTCTCTCTCCCCCTTCCTCCCACCCTCTCCCCCCAAAGGGATAAAATAGCATGACCAAATTACAGGGGACAATATTGAAAGCATTTTAAAGGACCTGTTCTGGATATATACCAACCCATTCATACCAGAAATAGAGAAAACCATGAAAGAAATTGAGACAGAAGTGGTAGAAAGCTTTGAGGAGACACTATTGCCTGTACTTCAGTCTTTGAGCACACAAGACAAGTGCTGAATGCAATTTTTGGGTGGTTTGCCCTTCAAGTGAGAATTTTACAACTAAATGAACATGGTACACAGAAGAAGGCACACAGATCTGTAATGCAGTGCCTTTCCCTACCTGCTAAGACAGCAACCACAGCTTCAACATCAGTAATAATAATTCATAACCAAACATTTTTGATGTAAGCAACACCATCTGGACTGACTGCCACTGAACTCTGAGCCACAAAAGGAAACTAGACAAACACCAAGATGAGCATTAAGGATTTCATGTCATGGAATAAATCAGAACTTGCCTCTGGAAAATTAATTCTTCAGTCCTCTCTATATCAAGAATTAATATCTTTCCCTTTACTTTTACTTAGATTCCTGCACTTGTGCAACTACCACTTTATTAATACTGCTTCATCACTGAAAATTAAATCTGTATTAGGAAAAGACTAAATATTTATTCTGGTAGAACTCATTCTCAAAAAATAAGTCAAAATGCAGGAAACCTTGACTCAGGTTCCTGTGACTGTTCCGGTCCTCTGAGCATAGGAAGACCCTCTAGGAAACCACTCGTACTGCAGTTTTCTAACAGCTCTTCAGGCTTTTTTTGCTCCCTCATTCACCTTCTACTCAATAAATCTATTATTATTGGTAAAGTGGGTTGGCCTAGGTCAAGCTTATTCCCATTACCAACATTTCTCCTATTCTAAAATGGATTTAAATGGTAGCCAATAGCATTTGTCTTAACCATTTTTGTAATTAACTATGCACACCTATCTAGTTGGAAGATATAGAAATAATTAAACCAGACATTTACATTCTTTTTCATTTTCCTTCCATTCTTTCCTGTTATTTTTGGTAAGCCATTCCAGGACTGAAAATACTTTTTGTCCTGAAATAAAATCAGATGTAAAAAAGCATCTTCAGAAAGTAAGTTGGGAAAATTTTAGAGGCTATAAGCCTACTCTCAATTACACTACAGCGTCTTTGCACAACTTAAGGCATCTTTATTAAGCCCAGTCTTTACTGTAAATAGGAATAAGATCTGAATCATCATTAGCCCTTGAACATCTCCTCCTAAAGATTTACAACACAGTTTAGCTTAAGCTAATAGATATTTTCCCTCTCTATTAACTGTAATACTTACAGAATTGCTCTTTTGTCACTTACAGTCCTCCATAGGTGTACTGGGTCTGGCTGGGATGTTAACTTTCCCAGCAGCAGCCCATACAGTGCTGTGCTCTGCACTTGTAGAACAGCAGTGGTATCATACCAGTGTTGTGTCTGCTGCTGAGCAGCAGTGGCACAGCATCAAGACTCTCTCTAACCCTCCTAGGGGGTGGGCAAAAAAGTGAGAAAAGAAACATCACCAGGGCAGCTGACCTAAACCAACCAAAGGGATATTCTATACCATATGATGTCACACTCAGCAATAAAAGGTGGAAACAGGAAGAAGAGAAGAGGGGTGGGCTCTTGTTGTGAAAACGTCGGTCCTCCTCCCCAGACACTGGCTACATGCATTGTGGCCCTGCTTCAAGGATGTGGTCAGGCATTGCTCATTTGTGGGACTTAAAGAGTAATTTCTTTCCTCTGCACTTCACATAGCCTTTAATTTTTTTTTTTTTTTTTTTTTTTTTGTTTGCTTTTCACCCCCCCCCCCCTCCCTTAGGTAAATTGTTTGGTTAATAATAATCTTTCCTTAATAATAATAATTATTATTTTCCCTTTAATTAAATTATTCTTATCTCAACCCGTGAGTTGTTCCTTACTTTACTTCTTTCCCTCCTCACCTAAGGAGGGGTAGTGAGAGAGTGGTTGTGATGCTTAGCTGTCTAGCACAGTAAAACCACCACAATAGGAGAAAAAGCTGTGTGTGTGAGAATATCTCCAGTCCAAAAGGGGATTGATTTCCCTGCATGCTAACACACTTTATATAAGAGCAATCTTCCACAAGTTGTGCTTTTGGGAACAGATGAGTTAAATAAAATGTCTTCTCTCACCTTTCTTCTGTAGTTGTGAAGTTCTTGGCATATTTACCTAGAACAGTTCTACTGTTTATTGCCTTGGAATTAATTTGTACAAATACATTAAAAATCAATCAATCAAACAAACAAACAAACAAAAACAAGAAAAACAACCCAAAAAATCTCCTTTTTATCCCATTAAAAATGCTCATCTTCTCAATCCAATCAATATCAGCAGCAAATCCATAAAAAGTAACAATATATAAAACATGTCATAGATTTGGCTCCAATAGTTTAATTAATTTAGTCCATTTGGGAGTAGATGACAAGGCTTTTTCTTCTGAAACCTTCATTGATTCATTTTAAATAGTGCTGACACAAGTAGAAGTAATTCAAATTAATGTCAGATAAAGTTCTACTTTGGGTTGAGATTCCTTAAATGGTTCAGACTATAGTCAGTATTAATCCACCCAAATTTAACACTTGTATTAAATATAAACAGAGTTGAGAGGTGCTTTTAGGGCTAAATAAAGAGGAAGTACTTCTATTATTTCCTTCCAATTATCTTAATGTTCAGATGATTGTTTGTTACACCAATTCTCTGTGTAATGATATACAGAAAGCACTTTCCCAAAGATGTTGAACAGGAATCTGTGAAGAGGAGATCAAGACTTACATAAATAGTCTAAATTATTTATTAGAAAATGTTCTGTGCCTGGAATTGAATAGGATAAATCATTTCAGAGAAAATAAGAATCTTACTTCCTTTGATTACGATGATAATTAATAGTTTTTTGCATAATGGTATAAAAGTGGGTTTATTTGTGTACATACAAAAAATGGTGGTTGCTCAAATTTTAAGCCCCTTTTCACAAACATACCAAGTGACATTTGCTTGTTGATACAGAATTATTTCATTCATTTTGTTAAGGATGAATATGAAAATAACTCAGTTGAAGTTTCAGACAAAGCATTAATAGGTAGAGAAAGACAAACTTTGTTAGTCTGTTTTATAACCCTACTCCTTACCAGCACCTAACAATCAAAGATAAGCTACCTCAGAAAGATGTTCGTGCCTGAATTGGTAGAATTTAAGTAATTAGTAGCATTAACACTTAACTGAGCAGCCACTTAAGCTTTAGAGTAGACCTGCCATTGTGATAAACAGGATACATCAGTGCTGTCTTGGATCTGCTGCTTTATCGTATACAGACACAGGAGCACTGCACTTCTGCTGAGCATGTTTGGGGAGGTCCAACCAATACAGATGTCAACTGCAACAGCATAGATTTGGAAGAGAAATTAACAATATATTATAGTTTAAATGATGGTTTCCTAGGAAAAGTACAGTCTCTCCATTGTTTGATGTTATTTAAAAGTTTCAAAACACTGGCAGGAGTGACTGAGAGATGCTTGAGCTGGGGGAGAAATTGGACTAGCTGACCTCTCAAGGTCCCTGGAACACTATTTCTGATTCACAAACAGAGAAAAATGAATTCTGCCTGTGGAAGGAAAGCTTAAAGTGTGAAGAAATTTACATAGGAGGGAGAGGATTTAAAGCTTTGCAGAAGGATTAAAATTTGCTATGAGCTCCAGCATAAAAGTGGTACTGTTAAGTGAAAACCTTTATACTGTTAAACAGTACCCTTGTCCTTCAGAGCAATACCATTTACTGATAAGAGAAATGGTCTTTCAGATCAGAGCAAAGGTCACTTTCATGGTGAGTTTGAATGAAGATTTATACTTGCCTTTGGATTTTCATTTGTTAGTGTACCTACCTGTTTCTCCACTTTCATGGGGATAAATTATTTACAAGACTATTGCATTAAGAAAGCATGTGATACTTTCTTAAGGTGATGGCAGCTCAGTGGTCATGCACAGAGCAATAGTAGCTCTCTGAGTTTGAAGTGAAGAAAGAAATCTCAGCTGTGCACCAAGGAGAATAACGCCAGGTAGCACAATCATCCTTCATTACACACTTAAGCCCAAATTTGCAAAGTGGGCAGCAATTCCAGTTGCCTGCATTTCTATCACTTTGGGCTGACCTAGATTTGAAAGAGGAAGGAGGGGGGAGTGAGGAGTGGATATCCAGAGCTTAGAGTAAATCTCCTGGGATCAAACTTTCGCAGTTCCAGTCCAGAGAAATTTTGGATTGAACAACATAAAGATGATACATTAAAGAACACAGCCACCAGATAATTAAAGCTGCATCCTTATAGCTTGCCTAGGATTTGGTCTTAAACCGTGGCTTCACCAGTTATGGAACAAAAATAAATCCAAGGTCCGTAAAAGAACAGATGACCCAACAGATTACCTCATTAAACCACACCAGCATTCAAGGCACCAGCGCAAGTGAAAATAAGTTGGCTACCAATACTCACATCACCTTTGTCTTCCCAGCTCAAATTAATTTTTTTTCTCATTAACTCGTATATAGTCATGTTTACTGGGAAAGCCTTCAACATGACACTGGAGCAAGGCTAAACTGCCTCCATAATATGATACCTTCCTCCATGAGTCTCTTGTCAGATAAATCTTGTAACCAATACAAAGCACTAAAAGATGAATCTTTGTTATTGTTTGCTGTAATTCAGAATGCAAAAATGTCTTCTATGTATGATACAGCTTTAGACTTTCCACAAAAGATCCATAGCATAATTTGAATATTCAAGTACTGATACACCTCGCTTTCAGCCTTGCTGCAGAGGAAACGTTAGGATTGGGGAACATAGCCAACAATGCCAGCCATCTCACACTCTCTTAAAGGGCTGTAGCAAGTCTTGAGTAGTTTACAGAATTCATGTGGAGAGTTGTTTAAAACATATGTTTTCTATTTAATGGAAAAAAAATATAATTTTTTTTTTTCATCACAACACCCCAAACTTTAAATATATGTTTTACCCTTCCCCCAAATCAAGATGTTGCTCTAAAGATCTGTGATATCTCCTGTAACAAAAGTATTGTGGTTTTTGTTTGTTTGTTTGCTTTTCCTGCCAGGGTAATCAGTGATTTTATTCCCTTAAAAAAAATAATAATGCTTAGCTAGAATATGAATATTCTACATAAAATAGGTACAGTGGTGGTAAGAAAAGAAAAGAAAAGAAAAGAAAAGAAAAGAAAAGAAAAGAAAAGAAAAGAAAAGAAAAGAAAAGAAAAGAAAAGAAAAGAAAAGAAAAGAAAAGAAAAGAAAAGAAAAGAAAAGAAAAGAAAAGAAAAGAAAAGAAAAGAAAAGAAAAGAAAAGAAAAGAAAAGAAAAAAGAAACGAAAAGAAAAAAGAAAAGAAAAGAAAGAAAAAGGAATAGAACTAAGGCTGACCCTTCTTATCCCCTTCTCTAGCTACTGTCAGAATTTGGAAACTTCACATTCTCCTATACTTCTTTAAAAGAAAGGATAAAAATAGCCCTAATGAGCAGCTCTTTAACTACAAACAGCAAGAATTTCAGTCAGGAAAGAAATGTCACTGTTCAGCTTTCAGTGGTTGTTATATATAACAGCAATTTAAAAACATATAGTGTAAAAATGATGAAAGCTACCTTGACAGGGGTGCTTTTAAATCTGCAAGATTTATGGAAATATAAAATAAATATTTAGCATGTTGATTTTACATGCAAGAAGGAGTCAAATGCATGCCATTAGCAACATCTTTCCTCCCTCCCCCACTTCTGTTTTCAAGGCAGGGAAATGCATCTCACCATTGTACATATTCTATTACTTTTTTTGTGCTTGGAGACACTCATATGGATCATTATTTAAGAATAAACAAATTAAAATCTGGGGTATTAATTGTGTGACACAGAATAGTTCAAATAGAAATGAAAGTTTATTCTCATCACCGGGTACACTGCTTAGTAGATGACAGTTTCAAATATTAAATAACACAGGAGATGAGAGAACAAATATTCTCTGTGAATAGGCATGGAGTTAACTGAAGGCTGCCCTATTGTTCTTCCACTGTAATCCAAAACACACCTGCAAGGGCTTCCTTCCTCTTTTGATTCACATACACACAACTGTTTGAGGTGGAGTTGGGGGGTAAGAGGAGGGGGAGCAGGAAGTAAAATGAAGTGAAGGTGAGAATAAGGGAAGAACTTTGTTTTTCTTCCCATCATATGAGAAGAGTTAATCAAAGTAAAGTGGGTGTTGCAATATCGATGGGGGGAGGGGAAACAAGCTTAAGAGATTAAGTGCATAAATGGAATGGAATTTAGCCACATGCCATTACAGTCAGTAATAGAGGTTTTTTTTTCCTCCCCCAAACAAATATCACAAATAGAACCAAACAGTAAGGGATAATTTGGGGTGGTAGTTCTGAAGTCCTCTATTCAATGTCAAGAGAATGCATGAACAGTGATGCATGCTATCTGGCTGAGAAAAGGGAATTCTAAAGTAGGCTCCGTTCTTCGTGGCCAGACAATTTCTTTTTTGTGTTCTGCCAGAACTCTAATTGTAAAGGCCTTTTCAATCGCACCAATCAGCCATGTCTTTCAAGTTGGCTCCCTCCATTCTATTATTCAGCTGACAAGCAGTTATAAAAAGAGAGATTTTTTTTTCCACATAGGCAGAAGCTATACGAAGATAAGTGACGCCAGCTACATTTAAATTTTAAAACCAGATTCTTTCATAAAATTGTAGGTTGCTGTCATTCACTTCTTCTTATTTTATCAACTAGCAACTGGCAATGCTTTCTCCCTTTAAACAATAATGAAAGGAGATAAGCTAGTGAAATACCTCTGAGTAGGAGTACAGACAAAACAGAGTGCCATAGGAAAAGGACAGATTTTAGCCAGCCCAGAGTAAAAGGATTGTAGAATATTTAATGCTACGTGGTAAAAAAAAAAAAAAAAAAAAAAAAAAAAAAAAAAAAGAACACACAGTTTTATAGAACTAGATATCACATGGTTTTTTGACTGATAAAAAGCTTCCACTTCTGAGATGGATATTGAAGTCAAATAATGGTACAGAGATCACATGTGAAAAAAACATGGAAGAAAAAACATGTTGGGTGGAACATGTTTATTTCAGTGGGGTGAAGTCATACCTTTTAATGTTACAAAATGGTAATTTTATGAAGCCAGATCCTTCTCTTATCCTGAATCAGT
Organism: Aythya marila; assembly: GCF_965140915.1. Lineage (NCBI taxonomy): Eukaryota > Metazoa > Chordata > Aves > Anseriformes > Anatidae > Aythya > Aythya marila. Next base: position 12,923,318 of record NC_139043.1, read on the forward strand.
AAACGACTTACTTGATTTCAGTGGTCTTGAGATAAACAAATAGCCAAAATGCAAGCATAAGCTGTCAGTGCAATTTATAACTTTGTGCAATATTCTTCCACATAGTATTCCTGGATTATGGACTGTCCAGAGAGGTCTGCAGGACAGAGCTCCAGGAGGATAAAACAAAAAGGAAGGCTAGAGGAAATATGTCCTGTTTTCAACCTTCTGAGGTTAGATCAGCTGCTTCATACAAGCTGTGGATACTTAAAATCATTAGTAGGGCCATCCAGCAGACAAGAAAGAAAACATTGGGTTTTATGGATGAATTTAAGGGAGAATAAAGGAAGATAAATAGAAATGACTGAAGATATTCCATAAATAATATTTAGCATCATATTACCCAGGATATGGAGAAGGCTGAGGTTCTCAGTGACTTTTTCCTCAGTCTTTACTGGCAAGAGCTCAAACACTGCCCAAGCCCCAGAAGGCAAAGGCAGGGACTGGTAGAATGGTGAACCACCTACTGTGGGAGATCAGGTTTGAGACCAGTTAATGAACCTGAAGGTGAACAAGTCCATGGGGCCTGAAGACATGTATCCGTGTGTCCTGAGGGAACTGGCAGATGTAGTTGCTAAACCACTATCCATCTTATTTGAGAAGTCATGGTAGTCCAATGAAGTTCCCAATGACTGGAAGAGGGGAAACAATCCCCATGTTTTTAAAAAATAGGAAAAAAGGAAGAGCCGGGAAACCACAGACCATCACCTCAGTGATGAGCAAAATTATGGAGCAGATCCTCCTGGAAACTGTGCTAAGGCACATGAAAAATAAAAATTGATTGGTGAAAGCCAACATGGGTCACTAAGGGTAGATGACATTTGCTTTACCGGTCTGATGGCCTTCTACAGTGGAGTTACATCATGAGATGCAGCCCGTGGAGAGGAGCCCACACAGGAGCAGGGGGTCTGGGGGGAGCTGCCACCCGTGGGGGACCCGTGTTGGAGCAGTTTGCTCCTGGGGGATGGACCCCGTGGTATGGAGCCATGTGGGAGCAGTTCTTGAAGAGCTGCTGCCTGTGGGCAGCCCCCACAGGCTCAGTTCGGGAAGGAAGGACGGCATCCGTGGGAAGGACCCTGTGTGGAGCAGGGGCAGCAAGTGACCAGGAAGGGGTGACAGAGACAAAGTATCATGCTGACTGTGTCCCCCACTCCCCATTCCCCTGTGCTGCTCAGGGAGAGAACACAGAAGAGGGTGGGTGGGGGGAGGATGGTTTTAGTTTCTAACTTCTCTAGCTTGTTAGTAATACATAACAAATTTAATTAATCTCCCTATACTGAGTCTGTTTTGCCCATGACAATAATTGTTGAATGATCTCCCTGTCCTTATCTCAACTGTTGAGCCCTTTTCATCATATTTTCTTCCCCTTTTGTTTTGAAGATAGGTAGTGAGAGAGCAGTTGTAGTGGAGGTTGGCTGCCCAGATGAGAAAAAACACCACACATGGACAGTGGGATTAAGTGCACCCTCAGCCAGTTTGCTGCTGACACCAAGCTGAGTGGTGTGGTGAACACACCGCAGGGAAGTGATACCATCCAGAGGTACATGGACAAGCTTGAGAGGTGGGCCTTTGTGAACCTCATGAGGTTACAACAAGGCCAAGTGCAAGGTCCTGAACCTTGGCCACAGCAATTGCAAGCACAAATGTAGGCTGGTTGGAAATTGGACTGAGAAAAGCCATGAGAAGGAGGACCTGGGGTGCTGGTGGATGAGAAGCTCCACACATTCTAGACATTATAGTTACCGGCAAGCCACAATCATCAGAAGACAAGTTGTCATAAAGTCCAAACCAAAAGAGTAGGAAGGTTTGAGGAATGAAGAGCTGTCATGGAAACCAGAAGTCTGAAAACAAACAAACAAACAAAAACAAAACAAAAGTTATAATAGAGATCAAGTTGTCAAGGAAAAACTAATAGAGACCATAACATAAGCAAAGAATTTATTTGAACAAATGCACTCAATGCTTTCTTCAGTTTCTTAAAAAATAAAAAAATCGGTGTGTGGGGAAAATCTAACAGTTTTAAAAATTTTATAGCTTCAGTTTTGCAAACAAATAGTTCAGGAACAACATTCTCCAAACATAATGCAGCAACCATTTTTAATAAAAGTATGCAATTACAAATGTATAACATTGCATTAAAGAATAAAAACAAAACTAAAGCAGCCAACCCCACTAAAGATCTAAATGGATAAAAAGAAAGGTTTACATTCCTGTATTTCCAGAGCTACCTTGCTGAATTATGATACAGCCAAAGAGAACATAAATGATTCATCCAAGACTGTAAAGTAGGTCAGTGCAGACTCGAGCATAAGGTTCCTAGTGTGTCCTTCAACCCTTAGACATTAATTCTTTGACAAAGCTGTCACTACGCAATTAGACAGAATAGTCTTACTTGCTGCTTGTTATTAAAAATTGGTTTCTGGTGTCTTCCTGAAATTCTACTCCTTCATTTTATCCAAGCAGAATATATGTCTATCACTTAAGCTGTTATCAGATTAGACAGAGAAATAGAAAATTGTATTCTGTGGGTAAGGAACTCAAGTGAGATACGTTACAAATTTAGAAAACAGCTAGGCATGATTGATTGACTGGTTATTCATCTGAACCCGCTAGGAAATGCAGCATCACTTTATCAGCATGTTCTCATTTCAGGAGTGCTATGGCTGTTGGTTTAAGTGAGTTATTTTTCCTCGAGAGCTTCCCCCCCCCTCCCCCAGCACAATTTTATACTGAGGCAGAACCCCAGAAGAAATTATCCCACAGGACTCCATGGCTCTATTCTGCTTCTTGGCCTTTCCCAGAGGTCTGCTCATATGATTTCTAGTTAGCTTGGTTCATCATTTTTACGTGCATAGGACAACTGTTTCTCTCTAAGTGTCAGTGAACAGTCCAAGTATCTGACTGGACTCATTGATTTCATTAAGTAGACAAGTACCTTAAAGTTGGTTCAGTATGCAAGTCTCTCCTATTCCACCAAGACTAGAGACCCAACTAACAAAATGTAAAGTAACAAAGAATATCAGCCCATAAACAGCAAAAAGCTTACAGGTGAGAGGTTGTCTTTTTTTAAGGCTTTTATTCACTTGTTCATCCCATTCAGAACTGTAGCATCACCTTAATGCCTGCCATGTTCTTTGGAGTTTTCTAAGACTGTAAAGCACCTTTCTTTGCATGTGTAGTTTTAAGTACTGTAGTTTTTAAGCCTGTGCTGCACCACATAATGAAAGATTGTTAATGGGACTGCTGAAATATAAAGGTACTGCAATAGACTGAATCTTATCAGTGCAACAGTTTGGATACGCAAGGTACCTTATGCTGACTGACAGACGATGAACACAAAAATCTTTGTGCTTGTGAGTAAAAAGCTACCAGGGAGAGGGAGAAGATTCTGTTACAGAATCTGTTACAGAAAGCTACACCAGAAATCATAATACAGATTTCAAAAGATAGAAAAGTGCTTAATGAACTCATTTATACTTCATTAAAATTAAACTTTAATTTCTCTAACTGCTGTTTCTAGAGCCATCTTGCTAACAAGCATGCAACAAAGAAGCAAGGAAGCAAGGAAACAAGTAAGACACAGCACTGTCACATTTTCTGAGAATCTTGTCCTACCCCATCCTATACCTCATCTTGTGAATGGCTAGTAAGAAAGGCTCGAGGGGAGGATTCTCATCATTTTTGTGTCTGAACCTCTCAGAGCAGCTTTAGAGCTGGATTGGAGCCAGCAGAGCCAAGTGACCACACTACAGAGCTACAGATGCACATGGTACCTCCATGTTAATAAACTCAGACCTCACCTGAGAGACTTTCTTCATGGCTTGGGAACCATGGCTATAACAGCTCTCAGACCAGCATTTCCCAGAAGCTTTTTGATTTGTTAGTAGTGAAAGAAGAAATTCATAGAAGTAGATGGGAGAACACACTCGACAGGTTTTAACTGCTATGCTGTCAGACTGAAAGAAAGGGAGATATCTTATATATGGGAAAGGACCAGAAAGCTTGACATAATGATACAAGCCATCCATCAATGGCAGATATGCAATAAGACATTCACAGGATAAGTGATCAGTATAATTTGTTTTGTTGTCTGAATGATTTGAAATATTTCCCCACATACATTTAGTCATGTAGATAATTTGCTCTCCATAAAAACATTCAATTCTTTCTAGAAGCCTGACTATACCCTGCCTTTGGCTGCAGCAATGTCTTCAACAAGGAAAACATAATCTGTGAAAATATTTCTGCTAACCAGTTGTGAATGCCATTGGATAACCTTCATTTATACTTTGGAGAAAAAAAAAAAAAAAAAAAGAAAAAAAAAAGAAAAAAAAGAGAGATGAGTAAAAGGTCAAGATCTGCTTTTTTACACTTACTTTGTATATATCTGCCTTTTCACACTTACTTTGTATATATTATAGCGTTTCCTCATCCATTAACTTTGACAGATTTTTAAAGCTTTTTCTTGACAGGCAAATCAGTATTTTCATACAATCTCAACCAAATTAGATTCACATGACAGCCTTTCTAATGCTGGCTAACAAGCATGCTAACCATGCTAATGCATTTCAAGCAAGTGCATGTGACTATTTTGTAGTCCAGAAGCATTAAGACAGGGCCACAGATAGCATTATTTGCTATGTCCCGGGCCCATTTTCTTCTTCACAGCCTATAAATACTGTGCTTGTCAAACCCTGGCAGTGTGGTAGCATGGTATCTGGATTTCTCTACAATGAGCAATTGAATGTCATTTGAAAGTGGTGTATTTTAATTAGCATGATTCTAGACACCACCAGGCATCTTAAAACTGCACAACGTAGTTGTGACCAAATTGTATTTGGTCAGTATTCAGGAAAAAATAAATTTTAAGCTTTTCAGGAAAATTGCATTCTAGCTAAAAAAATTAAAAATAAATAAAAACAGCAAAATGTTAAACGCTGAATTTGTCACAAATATTTACTGACATTTCTGTCATGTCTACTTTTTTTTCTTTTCCTATTTTTTTTTTTTCCAAATTTGTACTTGCTGGTTATGCTTGTTCTTAAGGTTAATGTAGCTATATTTGACTACACACAATTATAAAAACTGATGATAAACATAGAAAGAGATCCAATGGTAGCCTTTCCCATTTAGGTCATTTCTGCAAAGTTAAGCCAATTCTATGAACTTTTGAAAATCCCAGCCTCAGTGTGGTGCAGGGCATGTCTTAATGAGTATCCACAGTAATAACAGTATCTAGTTAATGCAAACAAATAATGTTTAACAAAACAATTACATCAGACATGAAAAACAGCTGTGGCAGAAAATACGCTGTGGTTACTTGTGCAATAAGGAAGGTTTAAAAAGTTTTAGGGACAAAATGTTCACTAAGTCTGTTATTTCTTCCCTTTTCTGTAGGATGACGAATACTGTAAATATATGGTTTCACAATAGAATCTGATATATTTCTGGTTTTGGATGACATTTGAGAAAAAAAAGTTAACGTACTGTATCAGATTGAATTTGGTAATACAGTACTGACTGTTTGTGCATGTATATGCATAAGGATATGTATGTATGAATAGTGTATGCTATGGTTATGAAAGCTTTCTGTTGATCTATTTTCTTTCAGTAAAATCCTAAGCTAAACATATGGACACATATAAGCACTATGAAAAGAAAACTTTCACAGAACTATAAATTTATGCCAAAACTTTCTGAAGGTAGTGAAGAGTCTGTTGGGAAGCACTGCATCCCAAGGCAGAGCAACCTTCAAAGAAAACTCAGTACCAGGATTCACTGGGTAGCCAGGCCTGCATGCTGCAAGCACCCACAGTAAAATTAGGGCTTAACTTCTAACATTGGAGCACTACACGTGAATGCTTTAAGCACTGAGTGACAACAGGTCATCTTCCCACCATTTCAGTCTGAAACAAATGGAAAGAAGTACACATCTGACACCAAGGAAGCCATGGACAGCTGCACAGCCTTTGAATAAGTGTTTTTATTTTTAAGGCATGTTGATATATGCTGAGAGCTGCTTTGGTAACCAGATTTTAACTTGTGAGACTTTGAAGTTAGACAAGATTTTATTGGGAGGTGGAAGATGGAGAGGGGAGAAGACATCCCTCAAGTTAAATATCACATTCCTCCACCACTAAGTTGATGAAATAACTGCAAATCATTTCATATGAAAGGCAGAAATAGAGTGGAAGCGTCCAACATGGTTTAGCTGTCTTCTCAACAGCAGTGATAACCTTGATCATAACCTTGATTATGTAATCAAAATAATCATATTGATTATACTTCTAAGGTGACTGCCTCAAATATCTTTATCTCTTGACCATCTGAGTTATCATTTCTACATCACGTAAAATCATAAAATAATATGCCATGTAGCCAGGATGATGTTATATCAAAGGACTATAAAAAATGCGAAAAAGTTTTTAAAAATGAAAGCCATTTCCTGCTCAAATATATACGGTATTTGACTTAGTAAGGAGTTTTTTTTCAGAAGGGTTTTTAAAACTAATGCAGTTTCCATTAAAGTGAGTTGATATTCCAAGTGCAGGAAAAAAAGCCTCATTTTAGCTGAAATAAAGTTTTGATTTGTTGAACTGAACTGATGTGTGTTGGACTTCAGATTCTGCCAATTTATGCTGAAAAGACACTCTATGGAAGCTGCTGTTTGGATGCCCCATATCCATGGACTCTCCTGCAGATTTATCCTGGCTGATCTGTGTTTCCTGTGATACACCACATGATTGTTCTACCAGAGCCCATCAGGAGACAGTAAGATTTCCCATGGATCTGTTTTCACCTAGACTTTCCCACTGTCTCACTGCAAGCCTTTTTCTGTGCCCCAAGCTAGGAAAACTCTTGACTATGTAATTTTTATTCTACCATAAAATAATCTATCCTTTTTTTCCTCACTTTCTGTAAATAAGAACAAGTGACCATCTTCCCAGTATGCATTACCTTACCTTTCTTCTTGATGTTTAAATCTAAAGTTTCTCTGTATTCCCGATTTGAGTTTGTTATCTCTCCAGAGAGTAAACCAAATCACCAAGAGAAGAGCAGAGGTGGTGTTACTGGTCTCACAGACTTTGATGAGCCTCAGCTGTACATTCAAGTTCTTCTGTGACCATAGCAAAAAAAATGCAGTCCCAGCAATGGATGAATAAACTGCTATTTATTCATTTATTTTACATTAGGGAGGGGTCAGAAACAGAATAAAAACATGGGTCTCACATACCATAATGTATGTAAGTCATTACCTTAAAATTATTTTAGCTGCAGTGAAGGAACAAAACATTCATGGCCTCCTCCTCACACTGTGGCAGTAATATGGGGCAATATGAAAGGCCCATTCCTTCCTTCTCTGGACAAGTTGTACCTTGTCTGGAAATACAAATGCAAAGGGAAGTCTGTTCTTGAATTACAAAATTAGAAATATAGTAATTTAATCAAGCATCTTATTCAGGAAGAATGCTTCAATAACCAAAACAATCCTGGAAGTGAAGGTTTTGAAGATATTTTGCAGAGCATCTACCGTGACTGGTAGGGATTCAGAAAACTACTGTTGCATTCAGTTAAGTGCGGCTCCTCCTTGTTTTCCACCTCACTCATAATGTGCAATAGTACTCTATGTCAGTACTGTAGTGATGAAAGTATGTGAAACAGAATATAACATATAGCATATAGAATGGCTTTGGTTGGAAGGGACCTTACAGACCACTTAGTTCCAACACCCCTGCCATGGTCCAGGATGCCACCCACCAGATCAGGTTGCCTAGGGTAACCTGTCCTTGGACACCTCCAGGGATGGGACATCCACAGCTTCTCTGGGCAACCTGTTCCAGGGCCTCACCATCCACTGAGTGAAGAATCTCCTCCAAACATCTAATCTAAATCTCCCCTCTCTCCTCCCATGCCTCCCTTGCCCTGTCATTATTTGACTGAGAAAAAAGTTGTTCTCCATCTCTTTTTTAAGCTCCGCTTAATCAATACCTAAGTATTGAAAAGCTGTAATGAGGTCACCCTGGAGCTTTCTCTTCTTCAGGCTGAACAGTCCCAGCTCTCTTAGCCTTTCTTCATAGGAGAAAAAATGCAAAAGAGTTAGAAGGAGAAACAGCTTGTATTGGAATCCTTTAGTAAATGAAATACAAATGAGGAAACAGAATTAAAATAAATAAATAAAATCCTCAACCTGCACTTTGAATAATATATATACAGTTAAGCAGCTTTCCTCAATTCCTCTCCAAGTATCCTTAGCACACTACACAATATCTCAATTTCTTAACCCAAGTAGTGGGAGAAATATATCTCTCTATATATACACACATACATATTAGTACATCACAGGATGCAGTTTATCAGTATTTAAAATGAGATGATGGAAGCTGTATTTGAAATGATTATTAGCATGTATGGGGTTGCAGAGCTCTGTGTGGAATAGTCTTCCCATTCACTTGAAGAGTGAAATTAGGATTAGCCCAAGGTCTGATGTAAATATTGAGGCTTCTAGTCTAAATTAATTAATCTAGGTAAATACAAAGGAATGGGCTATGAAGAAAGAACAGCTGAGAGAGCTATGGACAAAAAGAGAATAACTTCATGTTTTCTGTGGCTAAGGAAAATTCTCATGCCACACAAGGTAAAAGAGGATACATATACACTATAACTCCTTGAGGGATAACCTTTCTAAGATCAGTTGTGGAGAAAATAGGGGAAAAAAAAGGTCATTCTTCATAGGAATTCTTCATAGGAATTCATAGGAAAGGTCATTCTTCATAGGAATTTAAAACAAACAAACAAACACCTTACTGTGGTTCTCCAAATTGTTTTAATTTATAATGGGTTCATGCCCTATACATTTTTTAGGCCAGTATTTGGGAGAAGTCTAACAAAAGCAGTGTCTGACTTACAGGACTTTCTCTCAGGCTTTGTCTATAAAAGAAAAAAAAAAAAAAAAAAAAAAAAAAGAATTTTCCTAAGACATCACCTGAGTGAAGAACTGCGTTAGCTCTCTTGGTGCTGAAAGAAGCTCCTCACTCTTACTTGTGAATTGAAGACAAATCCTGGCTGAAGGGGTATGAAAGTATAAAACTTATAAGTCTCTTGTGTCTAATGGATTTCTCACCAAGAATCTTTCTCCTTGTTTGCTGTTCTTCAGGAAAATATGAGAAAAGAGAAAACAAAAGAGAAAAAGAAGAACTAATTCCATTGTTCCTTCATCTGGGCTGGGGCAATCCCAAGCACAAATGATGAGAATGAATTAAGAATGGCCTTAAGAAGGATTTGGGGTTGTTGGTGGATGAGAAGCTCAGCATGAGCTGACAAAGTGTGTTTGCAGCCCAGAAAGCCAACCATATCCTGGGCTGCATCAAAAGCAGTGTGGCCAGCAGGGTGAGGGAGGGGATTCTCCCCCTATGATGCTATTTACTTCCAGTGAGGTCCACACATGCAGATCCTAGTAGAGGGGCCCAAGATGTATCTAAATATACCAAACATAACCTGATTTTATGTACTTCATACTGACTTAGTTAAAACGTTCATTGACAGCTGCAGTGTACTTCTTGTTAATGTAACAAGCTCTCTGTCTCCATTTTCATTCAGCCATGAGGCATATTGCTGATCTCTACCTGGACACTGAGCCATTGGCCACAGTTCATTGAGTACAATCAACCAGCCAATTCCTTAACCACAGAGTGGTCCATCCACCAAATGTATGTCTTTCCAATTTAGAGACTATGATCTAATAGAGGACACCATCAAATGCTTTGCACAAATCCAGGTAGATGTGGTTTAACTCTGTGTTTTAACTCTGTGCCCACCACTAACTGATGTGGTGGGCAGCCAGCCTCCACCACAACTGCTATCTCACTACCCATCCTCAAAGAGAAAGGGGAAGAAAATACAATGAAAAGGGCTCAAGGGTTGAGATAAGGACAGGGAGATCACTCAACAATTACTGTCTTAAGCAAAACAGACTCAGCATAGGGAGATGAATGTAACTTACTGCCTATCACTAGCAAATCAGAACAGTTAGAAACTAAAGGCAAACTAAAACCACCTTTTTACTCTCATCTGCCCTGTTCTATGTCCTCCCCCCAAGCTGCGCAGGGGAATGGGGAATGAGGGCAGTGTGGAGATCTGCTCCACGTGGGACCCATGGGCTGCAGGGGGACAGCCTGCTCCACTAGGGGCTTCTCCACAGGCCACAGGGGAGCTGCTGCTGCATGCTTGGGGCATCTCCTGCCCTCCTTCTGCACTCACCTTGGGTGTCTGCAGGGCTGTTTTTCCCTCCTCACCATCCCAGCTGCTGTTGTGCAGTAATTGTTGTTTTGTTTTTCCCCCTTTTCTTAAATCTACTCTCACAGAAGCACAAACATCTCTCACTGACTTGGCTCTGACCACCTGCAGGCCCCTTGTGGAGCTGTTTGAAACCATGCCTTATCTAACATGGGGCAGCTGCTGGACTCTTATCACAGAGGCCACCCCTACACCTCCCCAGTACCAAAACCTTGCCACATAAACCCAATACAGTAGAAGATGTCAGTTCCTCTTTGCTTGTCCACCAATGCTGTAACTGTTGTAGAAGACCACCAGCTTTGTCAGGCATGATCTGCCTTCAGTGAAGCCATGTTGACTGTCCTCAGTCACCTCCTTATTTTCCACATGCCTTAGCATAGTTTTCAGGAAGATCTGTTCCATGATCTAGCCAGGCACAGAGGTGAGACTGATTGACCTGTAAATATTTCTAGTGTTAATGTTCTTTTGTTGACGTTTAACACCTGTAGTTAGCTAGGCATCACACTGCTGCTCTCACTCTCTTCCTCAGTGAGAGTAGATAATAAAATAGAAGAAAAATTTTAGATTGGGAAAAAATTTTGGGTTTAAGACAGAAGCAGATCAATGAAAGAATGATCAAGAAAAGCAAGCTTCTCATCTCTACTTCCCACTAGCAAGCTTGCTAAGAAGCAGGGCCTCAATACTCATAGTAGTTGCTGCTTTGAAAGACAAACACCTTCATATTAACATCTTTCACCTTCCGCTTTCCCCCCCCCCCAGCTTTTTTTGCTGAGCATGATGCCCTATGGTGTGGAATATCCCTTTGTCAGTATAGGTCAGCTGTCCGCTCACCACCTCTTGCCCACTGCTAGCCTTTTTTTTTTGGGGGGGGTGGGGAGAGTAGAGAGGGGAGGTTGGAAATTGGAGAGAGAGTCTTGATGCTGTGCAATCACTGTTCAGCAATAGCCAAAACATTGGTGCAGTATTAACACTACTCTAGCTAGGAGCGCAAAGCACTGCTGTAGGGAAAGTTAACTTCATGCCAGCCAGACCCTGTACATCTTCAAGGCTGGGCCAGGGTGGAGTATGCAAAGTATGTTGGCCATTATGTTGTATCCCTGCTTATGGCAGGGGCTTGGAGTTAGCTGATCTTTAAGGTCCCTTCCAACACAAGCCTATGATCTTTTAATCCCAGATGGTGGAGTATTCCCACAATTTCTATTGGACCCTTTTCAAGCTAGATGGAAGTTCATAATCCTCCTCAGATGATGGCATAATGTCATTGTGGTAGCAACTTCCCCATTACCAGGAAATTTCTTCAGGGAGATGGTTGCTCTGAATTTGTGCCATGTCTATGCAAGCATGCTAAATCCATCCACTTTGTTCAAAGGGTGAGTATTTAAAACAAGATGCATTTATCCTGTTGGTCATCATCACAACCTTCTTTATTAATTAGTTTTCCCAACAGAACTTTTTTTCTTGTTCAGATTAAAAAGGTGTCATTTTAAATGCATCAAACCCTGTTGAACTACGATGCTCTTCAGCATTTCCTGGTAATTCTCATGATTTTCCTGCTTGTGTCTACAGCAATGCTGTAAAGAATATAAACAAAAGCAGGGTGTTCAGATAAAGTCAGAGTTACCACATGTAAACTGAAAATAAAAATTCAGAGCTCAGTATACTCCAGGTGAAATAAGGATTATTTCTTTCCTAAATTTCATGAGTACTACATGCTACTGGACAAGTACTATATTGGTTAGTTATTATTACATAGTGCAAGAAATACTAAACATGTACCTAGTCAAATGTAAATTAGATGCAGATAGCCCAAAACAAGGAAAAATGAATTAGACAACTCTGCAAAACATTTTGAAAAGTTACAGACCAAGACAAACCAACAGCAGAGTAAACAACAATACGGGTTTACAAAGAACTGACCTGATAGCTTTCTAACAGGCATCAGCATAAGGAGAGCTTGTCACCACTGTGCCTTATGCTAACACTGGAAACCCTCTGATATTTAGCCAAACAACTCACTTACCTGGCACAGAACTCTTTTTAAGGAGCGAAAATTTGGGTGAGGGAGAAGCACCTTTCTGAGTTTAATGAACCGAGTCAGACAGCCTTTCAGACAGATGTATCAGAGCTGAAGCAGGGAACAAGAACTTGTAACTGCAAAAGGAAAACAAAGCAGAATGACACTAGTCACTAGCCACAAACTTGAGATAAAATAACTGATTTCATAGAAGGAAAAAAAAAAAAAAAGGCAGAATAGATCTAATCTTGCTAAGTTTCAATAAAACACTTGATATGCAAAATAAGTTCAAAGGAAAAATGACACCAGAGCTACCAGGCAGATAACAAACAGGCAAGTGAGAATACAGCAAACGTTGCAATTTAGCTGGCTGGGCTGGTTTCAAGAACATAGGTAGGTGAAAGGAACATCTTTTCATCACTGCATGCTCTTCAGCACTGTAGCTCTTCAGGCTGTTCTTGTAATGGTGGTTGTTACTTTGCTTCAAGCATGTCTTCAGGTAACAAGGGAGGAGCTGCTCATAAATACAACTAGCAAACCAGGAAGATGTTCAGCATTTCTCTTGGCCAGGACAATGTTTCTGCAGCTGGTCCAAGAGATAGGGGAAAAAAGGAAGTGGTCTGGGAGCCCCTGAGAGAGCCTATTTCTTTTCAAATGTATATGCTAAAGCAAAGGCCTGGACTGGGTAGTTTACTTTTGTTTGTTTGTTTGTTTGTTTCTTTTTGAGTGTTGTAAAATGTCTATGCATACCTCTGAAATATCTAGATAAGCCAAGTTGAGCCTTTTACCTGAAGAAAACTCACCCTCGAGTTTGGAGTACACTACCGTACCCATTTTATTGATTTATTTATTTTTAATTTAATATACATGCTTATTTTGCAACATGTGATGTTTAATGCATACAATAACAAAAAATTTCTGAACAGAGAGTAGGAAAAGTCAAAAAAAGAATTCAGTGAGACTGAGGCCTTTCTCCAAGAAAATTGAATAATATAATCAGGTTTCATAACAGAAAGTCAACTATGACTGTGAGCAAAGTTCTTCCATAATATGATATTTGTTAGCTCATATGGTTCTTGACTGCAGAGAGGAATCCCCTTCTCAGATGATCATCCAGGACTAGAAAGAGATATCAGTGAGGCTTTTTACATTGCTCTGTTGATGTTGTACTTGGCACCAGTAACATCACTTCAAAGCAAAGTTCATTTCCTCCCGAGAGCACAAACACATGCCCCACCATGAGTTCAAATGCATTTCAGCCAGTGCTCCTCAGGACATGGAGACCAAGGCTTTAGGGAGGCCCTTTGCCTTTGTTCAGAAGACATTGTCAGAGCACACACATGCATCCAGAATTTCTTCTCTTGAAGAATTAGGAATCTCCATGTACAGTTCAAGAGCTGAGAAACAACCCAGTAGGTTGGAAGTGACACTGCACAGTGGATAAAAAGAGTCAGAAGAAAGTGCTCAGTAATGTTTGCACTGTAGTACAACACAGAACAACAGGTTAAAGATGCCAAATAATTTTGTTTCAAAATGGGTAGCATATTAATGCTGCACTGAACTTCAGGGCAAAGAAACCGCTTTAGTAAACACATCAATGAAACCTATACTTTCTATGTACCTTATGTTAGGAACATAACTGTATCTCCTTGTCAAGAAGAGACCTGAAGGCAACAGAAAAACAAGGAGAAACATGAAAACGTGGAGATAAACATCAAGGTGATATATGATTGCTTGGTTTAAAGGCTAAATCTTTAACTAGAGTTGAGTCAGCAAAGCTCTAGTAAACTAGCCTAAAGAATTTAGCCTTCTCGTTCCCAAAATAAAAGATTGCAATATGAAGCCACAGTGTTGTCATAGGCCTGGAAAAAATTTAAATCTGTTGTTGGACTTGGGCCACAGAGTATTATCATAAGCCTAGCAGCACTGTTGGCAAGAAGGTCTAAGGCCTGGAAAGAAAGACCAGCCGGAGAAATATTTAAAAGCCTGTCTACTCACCACACCAAGACTTCATGTTACTATGAACTGATCTCAAACAAACTACAATGTTTAAGCTGCAAATTGCATTGGATCAAGCTGTTCTGCAGCCTGGTACAAAAGTAAAACTAGACTTTGAATGTTGGCCCAACACATTTTCACAGACTTAAATATTTTAGGATGTAATAAGGTAGAAGCTTGAGTTACAGATCTTTTAGTTAAAGATTTTTCTCATCAATACTTCAGGTGCCAGCACTAACATAGACTGCTCCATGTTCAGCCAGCATACTACAGGATTTTTTACCAAGTTAATTTCTATTTGCTTCCAAAGTAAACCAAGAACTCAGATAAAAAAATAAATAAATAAATAAATCAGAACTTGCAATTGTTAAATGGGATTTAAGAAGATCTTAGTCATGACTAACAGTGCTTTCCAAGTTATTTCTAGGTTCAGGCTTCAGTCCTGACTTTCAGTCAGGAAAAAGAGTTGTCACGCAGAGTAGTGTAATTTGAATCATAATTTCCTTGTACAATCCTGTTCAAGGAGATCGCACATTTTCATAGGTAAAGGTATATCTTTAAATGCAATAAAAATCTTTAACTAGACAAGTATCGTACATATTCAGAAGCCTCAGCTTAAACATCACATGTAATTGACGTTGCAGAAATCTGTTTCGACTGGCATGACATCAGAGATTGTCAGGTTGGGAAATTAAGGGGATGAGCTTCATACTTGCCAACTCGTACTGTTCAACTATGTTGAAAATTTGTCTTAACAAATCCCAGTAACACCACTCCTCCAATCCCATCATAATCTCTAGTAAGAAAAAGAAAGACTGATGGTTCACATCTGCCTACTATCTAAGAACAGGCAGCTATTGCTTAAGCTTTTCTCATTGTTTATAAGCCTGTTTCTTGCATTCTTCTTCAAAGGCATCAGCTAGGGCACAAGATTACAGGAACAGGCATACTGCTAGTTGAAATAATTGTATGATCTCCAACCCTTTTCCACCATGGGGGAGAAAATTATGGGAACTTAAGAGGTTCTTCTTTAAGAAGAACTTCAGCTTTGTGATATTCCTCATCAGTGTTTTATATATTTCTGATGAAGGTAGCAACAGAGAAGTTCCATTAAATTAGTGAAACCTCAGAGAAGCTGAGCAGAGCTGGCTCTCATTTCCTGTAGTTTCCATGAGGAGCTTCTGTGATATCAGGACTGAGGTTGAAGATGCACATACCAAACCCAAAACACTACATGTCAAAACCAAACTCTGCCACTGTGTCTCATACCCTGTTATCTAGGCTCCACAGCCCACAAGTATAACCAGTTGAACCAGAAATAAAAGCTTTTATTTTACCGTTAAACAATATTTGCAGAAATGACTGAAGTGTTTAGGATCTGGCACCCTGCTCCTCAACTTACTTCCACAAGGAGCCTAACCATGGCCTTGTCTTCATTTCTGTCTCCCACTAACACCTTGGCTCTGCATTCTTCCCATCCCACTCTACTAACTCATCTGTCCCTTTTCCCTGCTTGACCCAGCTCTGCCAGTCCCTCACTGAGGTGCAGAGAGCTGAACAGTTTTTTCTCTGACCCACCTGCTGCCCAGGGAAGCAGAGGGCAGGCAGAGGTGTGCCCCTATCACAGTGAGAAGCAGAGTACCTCAGGGGAGATGCTCTACTACCCTCTGAGATCTACCCCCAAAGGGCTAGGAGAAAAAGACACGTAAGTTAGTTTAACTGAGGGATATGGGAGGTTATGCATAGATTTAAGTGTATATATATATATATATATATATATATATATATATAAAAATATACTTAATATATACTAAGTATATTATAATATATATATTATACTTAAACCAATGCTTTCTAATATATATATATTAGAAAGCATACCTATATATATATTATATATTAGAAAGCATTGGTTTAATGCATAGCAGAAGCCAAATGTTATCACTCAATATCCATTACATCAATATCCATGTAACCATTCTATACATCCTCAAAACTTAAACAGTATTCCTCATGCTATGGACATGGCTTACATACAAAAACAATTGCATATCAGTGCTTTAGAGTGATTTTTTTCTGCAGAATTTGGCTAATACAGCCTGACCAGAAATGGTAGGAGAACAGAAAGTGTTCAAACCAGAAAACATTCAGCGGATGCTTGTTTGCAGTTTCTGCAATGAAGTTTCAGGTCCACAGTAGGTATTCACTTACAGTGGCTTGAACTCTCAATTCCAAAATGAGCAGAAGAGGACTTAGTCACTTTGCCTTGCAGCCTGATCATGCAGTCACACTTGCAGCACCGGGTTACTAAGCAGGATGAATAAGGACAAGCAAATAATTTATTGGAGATCATTTCAGCCACTGAACTAAGACACAAGTAAGTAACCCTCGAAAATAATATTGATTTTTCAATACACCAGGTACAACAGATGAAAGAAGCCTAGCTACATTTAAGTTTGTGTTAAGTAACGTACTCTCTATATAATTATAGAATACTTGCTTGTAGTTATAATATTACTCAAAGTGCTTCTTTTAAGCATCTCCAGATCACTCAGGACAAATAGAAGTTTTTCTTGAAAGCTGCCAGAAGTCAGACTTTGGCTTTTACATTACTTTAAAACAACTCTTTTAACATCAAAAGGTATAAGGTACAGTTCCCTAGGTTACATAATAAGGATTCAAAGCTACCTACAGTAATTTCTGCATCTACAACATCATGCAGCCAAGCTTAGATGCAGCACAGCAGCATGAGACACAAGCATCACTAAGTAGGAGCACCAGACTTGAAAATTTCATTGTTCAAGTGTTTATGAACATGGGAGAAAAATAAAAAATAATAATAATGAAAAATCTCCACAGACACAAAACGTGTTACTCCTTCTATCACAGAGTTAGGCATATCTCCAGACTACCATTACTACTTTATCTAATAACCATTTGAATTGGCCAAATTTCCACAAAATCAACCAAAATTTCCAGGCAATCTGAAAGGAGTAAGCAAAAACCCTAGTGTTTCTTTAACTGTAAGAATTAACTCAAAGGAGAATAGATAGCATTCTTTGCACCAGAGGCACCACCTTTGCACAAGACTATCTAAAATCTTCCATCACTTCCCATCATCTTAACATGATGATGTCAGCTGTTATTTAAGTCTTTCACCTGGGTCTTATCTCTGACAACTGATTCTTTACACCTGCATGCTGTTTCCCATGTTATTAAGAGGCTACGTTGTTTCTCATTGACTACTTACTCAACAAGGGTAAAAGCATCAGAATCTGGCTAAAAGCAAACACAGACTCACTGAGTACTTACTACTCATCTTATTTCCTTATTGTAATGATTTCTGTTACATATTCATGAAAAATTAGGAAGCAATAACACAAGCAGTTGTATACAGCCAGTACATAAAGATGCCAAATGATGCAAATCTTTACTGAAGGAGAAAAAAACAAAACAAAATAAAACAAAAAAAAAAAAAAAACACAGCAACAAAGACATCTGAAAAATCTTTGTCCTGATTGGCATGCTATCAGTGCCAAATTTCAAAGCATGCAGAATTGCTTAAATTCCCAGCTGTTATAGCAGAAAAGCGTATGAGACAAGCAGAAGATTAATAAAAGTTAGAATAAAAGAACATAAAAGAGAAAATGCAAAGTCAGAATGTGGTATGTGCCAATAAGTACAGAATTAGAGTAATAATTTGGAAAGGTTATAGGCCAGAGATAAAAGCCCAATAAATTCCCAGAAAACTAGATTACTGAGAAAGCTATTTGAAATTAAAAAGAAACATAAATCAAAACTGGGAGATGAATGACATTTGGATAATATTATTGGACTGATTAAATTAACTTTTATTTAGTAGAATAGTGTGGTAAGAAAAAGAGATATAATAACCATAAAGTATTTCTACAGCTATAAACAAAACTATTGATGAGCCCAATGTGAATTTCTTCCTTCACTTGAGCTCTTTATTATCTCTACAATGCCAAGTTTTTGCCTTTTTTTTTTTTTTTTCTGCTCAGAAAACAGTTCAGAAATTATTCCAGTTTTGATAGAAAAGGCACTTATGCCTAGGTTGGCAGTGTTGAAATTGTTTGCCTAAGAGAATTCAACTGAATATGGAATTAATTTACTTTAGATTTACTTTGCATGAAACTCCAGTATATCCCCAGTCATATTTCTTAGCAGTCAGGTTTGCAGAAAGCGTGGTTTTGAATGAATTGTTGAGAATATGAATGATCAACAAATTTGGCTTTAACAGCCATAAATATTTGCATCCCCAAACATTTTCATTGATTTATATTAAAACTGGATCATGTGATTTACAAGTTCAACCAATGCCAACCACATACTTCAGATTTTGAATATGAAATAACCATAACTGTTATTTGAACATTCAGTAGACTATAAATTATTTACAAATTTCTTTTAAAGAATAAGCATATTAAAACTAATTGTAGAACATTCAGATATAATTCACAGACATAAAAAAAAACTAATTTGACTTTATTATTCCTTTCCTCCAACTTGTTCTGTTAGCTTTGGATACCATGTAGAAGTAATAGTGATGAGATTTACAAAATTGTTTTCTTCCTGTACAAATCAGAATGATGTCAAAATGCTATAGCTTTCTATTCACTTTTAATCTAATTGTTGATATGATGGCAAAAGGTCAGAACAATACTAGCTCTTAATGACCTTGTGATATATAACCTACACATAACTTCAGTGATCTCTCAGTACAGCATAGAGAGTATAATTACCTACAACACATCCTGGGAGCAAGAACTGACCACACTTGGTAGGCAGCCATGTAAGTAAGCTCATGCTCCATTGTTACGAACAAAAAGGGGAGATTTTCCTAACTGCCTCATAAAAATGACATAGCTTGTCTGTCATGATACTTCTATGGTTATCATAAATGTATTAGAACAGTTCTTTACCATAATGGCTGTGTATAAGTATGTGCACGGAAGACTAGTACTGTGTTTACTTTGATTTTTATTATTAATTTTTGAGCTGCTGAAAAAATTTTGATTCCTTTGCAAATAATGAAAGAAAACATTTCTACCTAGAGAAATTTGGGGTCTTTCGTGAGGTTCAGTACAAACTGAGGTCACAGGAGCAGTCCTCTCCTGGGCGATGTCTGCCAGTGTCAGCTCAATGTCCGTTCCTTGCACCCAGGCAAGCAGAGGGCCTGTGCTTTTGTCAGCTCTCCTCGCCAGCTGGGCAAAGCAGGATGTTCCTCTTTTCCACATCCTCTTTCCTCTATGCACCCATTCTGTTCTGCCACCATGAGCAGATCTATCTATTTATCTGTCTACACACAATTATTAATATGTGCAGTTAATAAACAAGAGGTAAACTGATGATGGTTATAACCATAAAATGCAGTTTCAATACTAAACTGTTGTGTGGTTCCTCCTTGATAGCAGTTGTCCACACAACAATATAGGTAGTACTATGGAACAGTTCACCATGGACATCCGTACCTTTACGGGAGGGGTAATGGGGACAAAGCAAAATACAACTGCTTATGAGGCTGATGCACAGTATGCAGATATTCCAAACTAACTCATTGTTTGCTGCAGAGTGAAGGCTCCAAGGATTATATAATAGAAAAAGTTAGAGTACTGTAATTCTGAATATATCAATATTTCTGCTTTAACAGGAAACATTTTCATTGACTAGCTCTTAATGTTGAAATACATTAATCAGGGAAGAAAACAACAACAACAAAACAAATAAACAAGCAAAAAAAAAAAACAAAAACAAAAAACTACCTTTTTGTGGATCTCCTTTCACCTGGCTTTTTTTCTTCATGAAATGATTCTTTTGGAATCTCATTAAGTCACATGAACAACTGCACTAAGTTGTTATGGCAACTAGACTTTTTAAGTTAAATTAATTTTGCCACAAGGTGTTATTAAGACCAGATCAGGATGGACTTGAATAATAATAGCTTCTTATTGTTCAGAAAAAGTTATTCTATCTCAAACTTTATCACTGGGCTTTGCTTAAACCAACAATCCTTTTTATTAGTACATAACAATCATTAGAGCAAATGGAAAAAAAAAATATTTTAGTATAAATTCTTAATTTAGAGTTTCTAGTCAACAGCTACATCTTTTATTAACAGGGATTCTATATTTGATGCTCAAGTAGTTTGTAGTCCGCTTACTAAAAGCAGTAAAGATGAGTTTCCCAAACTGGCATAAATCTAGAGCAACCCTGATGGTTTCATTGTTAGTGTAAATGTATAAATGATAAAAAGTCAATCTGCTGATACTTAAAGGAGGATTTTATTCTGTCATGTAAACAAATTCTTGCCCAGTTAAGTACCCTTGACGTCAGATAGGTGGGGATGGCTACTTCTTTCTTTTGGCCTCAATTGTAGCAGGGATATGACTTTCCTCTTGACATCACCTGGAAGGTTTCTTTAATAAAACATTAGAATGATAGAATCATTAAGGTTGGAAAAGACCTCCAAGATCATCTGGTCCAACCATCACCCTACTACCAATGTCACCCCCTAAACCATGTCCCTAAGCACCAGGTCCAACCTTTCCTTGAACACCCCCAGGGATGGTGATGCCACCACCTCCTGTTCCAGGGCAACCTGTTCCAACGCCTGACTACTCTTTCTGAGAACAAATGTCTCCTAATATCTTGACTGCTAAAGCTCTTAATCCTGCCTCATCTCTTTCTGTGGCAAATTATAACTGTGGGTTTTAGTCTTTTAACTTCAGGACTGATGTTTCTCATAGGCTCCTGGTGAATATTTTTAGGTCTGTTATTTTGGTGCTGCATTGTGTAGATATGCCTGAGGAAGATGCTTCTAAAGTAGAGAATTACTACAGTTATTTTTCTCAATTCCAGGGAAGTGGACTCTGAGAATACATGGATCTTTCCAGTAAAATGTTTGCATCCTAGCTGATGATAGAAACATGCCTAATATCCAGGTTAGTATTTTATCAATGGAAATACTTATGAATCTGATTTTCAACTAGGATGTTAGCATAAATTTACTGACTATTTTTGATGAAAACTAACTTTGAGGGCCTCAGCTTAATTTCAAAGTTTATATGTATGTGTTGTTGTGTGTTTTTTTTTTTTTTTTTCTTTTCTATATTACAAGAAACTAAACATAAAAAGAAATGATTTTTTTTTTTTCATAAAGAAAACATCAACTTCCTGTTGGTGTAGGAGAAAAGTGAAACATCTGAATGAATGATCAGCTTGATGTGTTTCATTTCATTTGAACAAATGAATGTTCAGTAATGAAGTTGTTATAAATTCTGAGTCAATTTAGCTTTGTAAGATTTATTTATGGGGTCAATAAAAGGCAAGTAAACAGCTCTGGGTGCGCGGGGAGTCTGGGCTCCTCTAACACACACACAAGTTACATCAGGCAGCTGGTTTTTATGCTCCTAGGCTAATACATATTCATTACTACTTCTAGAAAAAGCAGGGTTATTATAATTAGTTCCCAGAATCTGAACCTTCCCACTGGCGCAAGCGTATCAGTCTCTGGTGGTCCCTCTGGGGGTCTCTCATGCTGAAGGCTTATAGTCTTCTTCCCAGGCTTTTTCCTTGTCCTTCTCCTTTGTCCATCTTGGCCGGATGTCAGAGACTTGTGCAGCATCCCATGCAAGCGTTGTCTTTTAGTCGTCCTTCAGCTTTCCCCTTCTCCTTAATCTCTTGGCTGGATATCAGAGACTTGCATAGTGTCCCATGCAATAGTCACAATAGTTAGCAGTTATTCTGACCCTGCCCCCAGATATCAGAGACTCATGGTTTACCCTTCAAGCCCTCTATTGACACGAATTGCTGAAACATTCCTTACAAAGTTTACACACTTGAGAAGGAATCCTGACATAAGGTAACCAGATTGCTGCAATAGAAGTGACTGTAGGTCTCATCCAACTCTCATTAAAATCAGTGAAAAATGTCCAGATGGAAGTTGGATCAGACCCCACTGATATAAATCTAAACTTAAGTTAATGGGTTTACTTTGGATTTACACAGTTAAAAGTGAGACTAAAATTTTGTGCCCAGCATTTAATCACCATGGAAGAAGGCAGGCAGTGATGTTTTGCCTTAGGTGGAGTTTTGCTGAATAGCAGTGATTCACAGGAATCCCCCTTAGTCACTGAAGAACCTCCTCTTCTCTGCAAGCATACTTCCCTTAGCACTTACTTAGGCAGTCAGTGTGGCAATGACTAATTTCCTTTGTGAGTCTGGGTCTCCCAGCTGTCAGTAGGGAACTATGGAAAAGCAGCAAAATAGCAGAAGTTAACTTTTGTACAGATAACAGATAATAAATGCAAAAGATTGAATTTCACAGAAAGTAGTCACTTGGGGAAGCTCTGGCCAGTCCCAGTTTACCATAATACTACGAACAATTTATCAGATGAAAGAAAAAAAAAAAAAAAAAAAAAAAAAAAAAAAAAAAAAAAAGGAAGAAAAATATTACATGTTTTAAGAAGGAAGTAATAAAGTAAGCAGTATAAATAAAGTAGAACAGTCTCAGACTAACCATGGCACTTTAGCAAATCCCAACAGACAACTATTTTCACCTTTAAGTAACTGAGTGTTTTAAAAGCCTGGCCCTCAAGCACTCAAGTTGTATTGAAAGTGAATGGGACTTGGGCTTTTAGATTACTTGAGATTTCTCAGAAATTCTGCACACCATGCTTACCTTTGGAAAAGGTTTAAAGGTTTGCATGAAGTCCTATAAATCAAGGAAAAGTCAGAGTAACTAGGTAGAACTTCAGCACACAGCAAGAGAGATTGTATTAGGTGTCCCCAAAGGAAGAAACTTGGAGGAAAAGCTTAATGTATAAATGCTCTCAAAAACCTCTTAAGATGTATATTTACCTATGTTGTTACAATTAAGCTCATGAAACTTAGCTTTATGCCTTTAAACAGCATGTTCAGCACTCAAGCATGAGAGGAGATGGTCACTGTTTTTATTTTCTCTGTCATTTGTGGAAGTAAGCTGTTTCAGGCTCATCTTTACAATGTCTGTAAATTGTGGCTGACCTATGTTTCTGTGTGAGGTTCCTGCAGGTATGTTGGATGAACTCATGCTGAAGTTAAATTTATATGAAATATATTATTATGCCATAACAACTACCCTTTAGAAATTATTGTTCTAACAATTTCACTCTATTTATTTGTTATAACAAATTTAGGCATAATACTCTGCTTTGTTTATACACTTCATAATTTACGGGGAGGCCTAAAAGTCTCTCTGTCAATGGAGCAGAAAAATACAGAAATTTATAAGTCCCACTGTAACACCCAACAAAAAGGAATTTTGTAAGTAACACAGACATGTTTATATGTGTGTTTGAAGTAAAATGCACTACAACAATGCACTTCAAATGTTGAATTAATGTACATTAATATCAACTTTCATCTACTATTAACTTACTCTTAACTCAGTTAACAACTGAAACATTTTCCTCTGGATTGGGTGTAACTGCTGTTGTAAGACATAGTATTATCCAAGATCTTTTATACATATATACAACAGTTTCAACAATAATGTTAAGTTTCAACAATAATGTTAAGAAAAGATTGGACTGTGAACTTAGGCACATGGTCTGAACTTTTGGGTAGACCTGTGCGGTGTCAAGAGTTGGACTTGATGATCCTTAAGGGTCCCTTCCAACTCAGGATATTCTATGATTCTATGATTCTATGATTCTATGAACTCTATAATTTTCATTTAAACACCTGAATATAGTCTTGCACATAGTTTTCTACTGGGATACTTTCAGTCATCTCTGGTTTTCCAGAGCTGGGTAGTTTACTTTCTTTCAGTGTCCTACTGATCAAATGTCCACGAGATTCATACTTTGCCAGTTTTCACAAGTTCCTGTCTTATTCTCATATCCATGAGAATCCATACAGTACGCTGAAGACTACATATTACATAAAGATTTCTTTATTCAAGACATACATCTGCTCCCTGGGACATGACCTTCTCAGAAAATAGCTTGAACTTAAAGCAGTCTCTGGGTAGTGATCTATTAGTCATGGGAGGTCTTAGCCTCTTCATGCCATTCTTCTTTGTTGTTTGTTCCACGTGGACGATCTTTCTAAATTGAAAATTTCTTACAACTAGTCTTTGAGCAACTTAGAATCTAGGCTTGGATACTGTAAAGCTCAGGCTGCAGGAGCAAAAATCATAATGTTGATTTAGATGTCAGACATTCTTTATATACTGTGTGCAGGGATGTCAAGATCTACCATGGGGGTTCGCAGCTGCTGAAATGGTAGGTTGCTTCATCTAGCCTTCTGGAAGTGATGAAGAAATAAAACATTTCAGAAAACATTTCCTGTTTGAACCTAGAGCTTATCTGATAGTTGCAGCTATCTGTCTTTGAGACACTGTGATTCAGTATCATGGCAGGGATTACATACCATTTCTCTAAATACTCCACTGGCAGAAGTGTTGCCTAAGTTGTAGAAGTAGTAAGAACACTTGCCCAAAAAATACAACTTCCCCAGCTGACCCTTATTTAAAGACTTAAATGAACAGACATCATTCCTTTTGAGTGACTCGGTCATCAAGTAGCCTGGAACACAAGAATTAGAGACTCAGGAGATCAGGCAAAATGATCCTGACTTTAGCCTGACAGTTTGTGTCCTCAGGATACTTTCAGAAGCTCATGCTCCCTGGATTTGCACTGCTGCTCTTTTCTTCACAACACAAGCATCCACACCTAGAGATTTCTTACATTCTGCCTACAGAATTCTTGATTTCCCCCTAGAGGGCCCTTCAGGATGTATATAAACTATAGCCTCTATAATGACTACAACTCAGTTAGACTTCACCAAATGGCTTCAAATTTGCTGGCTCAGATAATGGTGGGAGTGCAGCTACACTGTGGGTGTTGTAAAAATGATCCCGGAAGAAAGACAGATAATAAGGAAGTTAGTCTATTCTACACCAAGATGCAACCCACTAGTTTGTAGGAGAAATTCCAGCAGAGATATCCCTAGCCTAGGTTGATCCTCAACACCTGCATAGGGTCTGGGATATCTCTTGAGTTTCCAGATATTACCTACAGATAGGCCTAACTTGAAACTCAGGGCAAGAGAACGTAAATATTCCCCATACCTCTTAGATGACTTAGTTTCTAAGATTCTGAAGTTACAACAACTAAATAAAAAGAAATTAAGAAAGAATTAAATTAAGAAATTAAGAAAGAAAGAAATTAAGAAATTAAGAGAAAGAAAGAAAGAAAGGAAGGAAGGAAGGAAGGAAGGAAGGAAGGAAGGAAGGAAGAAAAAATAATTAAAAGCAGTAAGCAGAATAGCAGGGGGCTGGAAGGCTCACAGTTTTAAATATATGCAGATATGGACAAGGAGAATGAAATTCCCAGGGAGATATCACAAGCAGCTGGTGAAACTGCAGAACAAAGAATATAGGAACTGATACACCGAATAAAATGACAGAGGCTTCTGGAGGAAGCTGAAAAGTTCATGATGAGTAGAAACAAAGAAGATATGACTAGAAATAGACTTTCTACTTCCTTCTAAATTTTTTCTCTAATGGGTGTAATACATGGGAATGATAAAATGACAGCAGAAGTTATATCATTTTACCAGGATGTATAACATGTATCTATTGAAAGCTATACACTACTTAGTGTAAATGAGTAGTGAGAACAGTACAGTAACAAAGATACTTGGACTACTTCCTCAACCTAAAAAAAAGGTATGTTAAATCTCAACCAATTTACATCAGCTGAAGAGTCAGTCCTTTGGAGAGGAAGGAAACAACAGGGTAGTTAATGGCCCCAGCTGTGGGTTCTATGTATTAATTGATGATACCTTTCACACCACAAGATCTTTTTTTTTCATTTTGGGAATTCTCCTGCCACCAGTCTTTAATTAATTAGAAAATTAAGAGATGAAATCTTCTTGTTTATTATCAGCTAAATTCAGAGTGTATTTATGTGTGTGTGTTTCTTTTTTTTCTGAGGTCCCCCTCTTGCAAAATGCATATCTAAGACCAGTGTAACTGAAGATGGAGTTTCTGATGCCACTGCAAAATGCTTCTAACAGATAGCAGAAAAACAACTTGTAGAAAGCAAGGTCATATGTGTTAATAATTCAAAATGTTTAAGCATTTTCAGCTGCTAAATAATTATCTACCTTAGAAGAATTTGTGAATTGTGGCAGGAGTTGCTTGATTGGATAATTGATTATTACTGTTTAATTTTAATGTAGTCACACTGGAAGCAATCAAATACACTTTGGATAAGGGGACAAGAGAAAGGCAGGAAAAGAATATGAAAACACACACACACACAAAACATGTTTAATTTTAATATTCCATTCAAGACTTCTGCCTACAGAAGCTAAAAATAGTACATGGTCATATTATTAAGGTTTATATCACAATGTGGAGCATACTTAACCTTGACTGAACAACTTGAGTTTGTCATTTCTTGACTTTGGAGTAGTTTACTCTTGTGTATGCATGGGATTGACATGAATGTGGGAGGTTAAAGTTAAAGGTGCCTGTTTTGCCCAGTGAAATAAATAAATAAAAAAAAAGAACAATATGATGTAATTAAGGGCTTGCCCTCTATGCTGGATTTTTAAGAACCCTGTCAGGTGTGACATGACATACTCATGGCAAACCTCACCCCTTAAGTTTTGTGTCTTGACTGGTCAGCAGCAACAGAGAGGAAAAATAAGTAAAGATCTTCCACTTGCTACATCATAACAATACCTAGGCTTACAAGCACTCATCTATTCAAAACTTTGTAAGGAAGTTATTTTGGTAAAGGAAATGTCTTATCTTTTATTTATCACTGGGAATGTGAGAAAGAAAGAAGAAGTGACTAGCTCAGGCAGCTGAGTAAACCAGTAGAACAAGCAGAAATAGAAACCAAAAGCTAGTGAAGTCCTTCAGTCACGAAACAATAATTGCTTACCTAAATATTCCTGTATACGTGCACATAGAAGACACATCTAATTAGCCAGGATACCTTTCATTTTCTTTTCTTTCCAGTGCAAATTATGTACTTTCTGTAACTTTAAATGAAATGGTAGAGTTCTGTGTATCTTAAGAAATATCTCAAATAACCTTTTGGCATCTGTTAGATATTAGTATGTATCTAATATTGTGCTGATCAGTGTTTGCATCTGTGCAAACACTATGTGAGTATCCATCATGCCCAAAATTTCATTTTGTTTTTTCATATTAGAAGCTCTTTGAAATAGTGCTTGTGCATTATGATGTGCCTAACATTACAGTAATTTAGTATAATATTGATAAAGGCTTTATATATGTGTGTGTATATATAGAGAGAGAGAACAAATAAGTCATATTTTAACATTAACATTCAAAGTGTTGGACCTAGGTACAACTGTTCCAAACCTCTTTACTGTTTCCACCCAAAAATATACCCTTAAAAATATCTTACTAGATCAAAGAACTTGTAAAAGGAATGAAGACAGAAGGTATTCAGAATAAAGCTCTACTATTATACACAGACAGTATACTTCTGCTGATAAAAGGTTTTGAAGGATCTACGACTTTATTAAATTTCATGAAATTATTCAGATGTATTTTATGATAATACATTAGCCAACCATAATCAAAAATGTTTCCTTTTTTATTTTATATTTTAGCTGTCTTATCTGAGAAATGGGAATGTAAGCTAAAAATACATTGACAAGAAAATAAAATTAAATTTATCTTCATTGTTTAAAAATAATGTGGTAGCATGATAAAAATACAAAAACACCTGAAGTAATATTTTGAACTTATATGAAAGTAAGACAGTATCTACAAATCAACTCAATTGTTTTTGTTTTGCTTTTTGGTCAGGAAGATATTAAATCATTATAATGTGTGAATAAGAATTAAACAACCGCAATTATAAAAAGAAGCTAAAATCTCAATGGCCAACATGCAGTTTATTTAAGTGGTAGCACACTAGGCACTGTCTATGGGAACATCAATGTGGCTCAATAGGAGAATAATTTTATAGTTCATTAATTTTAAAAAAGAGTATAGACTGATCACAACAATAAAATGCAGAACAAGATATTAAGAAACAGAAAAGAGGGGAAAGTATATTTCTGTATTGCAAGCAGCAGTTTTGTGCTGAGATCAGTTAGACTGAGTTTGCAGTTCTATTGTATTTTCTAATCTATTATTTATTTGGGATTCATTTTGCAGCGTTCAGGTCTTTACCCCTTGGGCTTCCCCCACCTAAATTAGATCTGTGTGACATGTCATCTGTTTAAAGCCTCCACAGCAAGATGGAAATAACTTTTTCCTCCTTTTCCCATGACAGAAATTAAAATAATTCCCATTTAAAGAAAGTGAAATTAATGCCCTTTCCAGCCCTCTTTATACTCATATAAGAAAACAGACTTTTTTAAATATTGGAGTTGAATTTTCAGAACCATGCAAGATTTGGACTTGAATTCATTATTCAGAATCACTCAACCCTGATTACTCTATATATGTGTAATTCACAACTCTGTTAAATTTAAGTCTAGGAGACAGCTGAAATAACTTCTTATTCCAATTTCCTGACCAGCTTGGTAACTAGATTGTCACCCAAGTATTTCATTGCTGAATAAGGTTTTGTAGAGCATAAAGGTAAGGCAGGGAATGATCTTGTTTGTTCAGAGGAACATACACATTTTCAGGGGTCCAAAGTATGCACTCATTACAATTCACTTAAGGTTTACAGAGATTTGGTGAACTTTTGTATCACTCCCATCTTGATATTTTGTATAGTATGAGGAAAGGCACACCCAAAATAGTCCTATGGGAAACAGTAAAGAACAATTGACCAGAAAAAAAAATATAATAATAATAATTTCTAGTATCACTACAGGAAGTCATTCTTTCTTACAGATTACAGCACTGGTAGGGGTGATGTTCCATTTTAACAAGGTCACCATCATGATTTGAATATTTCCAGCGGCTGTTTCAGTAACACTGAAAGCGGGAAACAACTGCAGCTATTTAGAGCAAGCTAGTGAGAATACTAATGAGAATCTTACTGAATTTTCAAAAGATGTGCCTAGGACTCCATTTTATGAGGCCAGGGCAGTTATGAAACAGGATCCATGTTAGTGTTTGTAACAATCTCCTTTGTCTGTTGTGAGTCGAATGCTTGACATAGGTGCTGACCTGATAGCGGGAGCAAATTATGAGTCCCTCAAGGCCAAGCACTTAGAGCTCCCCTTGCATGTTTTTTCTCTCTGCCACACTCACACACATTCTTTCTCTCTCAACAAGATGGGGAATACATACCACATGGCTAATTGGAAATGAGAACATCAACAAACAGTAAATGATGATGCTGTGACCATTAATACCTCACAACAATACCTTATTTTGTTTTCCTTTTTTTTTTCTTTTTTTTTTTTTTTTCCTCTCCATTTAGTCTGGTCTGTAAGACTACGTTCATTTTCACAATGCATCTCTAATGTCTGTGCTCCACTTCCATCATTGCACAACTGAGCCACCCCATAGCCCTTGCAGATTTGGGCTGACATCTCCTGCCATGGAAGAGGTGTCAGAAAGCTCAGGCAGCCAAGCTGTCTGATCCTGCTGCTGCATCACCTCAGGGCTCTGAACTCTTCAGATCACATAAACTGAGTAGCCCTGCCTACAGGGAGGTGAAAGATTTTGTGCAGGAAATTTTTTTAAGAATATTTTCATGCTTGATAAATTAAGGGCTTGATCCTGAAAGATGCTGCCCAGCCTGGCTGTGGGCCAGCAGAGCATATGCCCTGCCTGAAACATGACGGAAATCTCCCACCTCTTCCTGTGAAGTAGATGACCCCGATCAAAATGAAAGTTGTGCAAAGTCTAACATGATCGGTCTTGAAATACTGAATGGTGGGCTGAAACGTAAGAGAAGAGGAGGTGTGCCTACAGTGGTTGTGTGAACAGAGGACAGACAGATGAAGCTGTAGGCGTATTCAGTATATGTCACTCACATGTTGCAGCACATATATGTCTCTGTCTTGCAAAAATTAAAACATGCCACTGCCAACAACAACAGAAAGGAGATAATTTCCCAGAGGAAAATGTTCCCTATCTGAGCAAAGATTATATATTGTTATTTAAATAATATATATGAGTAAGAAGCAAAATACACTCCCATAGGATCATTGGCAATGCTTTATTAATTATTAAAGTATCTGTATGCATATACATTTTCCCAAGTTGATGTTCCTTCCTTTCCCTCTAATAAGTTTTCCCCCTTTTCTATGCCATTTTGGTACTTGCAAACAGGGAAATTTTGCTCACAGAATGTGACTGGGGAGGTGTTTATGTTTTCCCATTATTTTGGTTATGGATTAGAGCCAAAAGTATCTATTAGTTTGAAGAGGAATCCCATGCATTTGAACAAGATGTGCATTGCTTTTGCAGGAAAATTACAATAACAATAACAGTACCTCCCTCAGCCTGTTTTCCCTGTATGTGTGCATGATATTGACCTCAGAGCCCTTCCTCACCACCCCTCTGTTTCCCATAGCTGTAATTGTCTCCCAGGGTCTCGGGAGTGTACCACGTCAAAGGGCCCCCAAGCAAAGAAACCTCTCAGCTGCATGTTCCCAGACAGGATTTAGCTCCCCCTTCCCACCCACTCAGTGTGACCTGCTGTGCCCTGTCTGAGGACCGGCCATGTCCCCTTCTTATTCCCTATGAAGCAAGATGGCTATGGGATCTGCCTGAGGGCTTCCCAGGTAAACTGATCTGGAAAGGATTGTTTGGCTCAGGGGTGATGACATGAAGAAGTCCATGCAACCTCTCAACACAGTGCTTATGAAAGGAAAATCTGAGTGCTGTCCAGAAGAGAAGTAGGCAAAGGAACTAGTATTTGTCATATTCTCATCCTTTCCATAAGAAGAAATCTCTGTGTGAGGGAATGACCTGTTTTAATTTTTAAAAGCGATTTGTACATAGACTCCTATCCAAATACACAAACATGTACTTACTTTTCATCTAAGGGGGGGCAAGGCCAAAATTAAGCTTGTTGTGATAACAGTGAAAAGAAATGAAACTGACAATGATCCTGCCTCTGAAATTTTTCCTTCTCTCTTGGGATAGATATCCTACAGCATCCTGCACTGAAACTGCAGGAAAGAACATGTGCTATAGGAAAAAAAGTTCTGGAAGTCACCAGGAAATCAATCATGTATTGCATGGCTGCTGTGCCAGCTGCAATTACTTTACCTCTTTAAGTAGTTCTCTTACTGAGAAGTTAGCTTTTATGAGCACAGGCCTTCCATGCTATTATTAGGACAACCAGACATCCCAAATAACAAGAGATTTCCCATATTCCAGGTGGAAGGCTCATATCACTTACTGAAATAATTTAGGATATCACTTTCCCCGTAACTTTGGCAGAGACAAGCAGTGATACATAGGCTCAATCCGGGTCACAGTGTCATGGGGTTGACTGTGGGCATAACTGCTTGGCTTCGTCATAGTCAGCAGGATGATGTGAAAGGATAGATGCAGAGGCTTCCCAAGTCTCCTCCCTGTTCCTGGCAGCACTGCTCTCCAGGCCAAGTTACTTCAGCCCTCATTCCCTTCACTTTTTCAAGCTTTCTCATCCAAGTTTGCTCTAGTTTCTCATCCAAGGGTAGTAATTGTATCTCAGCAAGTTTCTGTCTGCAGAAGGCAGTAAGGAATTGGTAGAGAAGACTCCTGAATAAATAAACAAATAAATAAATAAATAAAGTCTTTTTATTGCCAAACAAACCTCATTGACAACCCTGCTGGTGAGGAGCTAAAACAGTCCTCAATAATCAAAATTTTATTTTATCATACTCCCTATATATATATATATGTTTTTATTTATTATTTTTATTTGTAATAAAGTTAGCAAACTGTGGAACATGTGCCAGTAGTAATATGAAACTATCTTCAAAGTAACATATATCCCAGCTCACAGCCAGAACCTGTCATTCCCAATGATTATCAGCTTACAGAGACCTTCTTAGCACGGGCTGACACCTGGCAGTCTGTGAATCCTTGCTCTGCATTTTTGGATGCACCTATCCAAACTGGTGGAGTGTTTTTTTATCTGTAGATTTTTTATGCGTGAACAGTGAAAAAAACTGCTGGGAACTTTTATAGTCAGCTCCTGTCTATTGATGGTGGGAGCTCAGGAAAACTTTACCTCAACTTATTCATGCCCAAGAGGATGTGGGCACTTTTTAATGAGGTATTAATGCTTCAATACCTGAAAAATATTTAAACAATGTCGTTGATTCTTATGTTACACCAACAGATGTCTAAAAAAATGTATGTTTTAAAAAATAGAAAGCCACCTTTGGGCAAAAACCAAACAGAAACATTTCATGCCAAAGGGTAAATGATATGGAGATTTATTGTGCATCATGGCCAGCTCTTGAGGTTCTTTATCGCAATATTAATGTTTTTCTCTTTAATCTTTAGATCTATAAGTGAAAATTTCTGCTTTCATTTTTTTAAATAAGTTTGTATTCCTTGGCTAAACAGAAAACATCAACAGAATAAATAAAACCCAAAGATTATTATTACATTTGTAACATACTTTTTCAGTTTCATTGTCATCCATTGCTTTGGGCTGGCATTAAAACATATTTTACTGGAATGGAATGAAAAAAGAAGGACTGTGAGCTGAGGTCTCAGAAAACAGAAAAATACAAGTTACTTCTCATTCCTTTCTTCCTGACTTGCTTTATTTCCAAAGTCAAAACATGAGGAGGACAATGCAACTGCTGTTCCTGTACCCTAACTGTAGTGCTCAAATAGCTATAGAGGAGACAAAACAAGTATTTTTCTTTGTATAACTCAGTCTAGCTAAGCCATAACGTTGGAAGGAAAGGATGGGGTGTGGGGGAGGAGCAAGAAAAAATAAAAACACCTTACCTGTTGGATGCCTTACATCTTGCTACTGGGGATATTACAAAATAAGCTCTATCTGGAAACCACTCCACTCTGCATTGGTATGTTTATGCACTGCTGGTAAATGTTCTTATACTTGAAAACTAGAGCACTTAGAATGAAATCATTTTCAAGTAATTTTTTATTTTTATTTTTTTTTCCACATGGGTATTTAACTTTTGAAACCAAACAGGATGAAAAAAACATCCATCCTACAAATGTAGTTGATACATACCAATAAACACCTTCACTTCAGCCTTTTCTGTAGTGCTACTGGGTGTTCAATAAACTGAACAACAAATGCTATTAGTATAAAGTTGCTAATAAAGTCAGATTTATGTGCTCACATTAATAATAATCTGCTTACGAAGTATGTATAGCTTCCTATTAGCAACTTAGTTAGTACATGGTTTCAAAGAATATTGGATTGTTTTAAAGAAGTAATAGCCTGTCTGTGGTCTAGGCTTTACTGGTAAATAGATAGACTGATCAGTGGCTTAATTAGCACAAACATCAGCTATTTAACTGCTTAAAAGCTGCAGAAGAAGAGAAAACTCCAGAGAGATTTTTTTTTCCTCTATTAAACAACTCAAGACTAAACATGAAGGGATTCATGTACTTTACCTGTATCATTTTTCAAAGAAGTGTTCAACAAACAGATCCTATGTAGCTGACTCTCAAACTTCTTTGAGAAATATTAAGACTCTCATAAGTTGAGAGTCACTATGAAGACATTTGAATATGGTGTCCAAATGGATAAATTAACTGTTAAAACCCTGATATATAAAGAGAAATAATCTAAGAGTTCTTAGTTTGCACTACTCACTGGAAAGTTAAAGAGAATCCTACTGTAACAACACAAGCCCAGGCTAGTGAATCTACATTTAGCAGCCATTTAGAGAAGCAAACAAACAGATTTTTGTGAGGATAATGAATGGCTTTTGTAGCAAGTGGTGAAAATCATGTGGTTCCACAGTCACCAAACATCCCCGCAAACTCCCACTATGCAGGGTGCAACTGGGCTGCTCTGGTGGGCAGGTGGAGGACAAAGTGTTTTTAAAGTGAACCCACACCAAAAATGAGGCTTCAAGCAGTAGTTCAATTTTTCTCAGTAAACTTGTGTCATCTGACATAATCTCAACCACATAGTTGTTTTGGCCTTTGACTGGTATTATTATTTATAGTTGTCTATTGTACAGGCAATGTCATATTCTATTTATTCATGTCCATCTTTAGTCTTTTTCCTCACTGCTAGACTTGCCTATACTTGCAAATCAGTCTGGATTAAGGCATGCTAGTTTAGACTTTATTCAGTTAGACATCCTTAATACTCCGCCAAGTTCCTGTGTGTACATGTTGTAAGAACATGACTTAGTTAAATTAAACTTTAACAATAGCTTGAACCTTCTGTGAGAGTCTTACCAGAACAAAACAAATTTCTATTTTCTAACTTTTTTTTTTGAATGGGTGTGGATCTTTTTATCTTTTTAAAACAGTTCTGAATTAATTACTGACCAGAGTTGATCAATGAAACAAGTAGTCCATGAGCACCAAGTTGAAAAAAAACTAGATTCCCCAAATTCCTAAATATAAGTATCATCTTGCTTGTCTCTCATAATCGATGAAAAACTTTTTTATTTTTTTTTCCCAGGCATAAGCAAATTGCTCTTCTGCCTGGACACTATCTACTAAGACAAGAGTTTAGCATTTCCCTCCAATCTGAAACTAGGTAATAGCATGTCATTATTCTTCTTAGTTATCAGGGTTATCAGTTTTTACGAAACTTGGGGATAGTAGCTATTTTTAAACACTCTAGTCTGATGCCAAATTACTTGGAATTGGCCATCATATTAAGAAAGTAAGAACAACACACAGACGAGAAGACAATACTTTTTTAATCTGTCCTCCTTAAACAAATCCAGAAGAAAAATAGAATTTATATCTGTACTGGGTCTGGCTGGAATGTTAACTTTCCCGGCAGCAGCCCATTCAGTGCCGTACTCTGTACTTGTAGCTGGAACAGCAGTGTTATCACACCAGTGTTGTGTCTACTGCTGAGCAGCAGTGGCACAGCATTGGGCCTTTCTCTAACCCTCCTAGGGGGTGGGCAAAAAGTGAGGAGGGAAACATCACTAGGGCAGCTGACCTAAACCAATCAAAGGGATATTCCATACCATGTGATGTCACACTCAGCAATAAAAGGTGGAAACAGGAAGAAGAGGAGAGGGGTGGGCTCTCGTTGAGAAAACGGTGGTCCTCCTCTCAAACACCGGCTGCATGCGTTGAGGCCTTGCTTCAAGGACGTGGTCAATCATCACTCATTTGTGGGAAGTAGAGAGTAATTTCTTTCCTCTGCACTTCCATATAGCCTTCATTTATTTTGTTTGTTTGTTTTCCTCCCTTCTTTTTATTTTTCCCTTTTCCCCTTTCCTTTTTTATTTCCCCTTAGTTAAATTGTTTAGTTCATGGTAGTCTTTATTTAATTGTTATTATTTCCCTTTAATTAAATTATCCTTATCTCAACCCATGAGTTGTTCTTTGCTTTACTTCTCCCCTTCCTCATCTAAAGGAGGGGGAGTGAGAGAGCAGTTGTGGGGTTTAGCTGCCCAGCACGGTAAAACCACCACAATATCTTGTCTTCAAATTACAAAAAACAAAAACAAAACTATAAACTGAACTGATAAACTTTAAACAGAGATGAAATTTTTACATTTTGATTAAATAAAGATTTTTTTTCCATTTTTAGTCAAGGTTAGCTTTAAAACTGACAGAAAGCTAATGGTGACGCCTTGAAATGACATAAAGGTTATAAAGGTGCATAAAGGTGGGCCTGCATAAATTTTTCCTTATACTGAGCTTCCCAAAGAAAATAACATTGTTTTAATAATCACACCATACACTACATTAGAATATAAATGAGAATACCATTTTGGCAAACACAGAAAGCTCAAAGTCAGTATATTCAGAAGAAGGATCATCTACTTAAATCTCCTTTGCACACTGCAGCTTCTCTTGTTGGGGTTTCAGATAACTTGAAGGTTTTCCGAATTGCAGCTAAACCTAAGCAGTGTCCTCTGAAGAGGTCTCCTTTTTCTGTTTTGTTGCTGTCTACCTGTCTCATCACAGAGGCCTCATGGACTCTGCTGTCATGGGTTGCTGCATCTAGCTGTGACCCTCTACCTTCTCTGCAACCCCTTTCAGTTTGGCAGGTTCTCTCCCTTGCTCATCCTTAATTGCTCCCCATGGACAGCCCAAATCAGAGGTTCACCTGACCCCAGCATCTTTGTCTAAAAGAGCTATAAGATGTAAACAATGTGCAAACATATCAAATAGGTGACTTCCTTCACAAGGTCAATGGATTTTGCAGAGGAATTCAGTATCATTTTGTGGTTCAGTCCTGACCTGGTTTGTAACCTCCCAACCTGGGAGCAATATAATATAGAATATCTTGGTCTCTGGAAACTCCCAAAGTGCATGTGAAGGCTGAGGAAGGCCACACAGTACAGGGAAGAACTCACCTTCTTACTATTAGAAAACTATGGTATTGGATGTAGAGGTAACATAAGCCCCACAAAACTTGCTTGGTTTGGACTTTCTAAACCCTGCTGAAATGCTGCATTTGAGTAAGCTGAAAACAAAATATTTTCAAATGACGTCTTTGAAAACCTTATATATTTTGAAAAGTTTGAATTTTTTTCTGTTTTAACAAACTTCTGTCTTCTGATAGAAAAGCATTTCATATGTAATTTTGGTAAGTAATCCTAGTAAACAGATTATGTTTTTACTAAATGCATACACTCTAATTGATTGTTATTATATACATCTTGGGACATACCTATATCATTTTATCCTCTCATGCCTTAAGAACTGCTTCTTGTTTTCTATTTGCATTTAAATGAAGGAAAGTTTAAATCTTTCTGAAGCAAAAGTGCTTTGCCTTAATATTTATTGAGTAGCTAAAATGGGAAGAAGAAGCAAATCATTCATACAGATATTAGACTAGCCAGATGTCTTCTTCATGAACGAGGTTTGATTAACAATTATTTGAAAAAAAAATCTGTTCAATTCTATATTGCCTCAATTCCAAAGTTCTTGGGAAATATGCAGTTTTATTGGGTTGTACATTTTATAGTATATGAGATAATATACTTTTTCACAGTTTCCAGGTTTATTACTGCAAATTCAGTTTATTAACTGTTAACATGTTCCTCAAAAGAAAAGGAGAGAAAAAAAAAAAAAAAAGGGGAAAAAAAAAGAGAGAGAGAGGGAACCTCTGTAAGGAACGAGGGGATATTAAAACATTTCTCTTAAGGCCTAGTTCCTATTTAACAATGTGCAGAGAAAAACACCTCAGGAGGACCCAAGACCGTTAGGTAAACACATCTTGGAATTGACGGGGATATTTCTTGAGAAGCAGTTGTGAACATAATCTTTTCTTAAAGGCTTCAAATAAAGAGAAATGCGTATTCTTAAAATAGAGATAATCTGAATTTAAGGAGTTTGTCTGAAAGTAAAAAATATTCCTCAAGATAAAATGGTAGCATTTACCTGTGATAATAAAATATTTGGTGTTAAATTTAAGTTTTGACACATGGAGCAGAGAAATGCCTACTGATATACTGATATACTCCCTCAGTTTTTGTTATACATATTACTTAAGATGGACTTCAAATCAGGGTTCAATTTTATGCTCCTTTTTTATTTTTTTTATTTTTTTTTGTCCTTATCCCTTAATACACTGTTGTCCTTAGAAAGGTCTTAATGATCTTTGACATCTCTCTGACAGGAAACTATTTCTAAATGGGCAGGGTTTTTTATTTTTATTTATGCAGTAAAAGCTATAAAAATATGAGCATAAATTTCCAAGAGAAAACTGGCAGGCTGGGGCCAGGTACTCAGCGAAATTCTGCTGAATTAGGGAGAGTTAAACCAGTTTTCCCCAGCTGAGGATCTGACCTGACAGTGTTTTGTTCGGAATTACACACATTTGTCTGACAGGCAGACACAGCTTAATTTAACAGCTTCTCATCCGTCTTTCTATATTTGTACTAAACATCAGTTAGTCTCTTTGAATATTCATATTCAGTTTACATGCCCTTACTTTTCACATTCAGCTTTCGAATAATTATGTTCTGAGACCTGCAACAAAGGCAGCAAAATCATTTGCAAATCTGAGGAGTATTGTGTACTCTGTTACCTTGAGGCCGTAGTCCTCCAGTTCACCATTTCTGATGCTTTTCCACTGGCAGAAGGTAAGAGTTACAATAGCTTCATGTTGTGACTTGTTTTCTTTTTATGGAGCTTAATCAAGCTTCCTATAACTCATATGTTACCTAAGACTTTATTATTATTATTATTATTATTATTATTATTATTACTAATATTTTTTTAATTTGAACATGTATTCTGAGTAATATTGAGTAATGTATAGTAAAAAGTACCAAGTTCTGCCATGATAGATCTCAGGTAACCAATATATAGAGAAGTTGAAGCTGCATTTTTGCAAATGTTTTAGGCATTTCCAAAATACGGATTATCATGCCTAAGATTTAGACATGGGAAATAAATTCCCAGTGCCAAGTCACTAGTTCCCTGGAGTGAGCTTACATTTTAATTGTGCCAACCTAAATGTATTTGGGAATTTCAGTGGGAAATCACCCACACTGTTTGGCATCTCAAGAATTCCTTTGGATGTTGACCACTTAATCATGTCTAGCTCAACCAAAGCAGTTTCCTGAGAAAAGAGCTTATTTCTGTGCTTCAGGCCCTCTAGGTCTGTCAGTCTCAGAAGGATGCCAAAATGTTAAGTTCAGCAAAAATGTTGTAGATTTTGCGCAGAACAGCTAAAGCAAAATTGAAAAGAGCTAAATGTGCCCCAAATTAATAAGCTGTTGTCCAGACAGAGAAGCTGCAGATCCATGTACAGGTACAAATGACCAGGTCGGGAAAGGAAGTATTGGAGGTATGGAAATATCTCTGGAGTGAAGAAGACTTCAGCACAACAGGTTGACTTCTTCTGGGTGTGCACAGAACTGATAAAAAGATGGTTCTGAGCAGCTGTATGAGATCTGAAAGACCCCCTAGAGCCATATTAGGTGATCTCCAAAAACTCAATAGGTTTAAGAAGTTCTCGTCACTGGTCTCTGCACTAATATCATTTTGGAGATGAGATTAAAAACAACTGACTGAGTCTGGAATAAAAACCCTTTTTTTTGGAAGAGTCAGTGGCATGAATCTAGAGGAACAATAGCAACACTCTGAAGGTGACTTTATTCCTGAAAGTGATATCTCATTCAACTACATTTTACTCCAACAGAGTAAACACACAGAGAAATTTAAGTCCCAGAGTCCAGCTTATCAAAGGGAAGTAAATTCATAAACTTTATTCTACCTGTCTGCAAAAGAGTGAATTACACTGAAGAGTTTCCTGAGGCCTGCTATTAGAAATGGAATTTCAAGATCTTCTTTCAAATTCTGATTCTAAATTTTTTTACACTCCTCTCCTATCAGCGCAAGTACTTTGAGAAGGCCCAGTGTCCTAGTTAAACTCCATTAGAAACCAGAAATTTAAAAATTTCAGTTTCTCAGTGTGACTGATATTCTGCAAAATACAAAAAAAAAAAAAAAAAAAAAAACTTAGGAAAATTGTCAGCTAATTGAGAGGCTGAAAACAAACCATGATTCCCTAAGAAACCATGGTTCTGGTACCAGTTCACATACAAACTCTCTGTTTCTCCTCTGGCAGGAGCTATGGCTCTTTAGTGGATCTTTTCCCACCAGGAACACAGTACGGTTTAGATGCTCCACTGATAATCCAACATATCTGCTCTCTTGCGAGCCACTTTTGGTATTATGCATAGATTTTATGGCCTGACCTTCAAGAACTGGTCATCTAAGAGGTCCTTTGAAAAAAAATTGTATTTTGTTGTCAATTATGCAGTGTGTTGAACAAGAAACGGAAAGGTGGAAGGACTAATTGTAGCAAAATCCTACCCTCTGAGAGTAGAAGCAGCTCTGGGAGGGAAGCCAGGCAGTACAGAGCAAAAATATTATTTCATATGCCAGTCACAGATTAATTGAGATGGAGAAGAAATACTTGCAAGAAGATAAAGCACTTGCTGTAGTTTGTGGATGCAGTGGGCACTTTTATGTTTACATTTGTGAAGCCCATCTCCATGTAGTTATAGATCACAAAGCTTTGATTTTGCTGTTCAGAAACCCAAAGATAAAGTACCCAGGATGGAGAGAGAGGTCTGCAAATTGCAAACCTTCCAAAGACAGTATCTTTGTATGCAATTTGTCTAGATGTCTAGATGACTGCTGCACAATGTAATAAGTAAAACATTCTGCTCTGTAAGAATATGCAAGTCACTCTGTCTTAAAAAAAAAAAAAAAAAGAAAAAAAAAAGAAACAGAAACTGATTTAGGGTCTGCTCCAAAGCCTGTGAAATGGGAGGGAGTCTTGTCATTGATTCCAGTGGGATCCAACTATCCAACTTTAAAGATGATATATTTCTCGATGGAGGCACTGAAAACTGCAGTAGCGGTGTGATCAATGTGTCCCATATATGCACAGAGAAATTTTGTCTGGTAATTATTATAATACAAAAGACGGTATAAATGGATATTTTAGTGGATATTGACTGGAAATTAATCTGATTTCAGTAGGATGCCAGACTCTAGAAACAGCAAAAATGAAAGAGAAATGGGTGAATACCGGGTTTAATACAGTAAGTTTGCTCAGTATCTCTTATAGTGCTCATCTAAATGTCTCAGAAACATAGACTATCAAACAGATAACCATGGAAGACAGAACATATATATATATATATCATATATATGAGTCTGGAAAAAATATATATATTTTTTAAAATGTCTACTAACTTAGTTTTGTCCACTCAGTTATACTACTGAATCCTGACCGACTTCATGGCTATGTATAAGCCAAAATGACCAAGTGCAATATTGATACTTGAACCTCCCTTACTTGAGGCCTTTCACAATGAATCTTTGGAATGATTAGAAAAGTGTGTTGTAGGGCTGTATTCATCTTTCTTCAAAATCTACTCTGATGATCCCAGAGCAGTGACAATTACAACAGTGCTAGCTGGCACCTCTCAGATAAAGAAGGAACTTTTCTTACAGGATAAACTCATTTGGCAAGGACTTTGGTCAGTATTTGTACAGCTCCAAAATGCTTTGAGAGTACAAGTCAAAAAGAACTTTTATCTTCTCTCATATGGACACACCCATGTCTGAATGACTCCCCTTTGTCCTCTAATATCGTTTACTGAATCATGATGAGTAACTGTGATACTATTTGATATGCTTGGTAACATTGCAAGACCAGAGAGATGATTTTGTAGAGAATAATCTACTGGAAGAAGTGCTTGAAGAACAGGTTATTATGAATCTTTTGTTTAAGTCACCCCTTTATGTAAGAAAGGTAATGACATAGGTTTTTTTTGTTTTGTTTTGTTTTGTTTTGTTTGTTTGTTTTTTTAAACAAGAGTGTAATACAGTATAATATCTTGATGTGAATATCTTAAGGAATTCATAATCTGAGTGAAAAGAAAATGTAACTTCCAGCTGACGAAAGATCTTCAGTCACTGAATTATCAGCTTGAAACAACGTACTCTTTCAGCAAATCGTGAAATTCTGAATAACATTTCTTTGTTTGACAAAGTACAAATGGAGTGAACCTTAGCTGCATTGCACAGTGTGCTGAAGTGTTCTGCAGCCTTTTTCACAGAAATGCTTTGGGATCAAACGTGTGACTGTGTCACAAGCTGTATATGAAACATCATGTGTAGCTAGCCTGGAGGGGTGGCCTAGGATACACGCTGAGCCTGGCAGCCTGGACTTGGCAGCCGCAGAGCTGGGGATCCCTGCTGCAAGCTGGGAATGATTCAGGGGGCATTTTGTTGTCACACATTCTCAAAGTGAAGGAGGTTCCCCAGCATTCCCCATTAGTTATTCCTGACAGGATGTATGTGAAATTTGGTTCATCTAATGTAGCTGAGATGTGCCAGACTCACTGAGTGTGGCTTTCATCAATGTATATGCACAGGCAGTAACTCAGCTTTACTGAACATAAATGTGTACTGCCCACACGCAGACTCCTTGGCAAACTGCATGTTGAGATGTGAATGTGTCCAAAGTGTCTGACTGCAGGTGCCCCATAGCTTATTGTCCTGGCCTGAAGATTTTCATTTTTTCCTAAATGAATTTTCAAAGAGAGAGAGGGAGAAAGAGAGAGTCAGTCCAGGGAAAGCAGTAAAATAAGCAATACACCTTGTACTGCATTTTTGCTTTTTGGAATGAGGTTACCGGGGACTCTGAAGAGCTCCCAGTCTAGCCACATATTTTAAAGAGCATTATAATGTGACTTTTGAAGCCCAAGCAGGGTTGGAATCTGACTGTACCAAGTTTATAGCAGCAGATATTGTTTGAAAGGTCCAGGTAGACTAAAGATATATATTTGGTAAACTGCAAGGGAAAAAAAGAAAGTGCATTGTACAA
This sequence comes from Aythya marila, assembly GCF_965140915.1. NCBI lineage: Eukaryota > Metazoa > Chordata > Aves > Anseriformes > Anatidae > Aythya > Aythya marila. The sequence continues at coordinate 12,966,128 of NC_139043.1, forward strand.
TATAGCTGTAATCATAAAGCACAAGATGTACTGGGTTACTTTACAACCTTTTTCTTCTCTAGTGAAGAAAGCCCTAATAAGTCACTTCTGGCTGTGCCAGTCATGAATTATCACTGTCTGCACAAAGAAAGATAAATATCATAACACATCACAGAACATCTCTCCCTTTAAATACTGTAAATGGATAAAGATATAAAATCCAGTGAGATACAAGAGGAACCTGAAGTCGTAAGTGAAAAACTAGGCTGAAGGATAAGAACCGAATTAAACTGGAGTGTATCACTTTGAAAGCAAACCTTAGATATTAAATTTCTGCTATTCAAATGATGGATGGGGAAAAGAGTAAAACCACACCGTAGTTGTCCATGGCTAGCAATTAATTCTCCCATCAAACCTACAAAGTAGACTTTGTGGTATACTTCATGGTTTGCAGCCATCAGTGTAGTCTCCATGCCTAAGGAATTTTCCCTGTCTTGGCTGTAGACATCACCACCCTCATGCTGCTCAGCCCCACTCCCCAGCAGCAACTATCTGCAGCAGAACAAGCAGAGAAGCTGCTTCTATGGTAAATCCTCTAACCTGTTTTACTAGCCCATCTCTTCTGAGATGAACCAAGCTTGCTAAGAGCTATTTAGGCCATTTAAGCAAAATATGACTTACTGATATTTGCTAAAAGGCTTTAGGAGGGTTCCCTTGAAAAGGGGGAAGTGTGTTAGAAGAGTTAATAAATCATAGCAGAAAAAATGACAAGCATCTGGGGGGACAGTCCCCATCACAGCCAACAAAGTTGCAGCTGGGAAGAACATCTGGGCAAATACCTCTTTTCATTTTGCTCAGCAGAAGCGAGTTACAGTATATTTTGCAGAAACAGCACAGAAACTGCAGGGACCCTCAAAAAATCTATAAATGAGAAACAGCAAATATTTCTAATTTATATAAAAATTATATCTGATTGCTCTCCTGAAGCAACGGTTAAGGAATAGTCTCATTCAGGGACAGAACCTTGGATGAACTTCTACATATTTTTAGAAAAAAAAAGTAACACAAGCACAAACGATTAATATGAACCTGATGACAAATTGACAAATCTGGGCATTGAGTCAGATAAAGGATTGTCATATACAGGAAGAAAAACTAATATGATTAAGAGATTGAGATTAAGATTCAAATAAGATTAAGAGATAGGAGAAGCGAGCTTCACAATGAAGCATTGCTATGTTAGTAATAAAAGTCAATAATTATTTAATGTTTTCTAAATATGTTCAGTTTATATAGTACAACAATTTTATTCAGAGCAATGTTTAATATGATGCATTTGATTTTTATTTATTTATTTATTTTAAAAAGAAACTTTATTTTCATGGGTAGAGAAGTTTCAGGGAAGTCTTGAACACATGGATATACTTAACTGAACTTTTGGATTGTTAATATTACTTATGATATAAGAATAACCTTAATTTTAAGGAATGCTTGAGAGTTTTTGAAATTTTAGAGGCATAATAATGCTGATCTCTTGAAACTGAAACTGTAAGGTGAAAGTCAAGGTAATTTCTACAGCTTACTTTGAGCAGAGCTTTGGATCAGATGACTTCCAGAGATCCTTTTTTGTATTATTATATGATTTTACAGCATAAAATACTGAACAATTGAATGTGGTAACCATTCACGGTAACCATTTCTGTTGGTGGTGGTGGTTTTGTTTTGTTTCGTTTTTGCAAGGATTGTGTCAGGGGAACAGGAAAACCCTAAAATTTCAGTTTCCCAGATGGATCTGCATGAAGGTGTTGATTTCTCCTTTTCATCATGTTGAAGCAAGACTACATCTTTTGTACACAGACTCATGCTCTCCCCTTAGGGAGAGCTCCTGACAACCCTGCAGCAAATATCCTACCTTACAGAATGTTGGCCTGTCTTCATCTAAGGCCTGGAAGAACTGCGAAGAATTGGAAAGATATACCCTGAATTTGGTTGTCTAAGGCAAATAAGGCATGTCTGTAACATATGCCTCAAGGGCATATGCCCTGAGAAATTTTCAGAGCAGTGGAGTTGGCTAAGTTACTCAAAATTATTTAAGCCTTTAAAAAGACAGAAATATGTAAGAACTTCTATTGTTTCATGTTTTCCTTACCAATCATCAACATGATGATTGGTAAGGAAACATTTTTTTTAAAATCTGTTTTTAAATCTATTTTATAAATAATCATTGCCTTTTGACTCAATTTGTTCTATGATTGATATTAATTATATATCTGAAATGCTCTTAAAAAAAAAAAGTCTTATCTCTCAGCATTCTTTCATTCCTACACAAAACCAACAGGAAAACCACTTACTCTGTATAACCTAGAGAGACCTCTTATGCTCCCAGTTTGTTTATTCTGTCCAGATCCAAACATAGGACAACCAGTTTCCTTGTACATTCATGAATAATAGTACTATTGGTTCACAATTCAATTTATTTGATAAATCTACAGTAAAAACAGGGACAGTATTTGTGTTATTGTATCTTTCAAATTTCAGATAGCATACTTCTGTTTCAGACTGTATCAAGGAAAATTTGGAGATACCAATATGAATTCTCAGATATTTAAAACCAGAGTATATTATTATTATTATTATTATTATTATTATTATTATTATTATTATTATTAACTTTTTTTTTAGTACTTTAGAATAAAATCTGTGTTTGGCATAAAGGAAGATATATTAGTGTTATTTCCATTATGGAAATTACCTGAGGCATGTTTCATTCTGTTTTGTCTTGAAATCACCACAGGTATGTTCTTAATTTTAATGGCTAGTTTACTTGGATTATAATGGAAACCGGCACCATGTAGCTAAATCTATTCAAGCAAATGATTTCATCATTATGGCTTAGAAAAAGATCTTCCCAATCTATTAAGAATACTTCATTGTTTGTAAGGACAATTTCAATGACCCAACTCAGGAATTATGTCACCTCTTTATGAAAGTGATTAATTAGAATAAAAGGAACCTGCTGAGACAGTGGTCTCCCACAAATTATGAATCACTGTCTACATTTCTCTTTAGATCTAATTCTTCACATTCAAGCTTAACTCAGCCAAAGGTAAACTTTAAACTCTAATATTTGTACCTTTACTATTTTTAATATTACATATTGCTATGTTTTTTTTTTTTCTTTCTTTCTTGGTTATTTTTTTTTTACCTTTTAAAAGTTTGCACATTTACGCTACATTGGCCATTTTCATTCATTTTTTTTCTCTTACTTTTTTAAGTAGCTTCATTATGAAGCTTTTGTGAACCAAGCGGTGAAGTTGTAGGCCTTTGCATTTTTTTCTTTAAAGAGACAGGATGACATGTCCTGTCCATTATGGTCCTTTGCATTACTCCAGAATGGAAGAAAACACAATCAATAGTTTAAATGTATTTTTAAGGAAAGCATCTCTAAAGAGAATATGATCCATAGTGTATATTGAAAGTTTACAGACTGCTGCAATCTTACTTAAAATCCTTCCTTTTCTGGTACCTAAAAACAGAAATTTCAGGCAGTGCTTTGGTTACTCTATTTTTCAGGCCTGAAATTTCTAACCCTATAAGGAATACCTAAATTTATTAGGTGCCAGAAGACTTCTGTAGGTACTTTATTTTATACAACTGTATATACTCTAAGGAAATCTATGTTTATCTCTTAGTTGGAGCCCTCATATGATCAGAATTAAGCATAGAGATACTTGATTCCTCAAAAATAATTCAGAGAAATGCAAAAACTTAGATATCATTATGATTATGGTAAACTTTATTTAATATCATAGTAATTATGGTGCTATTTGGCTTTTGTGTCATAATCCAGCTGTCAGAACATTTGCCCAGAAAAAAAAAAAAAAAGTTTATAAATATTTTAAAAGTTTTGTTAATTCATCTTTGATGGGATTTGGCATATGATTTAGCATATTATTTGGCGAATGTCCTAACCACAAATCATGACATATTCTGATTAAAATACCTTTACACCAGAATCTAAGCTCTTGTGGAAATAGAAGTGCAAGAGTTCTTGCTCCTTCAGAAAAGGGGAAAGAGGAAATGTTACTTTAATTTAGTTGCTAGGACACTCGTCTGAAACTATGTTCTTTTTTTGTTGTTGTTGGAATATTCATGCATTTTATGTTATATGGTCTTCAGGAAGAAAAAAAAGCTTTCCTAGAGATAGGTAGCAAAGGTGCACATAGCTCTGAAACTGGGAGCTCTCGGTGAGGATCAGGCTCCCCCTTGCCCACAGTCCTTTTGGGCACTCTGTTTTTGTACATGTACTAGAAAAGTGGCCCAGCTTTTATCAGAGGTTTGGAGATGTTTTTCTTTTGGTGTACAAAACCACTCAGACGTTATGGAAAAGCAGCTAGCAAAAAGATGAGTGTTAATTGAGAAAATTAGCACTTCCTGTAGTTTCTCTTTAGGGTAGGTAAAGATGGCTACTATTTTAATCAATGGAAGGAGGAAGAATTTAAACCAAGAAAACCAGATTGCCTCCTTCAGATCTTCAGAAGCACTTCTGCTTCCCTCGGTTTAGCACTGCATGCAAGGATGCCCTGCTACATTGTTGTTGTCCTGAGAGTTGAGCATTTAAAAGTTTTATTGGGCTTCCCCAAGCCAGACACTAAACCTTGGTGAACAACATTCTACACTTTGCAAAAATATAGAAGAAATATTTAATTAGTAAACTGTGACTAGGAGTTGGACTTAATGATCCCTGTATGAATAAAGCATCTAACACCGATACAGTTCAGGATGATATTTATTTCATTCAAAGATTTTAGTTGTACTGAATATTAAGTGGAATACAATCAAAACAGAAAAATAATACTTTAATGATACTCATTACAAACTTACAGCAATATTTTATATACAAATTGTACTGCTTTCAAAAATATTAATCAAAACAATGTGTAAAAAGTCTCCAGGAACATTCACAATATTTTTGTTTCTGTCTCTCACTACAGCTAAGACTGAATGTTTTTGTACATCTGTTTATAGAGATGTACATATAGATAGACACATACTTTCTCATTTGGTCCCCATGGAAAAACAGGTAGGATGTTCACATCACTGTATGCTTGGTAAAATCAGAGTCCAGCTGTGTACTGCAGCCTGCTGTGGTTCTGATGAAGTTAGTAGATCCAGTGGACAAAGCCTGTTCATGCACAGCAAGAATTTATGAAAACTCAAGTGTTTACAACAGTAATGGTCCAGTTGACCTAAATAGTTTGATGACTACAGAGGATATTGAAGGTTAAATCCATTTTAGTATTGTATTTTGGTAGAAATATGCTATTGATGACATAGTTTTTCATAATCTCAGAAGGATATTTCACTACGTATCAATTTATTCTTTTCACTTCAGATTGTCACTAGAGGTGACCCAGGGGCTAAAGAAACCAAGATTAATTTGGCAATTTGCTCTCAGACAAGAAAAAATCATGACATCCAAAAGATTTACCATGGATAACATTTAGTTTTAGAACATAGTGTGCATCAGAAACCCCAAGTTATTCTTGAAATAATACATTCTGCAGCTTAAAAAAAAAAAAAAAAAAAAAAAAAAAGTAAAAGGAAAGAGGGCAGGAAAGAAAGAAAAAGGAAAAGAAGATGAAAGATCAAATATTTTTGTTAAAGTCCTATTAGATATGTATGGACTTGAACTTTGAGTTTTATTACTGAAAATAGATGGAGAGAAGCCTGTACTTTGAATAGATTCTGAAAATGAACAATTTGATGAAAAACAAACAAACAAACAAACAAACAAACAAAAAAACCAAGCATCTAGTTTTACTGTTTAACAGAGTTCTAAAGAGGGTTTTTTTTTGTTTTTTTTTTTTTGGGGTGTGTGTGAATCAAATAAGATTGTATCTTATCCATGAAGAGTCCAAACCTGAAGTCCAAACTAAACCAAGCTATAAGCTTCATGAATGCAGTAAATCCACCAGAAAAGTAAAATCTTGGAGGATGGCAATATGTGTGGTAGAACAAACTGTGTGACAGATCTGGAGATACCATTTACAAAACTGACTGCACAAATGAAAAGACACACCACTGTATTTCCTCTTAGCTTATACAGGTAGTGTTGAACATGGCTAGGTCTGGATTGGATTGGCAAATCAAAATATGGACTAGTCCTGATTAAAAATAATAATAATAAAAAAATCAATTAAGAATGACCTTCGTTCATATCTGTGTGATAAACCTTGAGTATATCATACCTGAAGACTTCAGCAAACCTCTTTTATTCTAACTCTTGAAATACAGGAGTTAGAATAATAAAGGTAGGGTCATAATGGTGGTCACATAGCTTGCACAACCTGTACTCTCCTCCTTGACTGAGGTCTACCTTTGTATTTATTCTTCTTTAACGGTCAGAGAGTGAAATTTTACTTGCTAAAACAGTACAAAGAAGAAACATTCTGCTCCATACAGTAAGTTGTGCAGTTTCCTTCACAGTGACAAATGAACACACTTGTCAAATAGACTAAGGAATAAGGAATACCCAAACACCTAGCTGTGAGTTTACCCTTTTTTCTTGGTAACAATTTCTCACTGGCTATTTAAGCCATGATAATCTTGGGAACATTAAAAATTGCAGGAAAAGGAAACATCATCTGCCTCTCTATTTATTAATATTCCTACTAAACTTATGTTATTTGTTTGTACTTGTTCCTGGGTAAATCCACAGATATTATTTGTTCTTTAAAATCAGTAGCGATAAAATAGTGCAGTCGATCAGCATTGTCATTACCTTGAAGCTACAGGCAGAGGTTGGCTGCTGGCCATATTTTAATATATTAATAATAATACTTAGCACTGTTCATCTCAAAAGCAATTTACACACATTAACTAATTAGGCCTCAGAACATCTACATGATAGGTGAATAACATTCTTCCCACTTTAAAGAGGGGTAAGTGGAGACACAGAGAAGATAAAATCACACTTTCAATAAGAGTCTCTAATTCTGAATGTCCAGCTTATGACACACTCACTCCGTTTTCTGAATTGTTAAGCATTTAAGCTCCAGACAAACTCAAAAGAGGCAACCAGTTGTTTTCATCTCTGTATATCGAGATAAAGGTGCATTTTGGTGAGATAAAGGTGCAATTTGGTTTCTGTTTGCATAAGGAGTCATTCAGCAAGTGCTCTGAGAAGTGTTAGTTGTCATGCACATTCACTATAACCCATTGCAATATTCTGCTTACTGATCTAGGTACCAAAATACTGATTCTTTCCCTTTATTTTTGTTTGTATTTGAGATGTAGGTGCCAGAGCTTAGGACAAAATCTGGAATGAACCAGCCCTAAATAAGGGAGTATATACATGTGTATATACATGTATACATGTATATATACATGTGTATATAGATGTATATACATATATACATCCTGGCTATACAGCCATACTTCTTTAGAAATGAGGATAAAAACACTGGTAACTTTGTAAAGAGGAACTAACCTGATAATACAACAAAGTCCATATTGCATACCCTGAGGTTTTCCAATCTCAAGGGAAGACCGGGCAGAGAGGATACTAGAAAGGGAAAAAATGCACCAATATTTTTTTGCATTCCATTCTACAGGTCTTGAACTCCAAAACAATATTAAACAAAAACAAACAACAAACAAACAAACAACAACAAAAAAGCACATAATCAAGGACTGGATGAAGGATGAAGAAGAGAATGGCTGATTCTTTGGCAGTGACGCAGAGATGTTCATTCTTGTCTGTGGAGTTCAGACACCAAGGAGACTGGCACTTAGGTAGGCTCTTAGAAGTTGGCCTTGGTCTGCATTTTGGGTCTCTTGTCACGATTCCCTGCCTGACATAACTGATTTTGAGACTATAATGCTTCCTGCTTGTTCTTTTCAGAGTGTTTGCATTCTCGTTGCATTCAGCAAAAATGTCCTTCTTCTGTCATAGGGGATGCTTTGGCATTTTTGATAGATGGACATTCATGATGCCAGCATGCTACTTACACACCACAAATAAATCTCCTATAAAAAGAGTTCCACATGGAGAACTGCCAGCCTCCAAGGGTGATAAATAAAAATGGGGAGATAAGAGCTCACCTGGTGCTGTTCCACCATTGTCAATGTGCTGTGCCAAGAATTGGCTGCCAGCATATCCCACCACATAAGAAGCAGCTTTTATTTTTGTTTTCTTTTAATGAATCTTGTGGAAGTATTAATCTGTGCTTAATTACACATTCCCTGCCCTTTCATTAACGAACAGATAGATAACACAAATGTTTTGACCCTTCGGCCTTTATCAAGGTAAACACAATAATGTCCTGAGGTTCATGGTGGGAAACTATAAGGCTGGTGTCAGTCTGCTATTGTAAATAATTAAAAAAAGAGAAGATTATTTAATTAACCAAGATCTAAGTCTTCTTCATTCGCGTTTAAAGGAAGCATTACTCATTGTAATGGGATGTGCTGGCAGAAATCCTTTGGAGTGCTACAGAGACAACATAAATACACCTTGAGAACACTTGTTCTATTGAAGCTCACTGGCAGTTTGCAGCCTTTAAAGAATATCTTTTGAATTCTCAGCAAAAGAAGCCATTTGTTGCAACTCCTGCCTTGGTTTAAAGAACTGCTGACACCTCCTGGAAATCATTAAAAGCCATCTTATTAAAGTATTCCAACAAATATCCTTTTTAGTTTTTTTTTTTTTTTTTTTTTTGTTATGCTGGGCCTGTATCTTGTATCACTCTTCAATTACATTATTAAAGGCTGACAAAACACAAACAATTCTTAAGCAGAAAAAATAGCCTGCTGGGGGGTTGTTTGCTTACTTGTTTTTGTTGGTTTTAGGATTATTTTTTTTTATGCTGTTTCCAGGGTATATTGTGTGATTCGTACAAAATCCTACAGTACAGGTGCCCTTCAGGGGAATCCACAGGAGGAGATGGTGCAAGACTACTGGCAGGGTGAGTGGGATTTTATTGATTTGCTGAGGCCATACATGAAGCTCATGCCATGACTCCAGCGGTCCTTCTTGGTTTCTGGAATTTACTGTGCATCTGGAGAGATGGCAAGAAGAAAAAGGGGAGAAATCTCCCCTGTGTTTGTCAGGGCTATCTCATCCTTAAAGGTATACAATATTTACTCCTGTCCCTTTAGTTTCCAATGTGCTGGTGGTACCACCTCTGGCAGCCTGCTTGTTTTTCTGGTTGGAGGAATGGAGGAATGATTTCTGGATGAAATAAGAACCAACACCACATATTCACCCCAGGGTCTTATAAATCTGCAGAAATAGCAAACACCAAAAGACAGTGAATTTGTCTAATTTTATTTTTATTTTTATTTTTCAGGTTTTAATCAATTTGTCCAGCCTGTGCGCAAGGCCAGTGTTTGAGGGGAGCCTACAAGTGCAGAATGGATGCTCTAGGCCTGGGATGGTCAGCATTACAAATGAGATGTGTTTTCCGTATTAGGGATATCCAGTCAGTAGGGTCAGCCCTTGGACTTGTTTCAGATGAGAAGATACTGTTCTTCTGGGTTTGATTCAAGAAAGGAATTCCACCTTGACTTTGAGCCAAGAGTTCAAAAAGGAAACTGCAGAATTTAATTTTAGTTGTAAAGAGCAGAATCACTGGTTGGTCTTTGTTGTTTTATTTTGTTATGGTTTTAGATGTGATATACCTGTCCCCCCAGCCCCAGGATATTCCTAGGAACTGAAGCGAATGTTTCACTGAACATTACACAGATGTTTGTGTAAAAGATATATATATATATATATATATATGCACAACTTTTAAACTTAAATTCAGAAAGCTGATACTGTGAAACATTAGGAGTCACTAACAATACTGAGTATAATCGTAAATGTTTCACTCTCACTTCCCATTCCCATCTGTTCTCTTCCTGAACACTAACACAAAGAAGGATTAAAAGATCAGTCTTTATTTACCACTACTGTTTTCAAAAGTGTTAGCTCCTCTCAGTCACAGGTGCAAAACTTACAGGTGAAAACTTTCCTAGAAGTTTAGGCCTTATTTCTGTTGGGCACTTCCTTTAGTGGTGAAACCTCTTACGTGCATGCAAATCGCTTGTATGCAGCTGACATCCATGCTTGTGTACTTTTCTAACCTTGAAGAATCATAGAATCATTAGGGTTGGAGAAGACCTCCAAGATCATCTGGTCCAACCATCCCTCTACAACCAATATCACCCACTAAACTGTGTCCCTAAGCACCATGTCCATCCTTTCCTTAAACATACCCAGGGACACATGGAAGGACTGAAAGCTAGTGCTAGACAATGAAGGTTGCAACCCTGCAGTGCAGCAGTGGCAAGAGGAGCAAGGAAAAAACTCCTAAAAGAAATATGCATATAATTGAAGAGGAAATCTCTTTCCTCTTAATATTGTCAATAAAATAAAAAATAAAAACAACAACAACAAAAAAAACAGTAAAATATAAAACTTCAATGGCTTACTTGGGTTATTCAAGTTACTGGGTCATCACAATACCATCCAGTTATGGTCATATGCTTAGTGTCCAGGGTTAGCAAAATGTTCATTCTACAACACTGTATTCCACTGGCTATGAAATACTTCTTGACAGTACATGAAAATTCTAAGCTATTATGTAAAAAGTCCAAAACTTACAATAAAATAAAGTAAAATAAAATAAAATAAAATAAAATAAAATAAAATAAAATAAAATAAAATAAAATAAAATAAACTTACTTTTTACACTTGGAAGAGAGGAGGGAAGCTCACAGGTAGCCCAGGCAGCAGAGCACTGGTTTGATGAAAATGCTCAGAGGAATAAGATCCATAAGCTCCTAAAACACTGGTTACCAATATGATTTGAGGAAAAGTTATCTTCTGATGGCAGGTGAATGAGACGGTATACAGATCATCACAAGGTGGCTCGAAATTCATAGGAGAGTTAGCACTGGGTGTTCAACCTGACACTTCACACGCTGCTTACTTCTCCAGGACAATGTGGCAGAACCTCCCAATGTACTCATTAATGAAACAGAAAGACACCTGCAACAAATTCAGTCAACAAACAACAACCATGACCTCCATCAGGCCACTAAGGGAACACCAATAAAATGGGTGCCACAAAGCTCTGTCATAGGTTTTAATTTCTGTGACCCTGCAGTTTAAAATAACCCAGTTCCTTAACTCTGCCACAGAAGTCTTCAAAGAAGCCTTGCAAGAAGCAGAAGGCTTCAAACTGTGAAACTCATATGTACTCTACAGCAAGGATACAAAGAGGAGGAAGGAATGGATTTCCACCTCATCTCTAGAAGATGCTGCAAGTAGGACAGAGCAGGAGATGGAAGCAGGACAAGCAGGCAAATAACAGAGGAATTCTAATGATGTTATCAATGGCAAAGGGCAGTGTGATAATAACAAGGTCATCAAAGTAGGTTACAGAGTTTGGATCTACCTCCGGAATGCTGCTGCTGCACAGACTGTGCAGGGCATTTCTGAGCCAGCATCACTGAGAGCCCAGAACAACTCCCTTGCTCCTGCCCTTGCCCCTCTCTGAAAGCTGAGTTTTTGGTGCCAGCCAACACAGGGTCCCACAGTCTGAATCCTGCCATGAGTTTTGTTGTTGTTGTTGTTTTAAGAAGTGCCTCTGCTATCAGAGTATCATGTACAAGTTTGACCTATATAACAGACCAAGTAGGTCACCGAGTGTACATTGGACCATGACAAATTGATTTTGAACCATCACTTATCTGGCTCTGTTGCTGTCAAGGAGGATACATCAGTGTGATTAATAAATTATTTACCAAACAGATAAAGGCACCGGAGATTCTGGAGGGTTTAGTGTTTTAAGCTGCTGCACTAATTAGGCCATACATTTACTCGCAGTTCCAAGAGAGATAAACGTTAGAGAAACAATGCTATTTACTGCACACGGTGTCGACACAGCAGAGGCATCCCATAAGCGCCTACAACAAATGATGCTCAGTTTAGTCTTTTCCTGGCACAGCTCCCAGCAATCCCTCCTCACACTGGTCTCCATCCAGGGCTGCCTCCAGCCTAGCACAGGGGGGAGAACTGGCCTCATGGAGGCACTGAAACATTTTACCTCAAACATCACCAAGATGTGAGAGGCAGCTTTAAGACTGCGTTACATAGCCGCCTTCTCTTTATCTTAGCAATGATCCTAGACTACTTCCCTTGGGATCTAAACCATCACATTGGAGAAGGCACAGTAACAGGTGTGACAAAGAAAGAGATGTTGGAGCCTTTTTCCTCAGCTTAGAAGGAATTGCTCCATCCCCATCTCAGAACTCAATTTAAAAAAAAAAAAAAAAAAAAGGAAAAAAAAAAAAAAAGGAAAAAAAGGAAAGGAAAGGAAAGGAAAGGAAAGGAAAGGAAAGGAAAGGAAAGGAAAGGAAAGGAAAGGAAAGGAAAGGAAAGGAAAGGAAAGGAAAGGAAAGGATGAAATAAAGCAAATAGAATATATGCCACTTTGCAGACTGTCAAGAGGAAAGAGAATAAAGGAATCCCTTCCACTCCCAAGGTATGTATAATCTGGGTGTAGTGTACCAGTTAGTAAAACTAACTTCTGCAAAGTTATTTGTACCATAGGGTAAAGAACAGGTATCCAAAGAGATTTAAAGCATCTAGTTGTTCTTGCTGTTGTTTATTTATTTGTTTTTTCAAGGAAGAGGAGCAAGAGGAAGGCAAAATATATACAAGGCAGAAAAAAAAATATAGGGGAACTATTTTTCTAATTGTAGAAAGGAGATAGAAGTAGAATGTCTGCCCTTGCCAGAAACTATTTGTGGCATCCAAGCATTCGCTTTTTCTTTCTGCACTGCCTTGAAAGCCCCTACAAAGGAATCCTGGCTGTGTCAGATTCTCACAGGAGAGAGAGTCTGTCTGGATTTGGGTTTACTGAAGAAAAGAGCTTGAGAACCAGTGCCCGATAAAGATGTATAATGTTCTGGCACTTGAATCTATTTATTAGCCTCTTTCCTGTGGGGTATTCAGTAATCCTGATCACTAGAGGAAAAGGCCATATTATAATGATTCTTAATTTGTTACAGATGCAACAGATTGATTCATTATTTCCATGTGCTGCTGTCAGTATTTCACAGTGTTTGCAGTTCCATTAAGTGAGTATGCTAAATTCCTGCATGTGCTGTCTCTGTCATCTAAGACAGTTCCTCTGCCCCCAGCATCACTTTTTGCCCAAGTACTTGTATTTCTGATTCCTTTTGTAAGCCCTGTCTGTAACACTCCTCTTTGCTGGTATTGTCTTATATGGAAGGACATTTGTTCACCTTCAGACACTGAATTTGTCCTCAGTGGAAAAAAAAAAAAATAAGGAAGGGAAACTGCGAGGTAATCTAAAATGCAAAAACAAGTTATGAAGAGTGGTAAATCAGTAAGGGTCAGAGCTGTAACACCTTACTCCAAATGACAAAGCATAGTGCAGCTGAATGTAATGGGGTTACTCCTGTGAGTAGCTGCCCACTACTTTCAATACAAGATTCATAGTCTCTTTAGGAAACTATCTGAAAGACCAAAGAATAATTAACTAGAAAACTGAAGCCATTCTTTCAAGAATTTCTGCAAACAATGGAAAAACTTAATTTATAGTAGAGTCAATGTACCAGAGCAGTGAAAATCTGGGTAGATCTGTGTTGCTGATTGACACTAACAGGTGTAGTCTCATTTTGGAGGCAAGCAGGGTAGGAGGAAAAAGAGATTTGTTTATGGACACATGCACTAAATTGATAGCTAAATTAGAGGAGAAAAAAAGCATTAGGACAATAAAAGGACTTTTATAGGTTTTAAGTGCTTTGAATCTGAAGGATTTTGAAAGGGACCTGATTTTCTCATTGCTTTTGTGAAATAACTACCTGAGATTTTTCCAAAAAAATAACTGAAACATTTCTCAGAAGTTTAATCAGACTGTTGTTAAACCTATGGTAGGTGACCATCAAAAGCCGATCTGACACATCAGCTCATCCGAGAGACTTTTTGAAAGATGAAGGTTTCCAGGGATACTATCTCCAAGGCAAACCACTCAATTGAAGTCCCTGGACAAGCAGTGCTGGGCTTCCCAAACTGCTTAGCTCCACACAGCTCTATGGCATGGAGCATGATGTCTCATGGCTGTGGCTTATCAGCTCCTGGACAATGCTGTTTGAACAATGCAATTGTTCTGTGTGGGCCTGAAGTCCTTCCTCTGCTGTGCAAGTGGAGCTGTCACCTTACCCTGCCTGTCATTTCTGTCTTTCAGTCTGAGCTAACTCTTTACAACAAGGAGGTCTATATGAATGTATATATACACTCATATATTTTGGTAACCACTGACCTCCTTGTTGTAAAGAGTTAGCTCAGACTGAAAGGCCTTCTCATATATATATATATATATACCAGTAAAATATATATATATATATTACACATACCAGTTCTCAGACTCTTCCGTAGGAGCTCACAGACATGGGGCTGGAGGCACCACCTGATAGCTGGGACATTCCTAATGTTGGAGCATCCTACCTGTTTACAGAAACAAAAGGTAGAGATTTGATCAATTCAGTAGGTTCTGTGTAAGCTGTCAGGAAGACAAGCTGAACAAGGCTGTGAGGCTATCTATTCAAGATGTATTTAAAATTCACCACCTCTTCCAAAAAAAAAATAAAAAATAAAAATCAACAGAAGTTGTCTTTGATTCCCTGACTAAACATCCTCAAGGCTCTGCATTTTAGATGGTCATTTTAAATAGTGAAACAGATCAGAAAATTATTTATGAAGACCCAGTCACTGTTTTGCTTCTCCCATACACTCATTTTTCTCAGCAACATTATTCTGCCTTCTAGATTTTACCAGAACATTTCCTTCTGGAAAAGTGGGAAAGTAGTTCTTCATCAACAGGCAGAGAGATCCAAAGTGTGTGATTCCCTCAGCTCCAAGTCTTTGCCATGTGTGGAGATCCGGAATATGCATTGCTGCCATCAACCACTGTCACTTCTGCATGCCATGACCCAGACTTGTGTTAACACATTTAAAATAATGAGATTGCATAATGGATGTGATCTTGCAACCTCACTGGTTAACAAAACACCTGAGACACCTGAGCTGGAGCCCTGAACCTGTCTGATATGCCATAGTCTATTAGTACCGCTGGAGGCTGCATAAAATGCATCTGATAATCTCCCCAAATCTCTGTACAATGCTATCTTCAGACATGGAGGGCAGAAAGAAAACATGCAAAGATAAATTCATTTTTTATTCTATAAAATGCTTTGTGGCCAGCCTCAATCAATACACCTGGAAAACCTACAGCCAGGCTCATCCAAATCACTCAGTCAGAACATATTAAATGGATGCCGTCTACAGGTACTCAGCTATAAAGGAAAGAAGAAATTCATTATTATAATACAAATTATTGTTGCTATTCTCTGTTGCCTTTTTTTTTTTTTTTTAACATGACAATCCGAGTTAAAAAAGAGAGAGAGAGAAGTGCCTTTAGATTGCTTTGTCTGTTTATTACGTTTGACTAAGTTTAACTTTTTTTTATCTTTTTTTTTTAATCTTTTTTTTTTTTTTTGGTCTTTCATTAAAATGCAATGTCCTCTAGTTGATAGCATTTGGGCATCATTCCCAAGTCTGCCTGACAACATCAATGGTTAGCTGTTGAGCTGCAGTGACCCTGTAAGCAAGCTGTCCTCTGGTATTCTGGCTGCACCTACTATTACTCAAGCAGTGGGAGCCAAACAAATACGACATTTGGATCTTTTCTACTTGTTCTGCAAAGCGCCACACCACACGTGGTGTACGGACGTGCTGTATAAAGAATCGACAATTCCCTGCGATTACACAGCGGGGCACGAGCACTAGCAGCAGAGCTGAGAACTTAACTCTGGGGTATGCGGGGCTGACAAATGCAGAGACATATTGATCCTTGGCATTCTGTCTCATCAGAAAAGTAGTAACGGTCTGCATATTAACACAATAGCCTATGAGGTTAGGAAAGACAAGAAAGGACGCTGGAGCTTAGTGCCTGGAGGATAAGCATGCTGTGCTAGTTCCACGAGTAATGCAGAAGGTTAACCAGTCACTGCTGCTTGGTGCAGAAGCCAGCCTCACCAATGTTTATTTAAGTAGAAGGATTAAAAATGCCCACTTTTGCTAAAATCTTTATGCCAAGGTGGACATCACAGGAACAAGGAAGTCTGTTGAGAACTATCAAGAACTCAGAAATTAAGCTGAATGGAAATGAGACCAATGGATGCTGGACAAAAGTGCTGGTTTAAAAGTACTGATTACAAAATTACTATTGCTTAACAAATAAGCAATAATGTCCATCTGGCAGAAAGGAGGCACAAAGCTTTCACTTGTTTCCTAGACACTCAGATGACATACAGTAATTCTCTTCCTTCTAAGTACAGGCTGGAGGTATCATTGTAATCAACAGTCCAGTGGCAGAGAAGTTATGCAGTGACACTGAGGAATGATGCTGCAGTGTTTGGTGATTTTGAGGGATTAATACTGCATAATGAATGGCTCTTGGTAACATCTCCAGCCCCTGTGCAGAACCTGTGAAGGTCTGTAAACTATAAACTGTCTAAGAATCAGACTTCACAGTCAAACCTTTGGAGAAGTTCAATTACTTAATCAGTATGCAGATCTGCCTATTATAAAAAAAAAAAAAAAAAGGTAAAAACACTCAATGGAACATCATGATATCCTATAAAATTTTAGTTTTCTATCAGAAAAAGAAAAAAAGAAAACACAACTGAGCGAGCTTGAAACAAAAAGGCATTGTAGAATAATGTTGGTTTTGATGGGTTATTGGTAGAAAAATGTGAATACTGAAGTACAACTTTAGCAGTACTACTACAAACTACTAATACTATTTTAAAAGAGAAGCACCATAATGCTGTTATTAAATTATGAATTTTGCTACATATATGCTATATCTCACACATTAAAATGTTAGTAAGATAAAAAACTTGGTTAAAGATCAAATAACAGTACATAATTAATTTACTTCTTGATTATCATTATCTTTTTTAATATTTCTTGTTGGGGATTGTTAATACATGTACTTCCTATTACAATCTCAGAATGCCCATTCTTTATATTAAAATTTTGCATGAAACAGAATTTCTGTTTCCCAGGAAACCCTGGCATCTTTTCTATATATTTTTGACTTTTTCTATTTGCTTTTGTTTGCCTAGAGTTTTGTAGAGAGGTTCTCTGGAGTCCATGGTAAAGAGTACTAAGAGGCTGTTTTCAGGGTGCCTGAAGGTATGGTTTACATTAGTACATTAGTATATTTTTACTTTTATTTTTAACTGGAAAAAATAAAATAGAATATTGAAAAAGCTCACAAACCTTTTTGTAGCTCACAGGTATCCTGGCTGAAGGCTAGGGCTTTTAGTCATCATACTCACGTAAATAGAACCCATCAGACTCAACAGCCAGGTCCACCAGGGTTCTAAATTATCTGCTAAGTACTTTGTGAGGACAATCTACACTGGGTGATGAAGACAAAAGATGATAAATACAATGATTTCATAATAATTTTATCATCATAGTGCATCACTGATATTCTTGCACATGTACATACATGCCAGGCGTAGTGAAAAGAAACTAAAAATATTAAAAAACAAACAAACAAACAAAAACTATATTTAGGCCTACTGAATATCATTTAACATTTTACTCCTTACAATCTGTACTCTTGTCTGAACTAGTAAAACTCAAGGGCTGCACTTGAAAGGAAGGGAAAAAATCAGAATCACAGAATCACGGAACTGTCTAGGTTGAAAGAGACCTCAAGATCATCGAGTCCAACCTCTGACCTAACACTAACAAGTCCTCCACTAAACCATATTGCTAAGTTCAACATCTAAACATCTTTTAAAGACCTCCAGGGATGGTGACTCCACCACTTCCCTGGGCAGCCCATTCCAATGCCTCACAATCCTCTCAGTAAAGAAGGTCTTCCTAATATCCAACCTAAAACACCCCTGGCGCAACTTTAGCCTGTTCCCCCTCTTCCTGTCACCAGGCACATGGGAGAATAGACCAACCCCCACCTCTCTACAGCCTCCTTTAATGTACTTATAAAGAGCGATAAGAAGGGAAAAACTCTTAAACCAGGCAGGGAGGTAGGAAGGGGAGCAGCTTGATGCTGAGCCACTTCACCAGCTTGCAGGCCTCCACAGAGCAAGCACAGGATGATGTCCATGGTAAGCAAGGTTAGTGTAGGGTTCCTTTCGGAGTAGGAAAGATATTACTGTGTACAGGAATCTCTAATGCTTTGCCCACATGGGATATAGGACTGTCTTCCTGACCCAAAGCCCCTGGGGGCTTAACTCAGTCCACTTTGAATAGATTTTCTTTGCACAGCCTGATGAGAAATGTCCTTTAGCTCCTACCGGCTGGTCTGGTACATTGATTTTGAAGACAACATCTCAGTACAACTGAGATCAAAATCTGCCCTGTGGGATAAAGCAGATTCACAAATTGCATTTCTGTTATGGGTTTTAATCATAGTCTTGACATTTTCTCTATACATTCTTGTGCCAGAATGAAATATTTTCTTATTTTATTTTATTTTATTTTTTATTATTTTTTTTTTTTTTTATTTTTTAATAGAAGCAAGGAACACTGAAGAGTTAGTTGGATCAATTGCCACAGCATAGTCTATAGTATTGATTCAGTAAGGTAATATCCCATACTGAAAGTATCAATGTTCAACACTTATTAGATAATTAGGTATATTGATAATAACAATAATAATGAATAATTTAATGTTCAATCATTATTACCAATGAAGTTAGTTAGCTGCATGTTCTTAGATTAAATCAAGGCTCAGACAACATCCCATTTCACAGCTTTAAAAAAAGACGCTTAAATGTAATCATAAAATATACATTCCTGTAAATTGTTTGATAGAAGTTTGAAAAGCAGTGAAAACACAGTTGAAATTTAAAATTCTTTTAAATATATTTTTTAATTTATTATTATTATTTTTTATTTATCCATTAAGTTTTATGAAAACCAAATTGTTTTCCAGCACACAGGAAAATTTTGCAAGTAAATGGCCATTTTCTTCTTTTCCAGATATGTTACAACTAAATAAATAATCTTTCTATATTTGTTTCTGTTTCTTGATGATGAATAGGCTTTGCCGTTTTGTATGCCATTGTTCTTTTAAGTTACTGCATGCATATACACATACACATCAAATACATAGATATTGAAATTATATGCACATATACACAAAGGAATTCTACCATAAAATTTTGTGTTGAGATGCCCACCAGCTAGAAAGCATTAAAGCATAAAGCATTCAGGTGACAACCTTACACCAGGTTACAGACTTGATTCAAACTAAACTGCATGTTTCCCTCTAATTCCTCATTTTTAATTATTTGCACATAATCTGTACATCAAGAGTGACCTTACCCCTACAGAGCCTCAAAGCCAAACCAAATATAGAAACATCAGTAATTTTTTGCAAACACATGAGTTTTATGCAGTTTTTCATTCCTCTGCCAGTGCTATTTGCAATCTACCCTTTGGCTTTACAGAGGTTTTAAGTGGCTATTTGCGAGCTAACAGGCAGTAGGCAGTCCTCCCCCTGAAAAAGCTGCCTACAACAGCAGACTTATTTAAATGTGAATGTGTAGCTGGTCTCTTGCATGCAAAATAAAGCAGGTGCTAAAATATTAAACTCTACCACTGTCCACTATTCACTGCATCCAACTGGTGCTGTCAGAAGCAAGCTGCTTGACTAACCAGAGCCTGTGATTTAGTATGACATCTCAACTCTAATTACTCCCTCCTCCTGATTCATTTTCTCAGCCTCAGACTTTCCAATTCAGCCTGGATTCAAGGTGTCGTGGGTACAGTTTTGCATAAAAGCTAGAAATGGAATTGCCTCCTAATGAGGAAGACATTGGCTCATCTTGGGGTTGCTGGAGTGGTGTGCTCTGAAACTAAGTCTTTCAAGGGACAATTTAACCTTCTCTTGGGTGTCTTTTGGCTAGATGCTAATTCACTCTTGGCAGACATGTCATCTCATGTACTAAGCATGGGAGTCACACAGCTGTCTCTGACCCTAACTCCCCGCACTGCCCTCTGTCACCCACGTAGCCTCTCTGCTCCTCTGCCCCATCTGCCAGGCACAGATATGACTTTTCCTGGCATGAAAGATTGCAAAAGTGATGGCTCATGTATTATTCCCCTGTGCAATGCTGCTCTCAGATTTGTGACAAGGGATGATTCAGGTCATGTGGCAGGGCAGCTTCACACTTCCATGTTGCACATCTGCACCATGAACAAACCACAGATAAGAAATTGCAAAGAAAATTATCAGAAACATTTTGTATACTCTGCTGTGGGGTTAACCTTCCTGTATGCCTTACATTTCACAAAGAATAGAACCCAACGTCCTATGAATCAACAGCACAGACAATAAAAAACAACATCTTTAAACTCTCTGCAGGACACTATTTTCTTTAGCAATACATTCATCTTTGTTGAAGAAAGTGAATATTTTGTTGACACTTCTAAAATATTATGTTTTTTCTTTTGAAATTTTCCAGGAAAATCAGAAATGACAGTGATTTTTAAAAAATTATTATTATTATTATTATTATTATATATTTTTGAAAGTATAATAAAGCCTCTACTTTGTCTTTCTTCTATTTCTTCTTCATTTTTTTTCAGAGGAGAAAGTCAGAGCATGACAGTGTTTCACTGCAAAATTAAAACAATATTTCCAGGTAATTTAGAAATACATTACCTTTTATTTTATTTTATTTTATTTTATTTTATTTTATTTTATTTTATTTTATTTTATTTTATTTTATTTTATTTTATTTTATTTTATTTTATTTTATTTTATTTTATTTTATTTAGTTTCGTTTAGTTTCCACATAATTTTGAAGGTTAAAATAGAAACTCTAAGGCTATTCAGTGTGATTTTGGCTAGCTGACTTGTATTAATTATATTTTCCCAGCATTGTTAGGTTAGGTTAGGTTTATATTACATCAGTATTCGCTGGTATACAGGAAGTACATATCTTTTTTATAAGGAAAGAAATACACCTCATGAACCATTAAAGCTTCCTGTTATTAAACAGTGAGGTATGGGACCTAGAGTGTTTTTCCCCAAAGCCCACATTTCAGGTTACATGACAGGTGCATGCCCTATGTCAGGTAGTGTAATACAACGCAGGTGGCATGCCACTGCCAGGTGGGCTGAGCATACGAAATACTTTCTTTGCTACCTGTGAGATGTCAGTTCATTGCAAGTGCCTCCTGATACCAAAAGGTATCTCATTAAAGTTCCACACTTTCTTCCTAAGAAATACTGCCCACTGAAGCAGTGAGCACCAAACTTTTATTTCCTGAGTAAGCTGCCCTGTTTTCCCTCCTGCTAGGAATATTTTCTGATGCATGCAGAAAATTTCTCATATAAATAAATAAATAAATAAATAATTTGAATGTCATGAGGCAGAAATGGCTAAATCTGGTATTAAAAATTTTATCTGTAAAACATAACAGACTGCCCTTCAACAGGCGTTGAACAGTCTGGAACCCCTCCACCAGCTTTTGCTTCAGGTAGAAGTGGAGCCATAAATTCTTATTTTGTCCTTCTAAAACCATAAATTCTTATTTGTTCAGCTGTCACCATTGCCACATGTACTGGATTTACTAAGATATGCAAGATGAAGAACTTCTTAGAAAAGAACAAATTAATCTTGGTATTAATAACTCCTATAAACAGGGAAAGTGAAACTATCTGAAATAAAGCTGGACAAATCAGACCTCTACCATTTATAACACAATGGACACCTAATCCTTCACAGCTTTTTTCTACTAAAAAAGCTGTAGTATTTATATACTACATAATAATAATAATTGTAGTATAATAATAATAATTGTAGTATTAATACAATTATTATTGTATTAATAATAATAATAATATTTCCGTAATCTCTAATTTCGATTCATTTGCACACAGTCTACAAATTGTCTCTGATAATAGCCCCAGACTTGAAAGACAAATAACATCTTTTTTTTTTTTCCAACCCCAAGACTGTGATATTTCCTCTCCTGTGTGTGACAACTCACAGGACGTTCTATTTTTTTTTTTTTCATTCTTTATTTCCTTATTGTGTATCTCTGTGATCTCATTGGTCCTGTTTCCTATTGTAAAACACCGATTTTACTACCATGTGAGTCACTTGTCTGAATGCATCAAATTTTCAGCTACAGTAAATAAAAAAATAATTCTTCTACATTTAATTAATTCATTATCGTTATTATTTATTTAGTCCAATCTTCTACTTGTGAGGATTTAGTCAAGATTAGGACCCTTTTTTGCTGTGTATTTTACAAATATACAACAATATATTGTTCCTGCTCCAGACTTTTTATTGTCCAGATAGACAAAGGACAAGGCAAAAACAAATAACATACAAGGAAGTAAAAAAGAAAAAAAAAAATGCCATCAGTTGTGGTTTTAGTTATTTATATTGTTTAGGAACATTTAGGATTGCATTTTTGTTACTTGACCGGAATATATAAAACTTAGTGTTTAGTCCTATTAAGGAAAGTAAGAGAGACATCTATACTCATTTTCTGTTACATATTTATTTTGTGCAATGGTTTGTGAAAGAAATTGCTGACTCTTTTTTTTTTTTTTTTTTTTTTTTTCTCGTTCTGAAGCCTTTTCACAGTGTGTAGGGAAAACAACAGAAATGGAAGTTTAATGTTGTTGTTGAATTTATGATTATCTTTAAATCTGAAAATATATCACCATTTTAAAACCTGGACAATGTGTCTCTGAGCAGCTTTCTCCCTGGTGTCAGTCCCAGGACAGTTTTTCAGTGTACCCACCCTCCTATGTGTACCCACTGGTCCTTGGTCTCCACAGGAGGCATGGCCATCTGAAGCAGCTTAGATGTTGTGGCTTTGGTTGGTTTTAGATAAATTGCAAAGTTCAAGGAATGGTTTCCCTCAGACAAAGCAGAGGTATTCCTTGATTTGTCTACCACTCCATTTTGAATCATCTAAGAGCTTACGAGATATTTTGCCTTTTCATTTCTGCCTGGAAATATTGGGGGAGAAAGTGAACCTTTTCCATTTCTTGTTTCAAAGTCTGTCTGTAATATACATTGGAGAACTTCTCTGCTGTATGAAACCACCACTGACTGAAGATCAAATCTAAAACAAAAAAAAATCTATTCATTGTAACCTGCCTATTCTTTGTTACTGTATGCCAGATTATATGTATAAAAGCTTGATTAAAGACCATAATACAAATAATTTAAAATTTTTATTTTTGTTCCTTTTGCAATGCTGTCATACAATATAATTATATGATTTCTAGAGGGTACTTAAACATGAATTATAGGGTGTTCCCTTCATGTTCCTGGTTACAAGTGAACTGCAGAGCTTAGTATTGCCTTCTGTAAATATCATTCCAAATAATCATGAAACATCCTATAATTCAATTATAAATAACCTCTGAGAACCATAAAATGATATATTCTAGGCTGGTGACACACTCAGATGTATTCACTGTCCTGACTGCAAAATGAAACCTAAAACAAACCCAGCATTTTCACTTGCTTTTGATCTGTAATGTGCCTCTGTGCATGAAAAAAACAATGGAGCCTACACAGCTTGTAACGCTCTCCTTGGAATTATTCCTTCTGAGAAAAACAAAGTCAAAATCAAAACAAAACAAAAAAGCCCACTATGCTTTCAATAAAAAAATAATTAATAAAATCCTTTATCCAGCAGTGGCTGAGATGCAGATACGCAGAAAGAATCAAGATCATTAGCAAGAAAAGAATAGATGCATTTTTGTGACACTTCTTACAAAAAAAATCATGATATGACATTTTAAAAGATGGTGCTTTACTGTTATATGTTTATTAACTCCTCAGGCCTTCCCATCCTGCTGCTTGCTGCAAGAAGCCCTTTTTTTCACCAAATATCAGAACAAGGTTTTAGAATAAATGAAAGTTGGACAAATTGATGGGACACCTAATTTGAGGCAAACGACGGTTCTTCACCAAGTGACCGAAGCTCAATAAGTCTGCTTAATAGAGGCATCTTCAATAAAGTTTTGTCCTAAGTGTGAAACAGGAAATCATAGACAGCATAGAAAGCAGAGATTTAAAGACATAGACAACTGAGGTTGCTGTTGTTTAACACTGTGTTTGGAGTGCTCAAATGAAAAGAAATGTGGAGTTGGAGATCAGAGAGTACCAGGAGAGGAACACAATTTTATATTGCATAGCAAAGCTTAAAAAAAGAAGTCAATAACTAGCACCCAGGATTGCAGTAAGTTAATGGTGGTGAGAGAATGAAAGGCTGTATTTTGGCACAGCCCCCATGTTACATGGTGTGGATCACACACACTACTAACCCACAGCCCCTGACCCTCACAGTACCACCTCCACTTCCTGTCTGCTGAGCCTGAGCTTGTGGGCAGCTACCAGGAGATGGCTGCTGAGCATGAACCTCCTGGGGAGGGGTTGGGGATGCAGGGGCCAGGGATGAAGGTGTCTGACATGGTATGTGTCATCAAAGAACAGAGCCATACACATCTTGAAAAGATGTGGAATAAAATTGGTGATCTTCTCCTTGCATACCTTGGTGAACTAGCTTTGACAAATAATCACAGAATTTCTAGGTTGGAAGAGACCTCAAGGTCATCGAGTCCAACCTCCAACCTAACGCTAACAGCCCTCCACTAAACCATATCCCTAAGCTCTACATCTAAACGTCTTTTGAAGACTTCCAGGGATGGTGACTCCACCACTTCCCTGGGCAGCCTGTTCCAGTGCCTCACAACCCTTTCAGTGAAGAAGTTCTTCCTAACATCTAACCTAAAACTCCCCTGGCTCAACTTAAGCCCATTCCCCCTCGTCCTGTCACCAGGCACGTGGGAGAACAGGCCAACCCCCACCTCGCTACAGCCTCCCTTGAGGTACCTAAAAAGAGTGATAAGGTCACCCCTGAGCCTCCTCTTCTCCAGGCTGAACAAGCCCAGCTCCCTCAGCCGCTCCTCGTAGGACTTGTTCTCCAGGCCCCTCACCAGCTTCGTCGCCCTTCTCTGCACCCGCTCAAGCACCTCGATGTCCTTCTTGTAGCGAGGGGCCCAAAACTGAACACAGTACTCGAGGTGCGGCCTCACCAGAGCTGAGTACAGGGGGATGATCACCTCCCTAGCCCTGCTGGTCACGCTGTTCCTGATACAAGCCAGGATGCTGTTGGCCTTCTTGGCCACCTGAGCACACTGCTGGCTCATATTCAGCCGACTATCCACCATCACTCCCAGGTCCTTCTCTGCCTGGCAGCTTTCCAACCATTCCTCTCCCAGCCTGTAGCTCTGCTTGGGGTTATTGCGCCCCAGGTGCAGGACCCGTGTGCTACTGTTTTCCTGAAAGCACCTGGCCCCTTCCTATGTCTCTTCTTGGGAGACTTTTCAAAGGACTGTTTTTACTCAAGAAGCAACTGAATTCCAAATCCCAGGTCAACCCCCATCTGTTTGCAGAAAGAAAGTTAGTTAATTTGGGGAGTGCTAAATAGAGTGTGATCATCCTCTTTCACATGGATGATCCCCAACATTGGAAGACAAGGAATACAGGGGAACAACAGTTAGTGAAGTTTTTTTTTTTTGTGGTATGAAAATTGGATAAAAGCATTCTTGTGAAGACACATGAAGAATATTAAAGGCAGATTTGATGATTGCCTTTTCCCTCTTGGGCTATTATTACCTACATATTGTGCACCTGGCATTGCTTACCAGTAATGTGTGTTAAACTGTTTTATTTTACACATTTGGAATAGGGTGGCAGAGACTCCCTGTTTTGTGATTTGTAGCTCTGTAGTTGTTTGTAACTTTGGAGCTTTCCATCTGCAAACAAACTCATACTCACTGGGCATGATGCTGTCAGGAAGACCCAGATAGGCTGAAGGAAGCCTGGAGAAAAAGAAAAAAAGTTATTGTGAAGCTGGGAGGAGTGATATATAAAAGATATAAGTATGCACAGCTTGACTAAATAATGACTAATAGCTAAGGTATAATAACAATTCTGAAAGGAGTCTTACTTGATTTATCTGAAGAATACTTAAGGCTTCTTTTAAGATGTTTTACTATTAAAATTATTTATCTATCTAGGTTATGGGTACAACTGAAGACTTCTGTCCTCATATGATGGTTGAAATCAGGTAAAACTAAACACACACAGAACCATAACTATCACAGGGTTATTCAGATGTCAGTGGTTCTTAAAATATTCTTCCTTGAATAGTCCTGTATGTGACCAGAGGAAGCTAATGGGTGTCCTAGAGTCTCAGATGGTGATAAACAAAGACATTAAATGATAATGTTTACAGGAGTCTTAACGGAGTGAATTAGTCTAATACAATACACAGCCTGACATGGCCTATGAATTGCTGTGCACTGAGGAGCACCAGCCATGAATTCTGGGTGAGGAGACTAGCATAAAGTGTGCAATTAAATTCACTAAATGTGGGGAGAAAGTATATGATATTCCTTCCAAAAAGTTTAAAATATTAGTTCATAATACTCAGATGGTATAAAATGTCATAAAATGTCATAGCTGCATTGACTTCAGCAGCACTGGGTTGATTTGCATTAGCTGAAGTTCTGTCCCTAAATTGTTTAAGAAAACCCAGAATGAAACTATAATGAATTTATTTTTGGAAGGACACCATCTGGTGTTTTATAGCTAGCTGACAAGAAGTAGGAAAGGATAGTCTGACTGCTGGTTGCAAGAGCCGTTCAAGATTTGCTTTTAGAAAGAGCTTGTGAGGATGTGGTTAACCAAATAACTCTTTTTAACAGGTCCCTTCACAATCATCTACAAGCTGGAGATGAGCTCAAGCCAAATCCAGTGACCTGGATATCATAAACTATACCTCTTTAAAAGTGGCATAAAATGGGAATAATAGTACAATTCTGTCACGCTTCAGAGGCAAATTAACCCCTGTCTAGATCTCTATTGTGTCAAACCAATCATCTCCATTTAATGGCTTCAATATTTCTGTTGATTGTAAAACTGGCTCTGAATATAAGCTAAACTACCTTTCAGAATTCATAGCCCACTGTAAAATCGAGGAACTTGAATCCTCACCTGGATGCTAATTCTCTGATTCCCTCCTTTTTTTCCCCATGAGTCTTTTTCTGCACTCTAAATCTTTATTATTTTTTTGTTTGTTTGTTTCAGTTGTTGCAGCACATAACTTGTTGTAGAACTGCCCCTCATACCACATTACACTGCAAGCAAGGAAAGGGTATCTTTTATCAATGCTGTTGTTTAGTGTGGGCAAAAGAAAATTAAGGTGTGATTTTAATTTGGTTATTTCTGTAACTATGTCAGATGCACCTCCTTTTATTTCCTGTTCAATGATAATTTTAGAAGAGCCTTTAGGTAGAGACATCAGATTAGGGGGTGGCAGAACCTTTCCAAGAAAGATTAAATGATGGTACTCTGAGAGGCAGCCAGTTTCTTCTTCACCTCAGGCAACAGCCACAAAAAGCAAGTGCCAAAACAGTGTCTGTGAAGATAAGCACGAGTGCAAGCTATTTAGTAAGGGAGAGCTAAGAAAACCAAATGATTGCTTTATTTGTCTATCTTTATCACAAAACACAGACATGATTGAATAGTATGAAACTACGGAAAGTGAGGGCACAAGTTCCCTTATGAAAAAGCACATTAGATAAAGGTTCAGCAAAAGAAACTTTCTTTCAAAGTATTTGTATTAATTTGTATGATTAACAAGTGCAGGTTGTAGGATGTAGTAAGAATAAAGGCAGTTGTCTGAGCAGGTTTGAAATCTTTTCATTTGCTTGTGCATTTCTGGTTTCCCTGATGAGGTTTTGCTGTTCTCTGTGGGCAGCAGTCAGGTAGCTTCTCATGCTGCTGCTGGAGCCCATCCCTTGTTGTCCTAGTCTGGCAGCAGGAAGCAACTATGTCAAGGTTTGAGCTGTGACATAGAGGCTACGTCACTGTGATTTCACTTACCTGAGTGGAGCTGTTCTCAGCTGAGACTGAAGAAGGGGTTACAAGGGTCTGGTCCGTATTTAAAGGCATTTGCTCTGCAAGGGCCCCTGAAATCATGGCTACCACAGATGACCCTACAAGCACTGCTATGACAAAATAGATGCTCTTCTTTCCACTAGACATTGGTCTCAGGCTGTTTGGAGTTAAATTGTCATCCATTGCCAGAGAAATGCCAGACCATAAGAGTTATATGCAGCCAGGGGACTGCATATAACTCCTGATTTCTAAGAAACGATACATAAGGATAATCCCATAGCTTCAGTTTTAAGAGAGCTAATATTTTTATTATCTTTATTTCTCTTAATGCTGCTTGGAAAATACAATGTTAATGTATAACTGTAATTATACTACATCTGTGATTATAAATATGGCCATAAATATTTTCCCTTAGTCAGATTTGAGAATACAGCAAGCGATGTGCTTGCCCTTCTGTACTAATGTGTACTTAACAGGAGATAGTCCTGATGGAAAGCAGCCACACAGAGACTGAAGTTAATAAGGTTATTGGAGCCCTATATGCACCTCCCAATGTCACATTAATACAAAAATCACAGCCAAGAAAGAAAGGGTGCAAGGAACATCTTCCTAAAGGTAGATGCAGAGATAGCCAAGCTCCTCTGTCCATGTGAACGCTGAAACTGGAGCTGTGGGCAAGTGCAGCTGAGAGGCACTTGAAGTGGTTGCTCTTGAGGCAGCTGGGCTACCATCATAGCTTAACTCCTTCGTGTGGCTGTGGGCCCAGCTAATCAATCCTGATTAAACAAAGGTGTATGAGCTTGGGCACCCCACAGGGCCAGCAAACTGCAGCCAAACTGGAAAATGAGCTGGTGAGAACACATTGCACTGTCCGTGTTAATGGATTAACTGGGACATATTTCCACTGCTCTGCACTCCACTTGCTTCTGTACATGCATATCCAATTGCATAGCAGATAAGTTAAATAATTAATGTCCTTCAGTGTCTCCATGACTCTGCCATAGAATTCCTGTGTGCCCTCAGGCAATTTGTTTCCACTTTCTGGTTTTCAGTTCACCATTTGCAGAATAAGTGTGCAGTCAGAACTCAATTAACAGAGATAACAGAGAGGTGGGATAACTCAGAGAAAGAAAATATGGGTAATTGAAGCCATGTACTACAACAGCTATATACAATGAGAGGATGGAGACATGGAAGATCTGTGACAGTGTTGACTGTGGAGTGCAGGGATTCCTGAACTAGCCCAGAGCTGAAACATTCAGTCCACCCTGTATACTCCTGCCAAAACAGTTACACCAGTGCATGCTTGCACAGACCTACCTGGGGTATTCCTGCACCTACTGCATCAGTAATGTGTAATGTGGATAGGCTACCTAGGGAGAACATACTGAAGGGTATAATGAAGTACTCAAATACGCATCAAAAATGGATAGCGTCTTCCTGTATTAAGCAACATTGTGGCTGAAATGGCTCAATATGTGATGGTTAAACTTGAGAGATAAAGTATTCTTCTGCAAAGTACATTGTGAGAAGCACTGGATGCATCAAATAAGATGGATCTCTTGCTCCAAACTTTTTCTCTCTCTTTTTTTTTTTTTTTTTTTTTTCTTTTTATATATATATATATATATAAAATACAGGGTTTTGTGAAGGAGTCTGAAAGTACTGGAATTAAGTCCAATTAGATACAAACTGTAGTATAACTCCATCTGAAAATGATGATCTGTAATAGAAAGATTTCCCAGGAATACATATATATATATTTAACTTTGTATCTGAGTACATATGTAAGTTATACCCTTTACTACAAAGGCAAACAGAATATATTGTTAACCCTGGATAAATGGTCGATATGAAAATATTTTCAAAGCACTGGGAGATTTAGGAGATTATATATCACTTCAGTCTGGGATTTATAGTTATACATCATTATACTTAAACACACATAACAAATGTTATCCAAAACCCAAAGTAAGATAAAGAATGGGTGATTGAGAGACAATTCCTAATATCGTGAACTATGATTAGGCTGATGGGAGTGTTGCTGTGAGAATTAAAATCACAAAAAATAATTCAGTTTTATCTCTTCTGAGTAAATCAGTGAATTCTCACTTTGCTGTTATGTTTAGCTGTAACTTTTTTCTCTAACTTATTCAAATATCAAAAAAGGTCAGATAAAGAAATTATGCTTGTTTTCTTGGAACCAATAAGAAAGATGAAGTACAGACCTACCTGGGGTATTCCTGAACATACTGCATCAGATGAGGTACAAAGATGAGGTACAGTAATAGAATAAGGTATTTTATGAGCAAATAATGCTCATAATGTTGGCATATTATTCCTGCCAGCAGCAGGAGGGTTGGAATTAGCTGTTGATCTTTAAGGTCCCTTCCAACCTGAACCATTCTATGATTCAAAAACAAACAAACAAACAAACAAACAAACTTCTAATTCACACTTCCTATTCAACCTGGCCTTGAACGTTTCCAGGGAAATCCACAGCTTCTCTGGGCAACCTGTGCCAGCACCTCACCACCCACATAATAAGGAATTTCTTCCTAATACTCTAAATCTAACATTTTATAGTTGAAAGCTATAAAATTCCTTGTCCTGTCACTACATTCCCTGTTAAAGAGTCCCTGTCCTGCTTTCTTGTTGCCCTTCCCCCCTGCCCCCCCCCCCCCCCCCACACACACATTTATGTACTAGAAAGCCCCTATAAGTTCTCCCTGGAGCCTTCTCTTCTCCAGGCTGAACAATCCCAACTCCCCAATTCCTTCTCAGACTGGTAAATTTGGGCCACATCTATATTTATAGGCTGTTACAGATGTAACACATCTGCTTAGCCTTCTCATTCAGCCTAACAGTCTGCTTCATTGTGGAACACTCTTGTTTCCTTGTCTGAAACAGAAAACACAATTCTACAGGAATACCTGAAAACCCATGATTTGTTGCTGGACACTTTCCAAGCTCCAAAGCATTCTTTCAGAACTCAAGGTTATTGCCATTTTTTGTTTGTTTGTTTGTTGTTTGTTTGTTTGTTTGTGACAACATGAGATAAAAATTGAAAGGAATCGTAGAAAAGATATTGACATTTACAAATTACTTAGAGACTGCCTTCAGTCTTAGAACACCCAAGACTTAGAGATTTTTGAAAACAAAAGTTCTTTATTTCTTATTTTACCCTTACTGTTATAACAGGAAACCCTCACTTTTCAGGCCATGTGAATCCTCCAGCAAGTTCTTGTGATGTATCAGTGTCTCCCTACGCAGCACAGCACCCTAGTCTTAAATTTGTCTTCCTTACTTGTATTCCTACAGACAGCAACTTCTGTCTCGATCAGATCCTTCCTAGTCCTTCCCATACTCCTCATCAGCATCTGTATAGAAAGAATATTTTTCTACAGAGGTGGACGAGCAAGCGAGAGGCAGTCAAAAGCTATATGTTTTCATGCTGTCTTAGATTTTCTTTTTTTCATGCTGACCTTCAATGAGGTTTCTCTGTGTAGAGATTTTGTCTTCAGTGCAAAAAGTTAGTCCAATATAGAGACACACCACTCTGTCACAGCAGTCAGATCAGTGTGAGTGGACAGGAAGGAATGAGGAGCCTCATTTGTGTTCTACTCTGCTGAAAGCTGCTTTTCCAATTATACCATTCCTGATATCTTTTAAGAGAAAAGGATTTCAAATTAAGGCAATAGTCACTTCCTATGAAATCTTTACTAAACCTATTGTTTCCAATGGATTCTGATCTATGACATTTGCAAATCAGTCTTGCTGTGTGGAAATTCTTGGTTAGTGTCTCTAGGTCTGGCCTGTGAATATTATAGAAGAGCGGATGGTTATGCAAGCATAAGCATTAGCTTCCTTAATTCTATTATTTGTGCTTGTGATTTCCAAACAAAACAAAATAAAAAATAAAATAAAATAAAATAAAATAAAATAAAATAATAAAATAAAATAAAATAAAATAAAATAAAATAAAATAAAATAAAATAAAATAATAAAAAACATATAGCCAATGGAAGAAACATAATAAGAAAATAAATTAAAGGTATACAAACGAGATTCAGTACAGAAGCAGTTCCTGGGCAAATACAAGTGTGCTTACTATGTCACAATGTTTCAGTAGAAAAGAGAATAGAAAGATCTAAAGTAAAATAACAGTTTAAAAAATATGCTTCATTTGACCTTTCTCAAGGTGTATTACCATCATACAGTCATGTGATGGTGATCTTTGATTTTCCTTTCATGATGTTTTATTTGACATAGCCGATGAAAAAAGAATCTATATTTATTGAATATTGCACTGCAGTTGATTCTGATGTCAAGCTGTAGCCATCATCTCAAATTTTGTCTCCCTGAGTGCAAATGCTTATAGACAATAGTTGTGTAAACCTTCAGACAATTTGATCTTCCAAATCAAGAAAAAAAAAAAAGAAAGAAAGAAAAAAATGTGGGTGCTACTGGGCTACTGGATAACTTTTTTTTTTTGTTTATTTTAGAAAAAAAAAAAAAAAAAAAGTCAAAATTATATTAATATTGAGTTTCCTTGTAGAAATAGTAGTTGAACATCTCACAGAACTTACAATACTAATGAATGAATGCCAAGGATAGTCTTATATCAGAGGAGTAGCCAAATGGTAATGCATGATCCTCAAGTAGTTTCCTAAGTAAGGACTGTGTCATTTGATTAGCAGTAGAAGTGCAGTAGAAGGCTGAGGAAAGGACAAGGTTGCATGTGGTGCTGTCGTTGAAGTTTCAGGGTTCCTCTGGGACTTTTCTTGTTCATCAGTTCAAATTGTGAACTGAAATTGTGAAAACCTCCAGTAAACTCTCACCATTGCCTTCTTGAAATTTGTTGCCCGTGCCTTTACTTTCAGATACATCTTACATTTCTTGACAAGATGTAGATTTTTATCAGCTTGTCTAGTAAGGGAAGTCTGCCAGCTTTTATATAATATTCTATCTCCTATGTTATGAATGCAGAAACTAGAGGGAAATTAACAGATTTACCTGGAATCAAATAGAAAGTAGCAAAATCAGGAAGCAAAATAAAGATGGGAGTCACTTATCAGGCTAATATATCTCAAATTATTATCTTTCATTGTAAATGACATGTTATCTTTCCTGTCCTTTAAACCTAGTTCTTCTACAATGCTTGTTCCCAGAGTCATCCCTCCCAGAAATCGATAAATTGGTACATTTTCAATAACACAACTGTGGGTCCTTAGAAGAAAATACAAAAGGGTTATGGAGGAGGAAGATGATGTTTTATCTCACTTTATACTGGAAAGGATAGATGATATTTCTCACAATGCTAACAACACAGTGCTAGCACTTCAAATTCACTTTTTTCCCCCATCAAACAGTATTGTTTTATTTGTCATTATTCATGTAATATATATATTTTAGCAGATGTGTGCTTTTGGTGTTGTTAAGTGTCCTCAGGTCTTGGTTTTATTAAAAAGCAATAATGATAATACATGGTACTGACTTAATGTACATGGGTTCTTCTGTGTGTAATTATATTATGATTATCTTAATAATTAATGGGTCTATCAGTGTTCCATAATAGCATTGCTGAGAATCTTCATGATTAGACCTTCATATTGTCTCCTTGCCTTCATGTAGATGGTAAAAATAGCACTTAGAGGGTCAAATCTTCTGTTTTTATAAACTGCCCTAATTTCCCTGAGTAAACTTTATGAAGAAAATATCCACATAACAAGACTAATTCTTTTCATCTTCAGAAGAATATCATCAGCTCCATGTTATGTGTAGCTGGATTAACCTGCTTACTTAAATGCTGACCTTTGTTTACACCAAATTAAGCTGGGTAAAGTTCCATTATGGAGTGAGAGTCATAGGAACAAATCCACAGAAGTACAGTGCAAATGATAAAGAGAGGAGATCAAGGAAGAAAAGGGCCAGGAAGATAAAATAATTTGTTCAACTAACCTGTGGCAAAATCAGAAACTGAAAAATGACTGACAGATTGTCATTGAGTGACAAGTGCCATGGCTCCCTTCACAAAGACATCAAGACCTTGCTCTGCTTCACAGATTGCTTCATGCACAATCTTAAGAACTGATCTTGCAAATATTCATAGCAAGCTATGAATAGCAAGATAGTCTTACTATCCCACTTCCGTCAGTGGTATTATTGTAAGAAGCAAGCAAAGAACTATATATGGAATTGTTTGAGAAATTAGTTGAAAACATCTGAATTATAATGAATTGTAAAGAATTAAAAGATTTGAGAAGCAAATGTGTTACTGGAAAGCAGCATCTATACTAGTTTAGATAAACTTGCATGTGTTTTTTGTTTGTTTGTTTGTTTGTTTTTACACGTACATGTTATTCTTTTCTTTCATTAGAGATATGGGAATGTCAAACTTACCATCATGGATCAAATCAGTGGCTCATAGCCTAGTATCTGATCTGACACTGTTTCAGAGGTGTATTAATCACAACTTAAAGGCAGAGTATATAAAAATGTAAGAGAGGAAAAGAAGATCACTAAGATAACTAAGCAATATCCCACAAAAGTCAATTCCTCCATCTCTGAGAAAGTGTTGTAACAGAAATGTTATTGTTCCCATTTAGTACTCTCCTACTGCTTGCACTTAGGACTAATTCAGCAAATCACTAACATGCATTAAGTCGATTAGATTTAAATACAAATTTTAGTTTTTTTTTTTTCTTTTTTTTTTTTTTTCTGATTTAAGTCTTTATGCACTCCTAAATAATTGTGGAATTCAAATACTTAAGTACAGAGGAAACCCATCAACATAATGAACAACACAATTGGATTGAAAGCAGAACAAAACATGGTAATCCTGAAACTGACAAATGAGAAAATATGTGTATGTATATATATTTATATAAAGAGAGCAAGAAGATATATGAATCCAAGAAATAACCAAATAACCTTTGGAAAATAGAAAAGAAGTCCCAGCGATACTCCAAGAGAGACATCTAAGCAAGAGCAACCAAAGCATGGCATAAAATTTATGACACAATTTAAAGAGCAAAAGGACTTAAAGAACAAATCAGAAGAGGTAACCTAAATATATATATATTTAAAGAATAAACCATGAAACTGTGAGAGAGCTAAGGAGCAATTAAGGATGAAAATATATATAAGAAAGAACCTAAGTGAATTCTTGGCACTGCTCTCCTTTTACTCCAAAGGATGTCTGCATGTAAAAGGCCTACTTACTCTTCCAGATAGTAATAATGAGGCACTCTCAAAGATTGTGGTGTCAACAAAAAATATTGGAACAAGCAGATAGAATAAAGAGTAGCAAGTTATCAGCATTGAAATGTAAGAGTTAACATAGAAAATGTTCAAAAAAGTGGAAAAGACAGCACTGTCTAACAGGTTCTCCTTTCTGTCATTAATACAGTGATATTCAATTACAATGATTAAAAACCACTTACAATGGTTAAAAACTCAGAATATTAAAAGTAAATAAGTAAATCCTTTTTTTTTTTTTTTTTTTTTTTTTTTTTTCCCTTTTTAAAAATCACAACATCTAGTAGCAAAGTTTAGCCTTTTTCCAAGACGTTGTTATTATCACATATTTGCAGATTTCCAAAAGGTATTCATACAATACAAGTTATGCAATGGTTATAATGATCCTTTCTGACATTAAAAAATATGGAAAATATTAGTGATACAAACCTTTGAAAGGATCTTATGGTGGCTATTGTTAGTAACAGGATATCGGACTAAGCAGACCATTGGTCTGCCTTTTAGGACAATTCCTAAATGTTTAAATTATCACTCATCTTCTGTGTCATGTTGGTATTCTTAATGTCAACTATAAAAAAAAAAATAAAAAAAAATAATAATAATTCAGAAATAACAACATAATGTTGTAAAACCATAAAGAGCAAATAAGATTAGAAAAGCCATTTCCTTTACTGGGATTTGTGAGCTAAAGGTTAACTTCCAATTAGAGTTTAAAAGGAAGAACTTTTATTCTGCTTTGGTTGAGGCTTTTAGCAAATCACATTTATATGTGCAGAACATTTGTATATTTCCTAATAATTTTCCATTGCGTTAAAGGCTGTAAGCAATATAACCAATTTGGACATAAGATATGCAGTGATAAGATTTGTTAATATTACATTATCAGATTCTATTGCCTTGAGATTGATTGCAATGATGTCAATGATGTTACCATTCAATTGCCAGGTAAATCCTATTCACCACCCTCATGTTGCTAAGTGTAAATAAGACTCAGTAAAGAAAGATTAATTTCTATGTCACATTCATATAAGTAGTAAAGCAGCAATAATAGTAATCTATTAAAAATAACATAATAGAAAAAGATAAATAGTGCAAAGCAGTAACTGACATATTTAAATAATAGCGGGCCCAGGGGATTAAGTTATACTTTGCATTTTTATAGTGCTTTCAATATAAGAACCTCAAAACACTTCGCAAACATTAGCAAAATAAGCCTCCCAACACTCTTTAGGTAGGGAAATATTATTATCCTCATTTTACAGATGAATAAGCTTCTTTATGAGGAAGATAAAGCCAAGTGAAGTTCCCAAAGCCACAAAGAATGTCAGAAGGCAAATTACTAAATAGTCTCCATGTTTAGATTATACAGACAGAGACGTAGACTGATAAAACAGAGTCCACAGACTAACTTGAAAGCCAGGCCATATGTATTGTAGTCACAGTCTTCATGAAAATTACTAACATGAAAAAGCTAAATTTTAATTTCTGAAGTCAAAATTAAACTATAGTAAGCACCTCCCATCTGAATGTCTGCAATGACTGCCCATGGAGTCTCAAGGCAAAGCTCTGCTCGTTGTGTGCTTCACAGCACATGTACCCCAGAGGTCCTGGGTTCAGTTCACTAAAGGCTGGTCCCACACTACCCACACTGCTTTAATCTGTCTCACGCAAATCCCTATTCTCTCAGCCTGGTGACTTTTTTTCCCTTTTTCAATTTTTATATATATATATATATATATATATATATATATATATATATATTTTTTTTTTTTTTTTTTTTTTCTGTCAATAATGTACACTTTTGAGTGGGTGCATGCCAGCAATGAAAGAGGCATTTTTTTTCTTCCTGGACATACCCTTCTCTTAACTGATCTAGTTATTTCAGAAATGTATTTTACAGGTTTAACTGCAGTATGAATCACTAAAAAATTTGCATCATATCTGATCTAGTAGGTAAGATAAGAAGTAGAGAGTCCAAGCCAGATATCACGAGCCTAATTATGACAGAGCAGTTGTACAGGAAAATCTGGAGCTACCATGAGTTTCCACACCCTGAACCTGATTACTGGTATAAAAAAAAAAAAAAAAAAAAGGAAGAATATTATAAGAATGTGGGGAAAAAAAAAGTTCAAATACAATATTTCATTTTTTTCTACAGGATGACAAAGTAAGAGAAGGCAGCCAGGACAACTCCTTTGGAATGTGCCAATTTTAGGTGCAAAGGAATCTAGAGAAATTAAGAAATGACCTTCCTTTCCTTTCACTCTTTTTCAGTTGCTATAGATCTGACTGTCACTGCTGCCTTGTTCACTGTCAAGGCATTAGGGGAAGGGGATGTATACATATGCATATATATATATATATGTGGCTACATAACCACTTATATACATATGTGTTCCTATGTATGCATGGACCTCATCTTTCCAGGAAGGGTCACAGCATCCCTCTCATCCCCATGTCTGATGGCAAGTCTCACTTGACTGTCACAGCAGGACAAGTCTGCCTCTTCAACTCAGTAAAAGAGCTCCTGAAGCTCTTGTTCTTGGGAAGCATTGACTGCTTTTCAGAGGGATCCATACCTGCTGCTGCACCGGTCTCACGATTGTTTCAACAGTATAACAGTCCACTGTTGTTTCAGTATAAAATAACTACAGAGACACAGTCTACATATCTGAAGGGTGTAACACTTTTTCCCAATCAGTCATTGGCAATTTCTCATTTTCAGGAAAACGTTCTACTTAGAGC
Source organism: Aythya marila (assembly GCF_965140915.1). NCBI lineage: Eukaryota > Metazoa > Chordata > Aves > Anseriformes > Anatidae > Aythya > Aythya marila. Next base: position 13,004,189 of record NC_139043.1, read on the forward strand.
TGTTTTAAGTATGGACGTACCCATATACCTTTGCAGAACTACTTCACTGGCCTAGCTTCAAAATTTGTTAATGTTTTTCTTTCCTGTGAATGAAATGAGAGACGGGACTAAGGCAATTATAACTATTTTCATGACATAAACTTTTCATTAACTATCACAAATGTCAGACACTTGGTTCACTGACTATTTGTGACTCAAGTAGAAATACATTTACCATGACAGCAGCAAAAGCCAATCTTTAAAATACTGTATAATAATAGATACACTGATATTTTATTTTTACAGAAGTTTTGTTTGTTTGCTTGTTTGTTTTTCAATTTGTTAAAAATTGAAAATTTTTAAATAAAAATTGATTAGTCCTGAGTTTACTGAATTTAGTGAAATAAGGATATAATAACCTACTGTAAAAACTATAGCTGGATAGTAGTAGTGGAAAAGAAAGAGTTGAAGAGTAAAAAATAAAATAAATTGGACTAGAACCACTTCTGTGGTTGTCCTGCAAACAGATTTCATTTAGGATCTTTAGGATCTATAGTACAAAAATCTAAAAATGCATGTTTATATATGCGTGTTTATATATATATATACATATGGATAGATAGTTAAATATAATTGAAAAATTTTATACATTTGGAGTCAAGAAAAAATACAATCTGCATGATGCATGATTAGGAGTGGACCTTCAGCAACGAAATATTGTACCTAATGCTCCCAGAAATGTAGCTTAAAGAAATCAATAAAGTTTGTTGTTATTTCTTTTGTTATTTGAAACTGTTTGTCCTTTAGGTGTATGGGCTGATTATGTGGCTTATTTTCAAGATGGAAAACATTTTCCTAACTTGTTTTGGAAGAATGGCTGTCTGCAAATGTCTTGCTCTAATGAAGATGGGGAAAAGGATGTTGGACCATCTGTTTATATGTTGTTTGTGCTTATTTTGCACCTGCAAAAAGAACTCTGTTCCCACGCTTGCCCAAAAAAGAACAAGCCCATAAACAAATGGTTAGGCTTACACATGGAAGACTTTTAAAATGATGTGAAGTCTCCTGGTATCCTTAGGAGACTATCCAACATCAGTCCGACAGCCAATGAATTACAAGGATTTCAGCTGCTGAAGGAAATCCCTAGCTGCATCTAGACCATATCACTGCTAAGCAACTTACAGGTCAATAATCAGAAAATATCACTATGTATCAAATACAGAGCATTTGGTCTAGAGACTCATTAGCTTCTCCACGGAAGAGTGATGTGAGGAAAAGATCCATTCAGGTGTGCTCACCCAGGGTGAAAAGGTGAAGCTTCACTGACTCAGGCAGAATTTTTTCCATTTACTGAAGTTTCTGATCTAGTTTTACCCCGTCAAAACTCCAGCAGACTCTTCACCTGGAGTCCATTCAGTCATTTCAGCATTCATGGGAGCAAAAAGTGCGGAAAATGACTATTTATAATCTAGGATAGGATAGGATAGGATAGGATAGGATAGGATAGGATAGGATAGGATAGGATAGGATAGGATAGAGAATAGAATAGAATATAGAATAGAATAGAATAGAATAGAATAGAATAGAATAGAATAGAATAGAATAGAATAGAATAGAATAGAATAGAAAAGAAAAGAAAAGAAAAGAAAAGAAAAGAATAGAATAGGTTGATATGGTCTAAGTCTTCAATAAAGCCAGTATGGCCTGCTATGATTCAACAGCCATTTGTCTTGTATGAAAGAGAAACATTTGCAGACAAATTCATTGGTGTTGCATTTACATGGACACCATGGCAGGGAAACATATAGCTTTTAGGCCTTTCTTTGATTGTAGGATCTCTTACATAACTTGACTGTCATAGATTTGGACTTTTTAACTGCTCAGTATTTGATATGATCAAATTTGTGCTCCTCAAAGTGCTCTTGTCATTTTTTGTTGGACTGAGTCTCACACTGCACTTATGTGCAGATGTTTTGCTGAGATGATTGGCTAGTTTCTATCAGACAGATATAAAACTGATTGAGCAAGTACAGCTACATCATCTTAGAACAAGATGACTGGAAAATCTCAAAGCTTGTATTCACTGCTAGGAAAGTATGAGGTTACAGGTACCTGTAAGTAAGTAATATATTTGGAATAATTGGAAATAAAATAAAACACTGAACAGAAGACATGTTAGGATTTCTTCAGGGTAAGCTATGCAGAATCAACATGGTGGCTAAACCTATGTAGTAAAGTTTGCAGTATATTTACTTTGTCTTGTGGAACCTCTCTGCAACACTACTCAGTCTTTGGAGAAAAACAAACAAACAAACAAAAAACAAACAACAACAAAAAACAGCAACAACCCAGACAAAATACTCTGTATCTAAACTGTTTGTGAATTAATTAGAATATTAAGTAATAATGGAATTTAGCAACCTAAATGACAAATATCCCAGGGCCCCCTCCCCCAAGTGTCTGATGTGTACCGGTACTCTAATACCGGTACTCTAATACCGTTTCATTGTTTCAGCCTCCAAGAAAAACAGGATGCAATATGCCTTCTGTCTATGATAAAGTTTCCTAATACAGTACAGTAATGCAATTTATTTTCATACAGCATCCTGCATATAAAATATTACATAACCCTTTATGAGAAGATAATGCATTACAGACTCAGGCACATTATTGTCTTGCAGGAAGAAATTGAAGGATAATGTTGTGGGAAGGGATGGAGGAAATAGAAGCTGGGGTACAAAAGTAGTTAAAAAAGAAAGTAGTAAACATGTAAGTATCCTTCTTCAGCCCCTATTATGACACTGGCTTTAATAGAAAGCTTTAACAGAGGGCAGGTCAGTGTTGCTGCTGACAAGGTGTAACAAAATGTTACCCACAGATAGGAAGGGGTGGCTCTTATCCCAGAGGTTTATGCTATAAATAGATAAGCAGGATGACAAGGTGAGTCACAGAAGAACCATGTGAATTCCCTGAGATCAAAGAGGCAGCTTGTGGTTCAAATGAGGAATGAACATGAATGTCAAAAGTCCAAATAGTGAGTTGTCCAAAAAATGTTCTCCCTGATAGAAGGACCATAGCTGCAGGCTGAACCATTTCTTGAGCTCTGGGGAGACTCTCCCTGCATTCAGATTATTGCAGTTTGGAGCCTCCTCTGAGAGCTACAATGTGAAGGGCTAATGCAGATGGAGACAGCAGGCCCTTGTGCCAACTCTGGATTGAAACAGGGAGATTTCAGATTTGAAAAAGAAAATTAATTGCAGGAGAAATTCTTCATTCTTTGGACCATTGGAGTAAGAGTTATTCCTGACTCCTTTGCAGGAAATACGAGTGAGCTAAAGCTGAGGCTGTGGCTAATCTGAAAGTAAACAGGTGGTGTGGGGAGAAGAGTGTGAAGTAAAGCAAGCCTTTCTGGGATTGTAAGGAAAGGAGAGAACATATCCACTCACTCCAAATGAAGGGAAAGATATTTAGTGTTGGCACCTCTTACCAAAACTACGGCAATTTATATGTATATAGCATAATTATAAAACCTCAGAATCCCAGGATTTCATTTTAAGAGGCAACAAATGGAGCTGCCCCCTTCTCTCTCATTCTCCACCACAAAACACCCCCACAAAATCTCACAAACCTTGCCCCACAGGCTCAATATTACACTGAGCATTGTGAATGTATAAATAACTTCTAGAGAAATGGAGTTCTTAGGAAATTTGAACTCTTCATTGAGACTGTTGTGCTCCCCATGATTCAGGATTCAACCTTGGGAGAAAAATAGTTAGGGATATAAAGGATGGGAAAAACACAGGCCTGCGTACAACTACAGTGTGATTAGCTTCACTACTATATGGATACACAAACCACTGAACATATATATATACACTGATGTACTGGGTCTGGCTGGGATGGAGTTAACATTCCCTGCCACAGCAGCCCATACAGTGCTGTGCTCTGCATGTGTAGCTAGAATAGCAGTAGTATCACACCAGTGTTGTGTCCATCACAGAGCAGTGCTGACACAGCATCAGGACACCCTCCAAAACCCCAGAGGTAGGTGTAGGCAAGAGGTGGGGAGGGGACATCACAAGGGCAGCTGACCTAAACCAGGCAAAGGGATTTTCCATAGTATGTGGTGTCACACTCAGCCATAAAAGGTGGGAAAGGAGAAGAAGAGAAGGTAGGGTCTCATTATGAAGAAGTCTGTCCTCCCAAAGAACCACTATGTGTATTTAGGCTCTGCTTCTCAAGACATGGCCAAGCTTTGCCCATTGATGAGAACTAGAGATTATTTTTTTTTCCTCCTTCTGTGCTTCAATGTGGCTTTTTTTTTTTTTTTTTTTTTTTTTTTTTTCCCCTCTTCCTTTTCCCTTTAATTAAATTATCCTTATCTCAACCTGGGAACCTTTTTTTTTTCTTTCCAGCATACTTTCTTCTCCCCTCCTACTCCACCCTCCTGCCCCCCTTTTTTCAAGGAGAGGGAGTAAGAGAGCAATTGTGGTGGAGTTTGGCTGCGGTTTACCCAGCAGGGTAAAACCATCACAGCCAGATGGGGAGAGAGGGAAATCTTAGACACATTCTTCTCATCCTGTAAATCCATCCCTTCAGCATGGACTGTTTTCCAGGAGCTCAAGGCCTTCTGAAAACTGGTGGAATTGGAACTGGCTTTCTGCCATGGCTGCTGGTGCTCACCTTGGACAGTATTTCTAGGTTTGTCCAAGAGGGTGGAAGCAGGCAGGCAGGAGTTCCTCTGCCAGTACTCTGAGACAGTGAACATCAGCCAGCTGCCATCTGGGACCCATATGCCCCAAAGTCCCTATGCTGACTCATCCTCTGTATCAGGAGTCTCCAGGTATGGCTGTCTCACTCCAGCACTGGAAGTCACTGCCCCAGCAGCAAGCTTGGATAGGCATAGAGTCATCCCCGTGTCTCAACCAGTCCAGCACATATTTCTATATCTTAGTATATGCCTCCTTTCAGTGAGGTTGAAGTTGAACTGTGAAATGGAGCAGCTGATGCAAGAGCGCATCTGCCGAGCCAGATGTAGGGGCAGTAATCTCTGGTAGAAGTGTAAAGCAGACAGCTGGTGGCAGTAAAGTTTGAAGAGGCCACAACTAGGTTCACCCAAGAAAGACTGTCAAAATCCTAATTAGTTCACTCACAATGAACTAGCACAGCAATAAGGCTTCTGCAACACAGCTGATTCTGGCTGCACCCATCTGTGTAAACACACTATAAATCTCTCTTTGATTTTTCCCCCATCTGTGAAATGGGAGCTGATCGCATTTTTTGAGTATTTTCTCCCTCTGCAATTTTAGCTCTTCAGGACTGGGCTCTCAGTTATTGTAGCCTTGCTCATTACTATAACAGTGGGAGAGATACTTAATAGCTGTCATAGCTGAGTATTCTCATTGAATTCAAAGGCAAAACTGACATTGACTTTAATGGGAAACATAAAGGACATTCAGAAAACTAAGAATTACTCCGTTTATTAGAATTATGTGAATTGTTAATATGATAATGATTCAAAGGGCTGTAAGATCGGGACATTTTTCAAAGGTGCAGCTTTACCCAAGCATAATCTCTGGATGTTTACAGATGTCTTATGTGCTTATGAAAATGTAAGCAGTTCTCATATTCATAGAATAGAAGTATATATATAGCATAGCCTGCACTTTAAAGAAATCATAGCTTGCAGAGTCTTATGAACATTAACCCTTGACCCCTTTCTCATGATCCTTCCCACTTTTTTTTTTCTCTCTCTATCTTCAGAAGTCAAAGATAAGTAGTGAAAAATGATAAAAGATTGGAATGAAAGCTGAAAATGAACATCAGAGTTGTGCTGGATTTCTATAAAGCTGCTGCTATTTGACATAGGGCTAGGGCAGGGTTTGACGATGAGGAAAGAGGATCACAGGAAAAAAGATGCCAAAAGAGAGTGTAGGGAGCAAATGGAACATTGTTTCAATAAGTTTTTGGCATGGACACTGGCTTGGGGGAGCCTGGTCTGAAGCTCAGCGTAGGAATTATGTTTAAGATGATGCTTAAATTTATCAATTGGAGAAGGATAGAGGCATGAGGTCCCCTAGGAATGGTAGTGAAAAAGTGGGCTACCCAAGCAAACTGATAAAACAGCAGCAAAATTTGTCCATAAGACCTTTTTTGGCTCAGACATAGTTTCATGATCTTTTCTGAAGATTAGGTTGAGGTTAGGTTTAGTTTCTAAGTTAGTGTTGAGAGATAAAAACATTTTAGAGCTCCACTTGGAAGGAGATGGCAAACAACTTCTTGAAAAGAAAGTGTAGGCTGTAAAGACTGAAAGACTTGTCCTAAAGACTTTTTTGATGTGGGCAATGACCATATGACCTCGTGCAAGGCTCACCCTGTTTTTATATTTATTATTAGAATTAAAGTTGAAAGAAAGAGTGAGCTTGTAGCTGCAGTTGGAGTGGGGCTGAAAAGAGGTTTCAAAGAGAAAGAATAGGTTGCCAAGAGCTTGCCAGGGGAAAAAAAATCTGGACACAGGTTTAGGGACTCAGTCTAACTTTAGGACTGAGTATGAGTTTGGGTGGCGGAAAAAGAAAAATGAGAAATCTAGTCATAGTTAGGACTGGATAGGGGCTACCAAAAGAAAGGGCAGAATGCAAAGAAAACTCATCTGTGAGAGATCTTTTGGAAAGGCATTGCCTGGGATTCTTTCTGTAAGGCTAAGCCTATAGCTAAGATTGCTGCTAGATTTGAGAGAAAGAGATCCTGCAGCACTAGCTGGAGTGTGCTTTCAAAGTGACCGCCAGAGGAAAGCAGTAGCTGCAAAGAGAACTAGTTTTCAAGAAATTCCTACTTAGGTGTGTTGTCAGGGTGAGGGTTAGGGCTGATGAAAAGAGAGAGCCTGGAAGGGCACTAGGAAGCAGATGGCAGAGTGAAGGGTGGGGTACAGTGCTTGTTTGCAAGAATGTTTTGTTGTGGCCACCAGCTTGGAGCCAGGTCCAAGACTCAACCTAAGGTGATCTGACATCTCCAGGTGGTTGGGGGTTGGAAAAGGTCTGTCAAGGAGAGGCTGTGGTGCAAAGAGAATTTAACTGTGCAAACTTTTTCATCATGACATTGGCTAGAACTCTTGTTTTAGGCTCAGCTTCTAATTAAAGTTGTGGTTAGGTTAGCGTACTGGGTCTGTCTGGGATGTTAACTTTCCCAGTAGCAGCCCATACAGTGCTGTGCTCTGCACCTGTAGCTAGAACAGCAGTGGTATCACACAAGTGTTGTGTCTGCTGCTGGACAGTGCTGGCACAGCATCAGGACTCTCTCTAACCCTCCTAGGGGGTGGGCAAAAAAGTGAGAAAAGAAACATCACCAGGGCAGCTGACCTAAACCAACCAAAGGGATATTCCATACCATATGACATCACACTCAGCAATAAAAGGTGGAAACAGGAAGAAGAGAAGAGGGGTGGGCTCTCATTGTGAAAACGTCGGTTCTCTCCCAAACACTGGCTATGCGCGTTGAGGCCCTGCTTCAAGGATGTGGTCTGGCATTGCTCATTTGTGGGAAATAACATGGTAATTTCTTTCCTCTGAACTTCCACATAGCCTTTATTTGTTTTATTTTGTTTTGTTCTGTTTTTTCCCTTTCCCCCTCCTTTTTCCCCTTCCCTTCCCTTCCCTTCCCTTCCCTTCCCTTCCCTTCCCTTCCCTTCCCTTCCCTTCCCTTCCCTTCCCTTCCCTTCCCTTCCCTTCCCTTCCCTTCCCTTCCCTTCCCTTCCCTTCCCTTCCCTTCCCTTTCCTTTTTTTTTTTTTTTTCCCTTCCCTTTAGTTAAATTGTTTGGTTAATAATAATCTTTTGCTAATAATTATTATTTTTTTCCCTTAATTAAATTATCCTTATCTCAACCCATGAGTTTTTCTTTACTTTACTTCTTCCCCTCCTCATCTAAGGAGGGGGAGTGAGAGAGCGGTTGTGCTGTTTAGCTGCCTAGCACGGTAAAACCACCACAGTTAGAGAAAGAAGTCTATCACACACTGAAGAAGCAAGAATAATTGCTTTACAGAAGCTAAATTTTCCTTCTAAATTTGAGAAAAATAATTACATTGATGTAATATTTAAATAGATCAAAAATTACATTAAAATGTAAAGAAAATGTGCATTTATTACTAACATTATTAGATCTTCTAGACCACTCAATTCTATTTTCTATCCTACAGCTCCAAGTCAGTTACCCTAATTATTTTGCAGAGAACTGAGCTTAGAGTAAACATCTAAGCTTTTTTTTTTTATTTTTTCTCCCCCCCCTTTTTTTTTTTTTTTTTTTTTTTTTTTTTTTCTGAAAGCAGAAATTGTACAAAAAACATCAACAATAACAAAACATCTTAGTTCTTTATGTCAATTAGTGAAGAAACAGAGTTTTGGTTAATATTCTACTGCTATTTTCCATGAAATGAAGAAAAACAGTAATTCTTGGCCCAATTCAGCAAGGAGGAGAGCCCTTGAACCCACTGTCATTTGTGGGTTACTTAAAAATGAATTGTATACATTTTTTAAAAATCTGTTTAAAAATGAGTGGTAGGAAATCCAAAAATAATCCATACTGCTCTAATATAAATTAATCAAAGAAGTCTAGGCTTGCTTACATTCAAGACTCAGCCTGTATTTTTGCCCTTGTGTAGCATCAGAGGACCTAAATAATCACACTCTTAACACCCTTTGAGGTAGATAGGCATTTCATTCCTTTTATAAAAGAAAGCAGAAGCTAGGAGGAAGCCAAGATACTTGTGGTTAGAAAGCTTCAAAGCACATGCTTCCAATCAAGTTTTTAATTCCAAACCTTTCTTAGATGTGGCCTGGTACTTTAAGCTACTCATTTCACTGTTTGCTTTTACAGTTTTCCTTCTGGAAGATTAGACAACCTTAATAACAGCCCAGTGTTATTATGGAACAGAGCTATTATATGAAGAACCGTAGGCAGCACCAGGGCAGTGAGCTGGTGATGGAAGTAGAGATGAACACAATGCTAGAGAATATACTCTTAGTATTTTTATTGCTGGACCATTTTCACACAACTGTTTTAGACTCCAATATGACAGGAAGCCATAAGGATATTTCTGAAGACATGGTCTCTTTTTAAACAAACCTACATTTTCAGGACACTTTACCTGAAACTAATATCTGCTCCTTATTTCTTGGCTGCACCTTTTTCCTACTCCGAATGCAGCGTTGAGTTCATGCTACAGTTCAGCTCACTTCAGGACACATAGGTTGAAACACCTGCAGGGTGAAAGTGCTGTTTCACTGCAATGTGCCCAAGGTTTCTTTGTTGCACTACCATACAGCTATCATTGGGCTGGTGAGCCACCTTCCTGGAGGGGTGCTGATGCGTGTTATGTGCCAATAAGAAATGCAAAATAAGATATACATACAGCCAATAAGATATACAAATGGTCTAAGCTAAGGTCGTCTCAAAAAGCCATCCTGAACTAAGGGTGAAGAAGGTTTTCTTCCCTAAGCACTGTTCATTTTTCAGGATGTTGGGCCATCTGCATGAATATGTAATGCTTCTGCAACATCACTGATGACAGTAACTTCAGCTGTCCTAGCAGTCCCCAGTCTTATTTACTCCAGGATGTTGTAGCAATTATGAACAGTCCATGCAAGCACTGACAAGGATCCTTTTTTACTCAGTCCAATGTGAAAACTGATCATCCAATCAGTTCTGATCAGATAATTAATTTTGTGCTGCAATGCCTGTATTCTGAGGCAGAATTAAAGCTAGCATGACTCTTATTTGTTTCTAATCGCTATGTTTCCTCTGTAATATTTATTTATATTCATACCATGTATACATTATTTTACTTGTACAGACAGCTATTTTACAGTCAAGGACCTCATCACAAGGAGATATAAATCCATGCTACCGGCCCATGGGAAAACTGGTAAATTAAACCATGTGTGCATAGACTTTAAAATGCTGAAATCTATTATACCTTCCCTTTCCACTGATAAATGACAATGTGTTTTACTTGCTGAATACTTACTTATGAAAGGCCACTGTTTATTAATACCACCCTGTATAAATATTAACATAGGAAACCAATACGAAAAATATGTGAAGGGTCATCTTTAAATTGAGAAAAGTCAGGCTATTCAGCACAAATGTCCATGCTTCATTCTGTCTGGAGACTTAAGCAGCCTCATCACCATAGTATCTGGAAGGTGCACACAAGTGTGACATGATTAGCATCTGTCATGTGTAGGTCTTTCTATTTGTTCTGCACTCCCAGGGGAAAACTGCAAGGATATATATATATATATGTATTTAATATATGATACTTACGCTCTACTGTATGTTTATATTAGCAAAGACGAGGTCAAAGATATGTACTTTACTCCCATCTTTCAGTCACCTCATTTTAAAAGACATGAACACAGAGAGAGCACTGTTATCTGTGCCAAATATATATGCTCAGATACTTCGGCATATTTCTTTAATTGTTCCTATTAAGGATATGAACAAGGATAGAACAGAAAGTAGTTCAAATGTCTTTTATTTCTTAGAATGCTGAATATGCCTGTTCTTTTCCCATTTCATCTTTTCATGGTACTTAAAAGAATAGTAAAGATTTCTGTGGAAAGAAATAAACGTTTCCACAGTCTATGGGTCATTGGTATAATAAATGTAATGGTTCCCACATAGCCATTATAGGCTGTTGTGTCAATGCATATTATTAGGCACCTTTTGTCTGTGAGTTATAGACATGATAGATTGCAATAGCTCTTTTGAACATTTTCTCACATAAAGCAAAACCAGCAAAATTGCCTCAGGTCTCCTTTAGAGGAGGCACTAAATGTAGGACTCTCCCATTCCTTTCAGTTTTGTATGAAATTAAAGATTTGATGACAGTTGTTAAATGCATTTGAGGGTGACCCTGTCACCTTGGACCATGTTTTTCCCTTCTATGTGTCTCTCCTTGCCCCACAAGAAGAGACCAAACCTTTGCTGTTGGAGGAAGGCTGTCCTTGGCTGTTTCCATGACTACTCGCTCAGCTGAGGAAAGGATGCAGGGACAGATGCCAGGATTTAAGGAAATAAATATGCTCCCACCTTCATTCACTCCCTGCTGAAGTGTTGCTGTCTGGTGTGAAGGACACCCCCAAGCTCACAGAGCAAATGCAGTTACAAGATGTCCTCCCTCCCTTTCCCTAATTCACCAGCTACAGACAACTAAGAGCTTTTAATTTGTTCTATTCCTACTTTAATCAAAAAAGCCATTCTTTTTCAGGCAGGGGATATTTATTTTTGATCCTTACTATTCTTTGTCAGGGAAACTATTTTGCAGTGGGTGAAAACCAACATTTGCAGAAGATCTTGGAGAAGATCCTCAGCACCAGGTACTACAAGCTGAGAACACCGTAGTCATGATAGTTTTTAAAAGGTGACTTTGTTACTAAAATGCTTTAACCACCACTTGCGACCTACCCAGATCCCAGCACAGACGGCATCAGCTCTTCCAGTTTAGGAGAGAAGTCACAGAGAAAGAACAGACCTTGGTCTGTGTGATCATCTAGAACTTGGGACAAGTCTCCTTGGTCCTTCTTATTCAGCTCTGTCTCTGGCGTGGTTTTCTCATAAAGTGACTTTTCCATGATGCTAGAGGCACTGGTGATGCTGCAAAGGTTACCAAGCACCTTGGTCCACACAGCAAGGATAAAATATGGAGATTTGTGTATGGAGAGAGCGCAATATAGTTAATGTATTTTTAACAATTATTAGGGAGTGCTTGGCTAGCACTTTAGAGAATAGTGTTAGCTGATTTTTTGGGCAGCCTGAGGAACTAAAGGAAAACATCTTTATGGGGTAGTTTTTGTTGCTCATTTCAATTACCTGTAGAATTTTACACTGGGATTTTCCAAATGCCAAATGAACATGAAGCATCTGTCTCCTTTCCTCTCTTCTCATGTCCCTGCTAATGTGTGTTGGCCTTTTCTATGCATTCTCTTGTATTGGTTGTTTTCTGAGATAAGTAGTCCAAATCTGAATGCCTGAATAATATTAGTATCACCAATTTATCTAAGGACATATTTTCCTTATCATATTTTTACTTTTTCAGGCAGGCAAACATTGTACTTTCCTGTTTCTTACATGAAATGAGTAGACATCTTCATTCAGTTCTCTGAAGAGACTCAATTATTTTTCCTGAAAGGGCATGAGTAATTCAAAGCCAGTTGCTGTGCTTAAATCACTAAAAAGACTTCTCTCACGGTACATTACTGTTTACCTTGCTTTTTCCTGGACTTTGATTTTTCTCTAGCATAAATGGAAAGCCAGGCTTCAAAAGAGAAACTAGAGAAACAATGGTCAAGAGATGAGTGATAAGTGGTTACATCACTCTCACTGTCTACCATGCAAATCTTACGTGTAAACCACTCAGAAGCGGAAGGAGGTGGGGAGGAGAAAGCACTGACAATTCATGAAGTAGAGAGTAGTTCAGTGGATCAGACACCCTCCCACGTGTCCTGTTGTCTACACTCTTTGAGTTTCTAACAACCTTTCTCTTCCAGAAATGGCAGTGGTAACTTATCCCTGATGACATTTCACAGTGTGCACTTTCACGCTGCTTTCCCCTCTTCACTATAAAAAGCTCCCCGTAAATTTATGCAAAGCCATTATCATTCACTGGGTCTTAAAACTGAACAGGGTATCCCTCCAGGTCATCAAATCCAGGCTTCTTTCTGCTTTGGCATATTACACGTTACCTTTCATAAACTGCTTAAACTCCATAATGTGGAGTTCAGGTTAAGGAGCTGGTGTGCTCTGGGCAATACCTGTGATGTGTGTACTGTGCTGGACAGAGGCTTCCATGCCCGTATCAAATAGCAAATCTTTCTGACACTTTGATATGGGTGGCTTTAGGCACCTGTTCTCGAGGTAAACCAGTAGCAGAGATAGAAACCGGTATTTCTGAACCATGGTACAGTTCTTTGCCTAGGATTACACAGTAAAACATAGTCTAGACCTCTAGCAAAAAGTATGAGATAAAAAATAGTAATTCTATGTCCTACATTTCAAGGAGTGCAGCACTTAGGGAGTGAAAAGGAGAGTAGTGGCTTATATTACCTCTGTGTTTTTGGGGCATTATGGATATTTTCTGACTAAAATATTTCCTGGCTTTGTGCTCCCCAAACATCACAGAAATGAAGGGACAGGTCTGTGACACTATAGCCCTGGTCTCTTGAAGTCACCTGAGAAGGTATCTGTGATTTTTTTACATCTTTTTGCAGGCAGGGACGGGTGGAGGTGAGTGACAGACTGAAATCAGAGTTCCCTAACATTTAAAAATGTCAGAGGGAGAGAGAAGGAAGGATAAAATAAGGAGAGAAAATAAGAATAATTAATGCCTGATGCAGTTCCCTTTCCAAAGATCAGGCAGCAAGGGCAGCTATGACAGCTGTAACATTTCTATTTCCTCCTGCTCTGAGTAGTGCCACTGGGGCAAGTGAAGGACAGCAGTGGTCCTGGAAACACTGCAGCATGTAAATTCAGTTAGCATGACTGCAAGAAAAAAAAAAAAAACAAAAAACAGCAGAGAGCTACAAGGGCAACGAGTGAGATGTCACAGGCAGCCAGCACAGACACAAAGAAGCAGTAGATTTTTGTGCATGATATTTTCGAGCTGGCATTTCCAGTCACATTTCCCCTGTGAATAAAGTGGTAAGATGTTCTGAGAAGCAAAAGACTGCAAGAAAGATGCAAAGAGCAACCTGTCGACTGTGCAAGGACTGAAAAGCAAACTTGCAGATTCCTGCCACCATCTTTCCCATTGCTAAACAGGATTGTAAGTCTGTCATTGAAAATGCCCTTTCCCTTTTCCCCACTCATGTGCTCACCAGCTCAAAAGGAAGATGGATGCTTTGAGCAGAGGTGTAACCTTAGTGAGGGAATGAAAAAGCAGAAGTGGATTGACCCCCTCTGATTTAGCTAACTTTCTCATATGCTTATGTCCAGCATAACTCTCAGCTCCTTTCACAGAGAGTGGATAGGAGTAGTCCCCCAAGACAAAGCAAGTAAATACCCCCTACGCAAACCCATTTCTCTCAAATAACTGAGAAGAAAGTCTGCAAAGAGTATCTCAGGCTTTCACATTCAATTTTGAAATGTTTGGCATTTAAAGGAGATGAATCTGACCCTATAAATAAAAAATGTGGAAGCCATCCCACTCCTTGGATTGCCACAGCTGAAACACACCTCAGCTCCTTTGCTGTGTTCCCAATCCCACCTACAATGACCAGTAAATTGTGAAAAGAGTATGAAAACAATCAGGAAAGTCATATGTGTCAGGCCAGCTGAACCTTATCAATGAAGTAACCACAGAGTACAAGTTCTAGAAAAAAAAATGAAAAAGTGGGAAAGTGGGAAAGCAAGAAGGAAGAAAGGAATTATGTTTTAATATAGGCACCCATCCTCTCTCTACATTTCAAATCCTGTTCTCTGCCACATATTGACCTGTGTGTTCACTTACACTCAAGCCAAGGAAGATCCCCTATGAGGACTTGAGAAATTTAGATTCATTCCCAGTCTCTAAAACATGTTTGAGGGTGCTCTTGAACAAGCTGGATGATCTTTTCTCTGTACCCCAGTTTCTGTCTCAGAAATAGTAAGGTGTCTTTTGATATAAACACTAAAAATTTTGAGTATTGCTTGCATATTTCCATAGTAATAGCATTTTGCATCCCGTCCATATTCATTTTACATAATAAGTAGTCATTATAGCTCAAAAGTTCCTACAAGACATTACTCATTGTGAAATAATTTAATGACCTAAAATAACAAGAAAGTGGTCTCTGATCTCTGCACCAGTCATAACCAGATCTTTGCCTTGTATCTGCTTTAACAAAAGTATCTTCAGATTTTTCTATGAACACTTTGAGAACTTCCTTGCAAAACACCGAAGAATGGAAAATAAGTATGAAGTCAAGATGCTTTTGCTCTCGAGAAAGTAGTTGAAACAACTCAAACAAAATTATACCTGCTTTGATTCCTTAAAGTAAAGCACTCAAGGAGGTGAACAAAGACAAAGGTGAGCAATGACTCCCTTCCTCTCAAGTTCCCACTGTTGCAGCTGAAATTCCATGAATCAGCCCATCAATCACTGCAGAGCAGACAATACAGTCACCCCAAACGCCAACATCCAGCATCCATGCAACGACAGCAAAAGGCAAAAATCCAAGCCGAGTACATAAGCAGAGCTTGGCCTTGGGATTACATATCAACCCTCAAAAACCTCAGATTGAGGAGAAAATAATAATAATAATAATAATAATAATAATAATAATAATAATAATAATAATAATAATAATAATAATAATAATAATAAAGAGCAGGAAATAGACAGCAACAGCCAAGCTGGAAATTCCACATCTGATGCAACATCCTTCAGTGTAACAATGCAGCTCAGCTCAAAACCCCAGCATGAAGATATTCACAAATGACAAAGGCTGTGTATTGCTTAGATCAGAAGACTAGTTTCTTCCCTCTTTCCTATAAATTATGCAGTGTATAATATCATCCTAGTTATTGTATGAAATTCCCAGGAGCTGCTGTACATTATACAAATAGAAAGCCTGATAGATCTCTGGGATCAACAACTGACCATGCAGAAGTTACCCGTGTCACTGCATCACTTCATATGGGCTTGATACTTTTTTTTTTAATAATAATAATAATAAAAAAAAAAGGTTTAGAACCAAGTGGTGCAGCAGGAAGAACGCAAACACATAATGGGGAAAAAAATACTTTGTAAGCTAAGGGCTCTTTTACCTCATATTAGACCTCTCCTGAGCTAGCAGAACATTCCCATAGGAAGCCATATTTAGAGGCAAGGTTCCAGTAGATACCCACTGAATGGGAAAAAGCATCTTAAAGTCTTTTCTTCAGGCTACTGTTAGCTGCCTGTGCTCACAAGGATTATGCAGCACCAAGGGTTCAAAAAGGGAGAAAAAGGAATTACATGTGACCTGTGATCTGCTAAAAGTTTGCCAAAGAATTTGCAGGGGGTGTGTAGGAGTCTGATGAATACTCAGAGATCAGGAGAAAAACTTAATTATTGATTTTCTTACATTGCAGGTTTAGGAAGATGTGCTTTCTACTGGGTAGATGCTCATCCAAATTGAGCTTAGAGACTGCCAGTAAACAGAGAATTGGTGTTAATTTATTCAAAAGGAGAGGATAAACAGGGCTGAAGGCTATAGACCCTTTCCTATGTGGAGGGTCCACTGAGAGGATACGGCAAAGGTAACTGGGTGTGATAGTGAAGTAAAAAGCAGATTATCCTCCTTGTGAGAAGAGGACAATTAAAATTCCCTAAAACTGGAATATGTGTGATGCAGTAAAGTATCAGGGATTTTAAGGACCAGTGTCTCTGGTCTGATATTAAATTAGCTCAAATTAGATAATGGCTGCTTACCTTAACATAATATTAACCCCATAGAAATAATAGATATTTAATTAGGCTCATTCTTGTAAACAACAGCATTAAAGTTAACACAGGAAGTGCTGTATTCTTTCCTGGTAAAACCAACAAGTCATAGATTAGTCACTTGAGTTCTAAGCACATGCACAAGTATTCTAAGAAGAAAATCTCAACAGTTTGTTATCATAAAGTTGCTCTAGCATGGAGCAAATGAAGGAGAGTTATCTGAGATTTATTTTCAGGGTCACAGATTCTTCTCCAAATCCTTGAATCTGTTGGCTTTCTTATTCACAAACTACCTCACTCACGTACACATTTGGAAGACTTACCCTTTGACTGTATGTTCACCTTACACAATACTTAACAGATCTTTTTAGGTAATAAAATAGTTAAATCATATATATCCTACAGTATTGTTACACATTCACTGTTGTCAAATATTACCTTGTCAAATACCCTAGAAGATGCATAGTATCCTCACTGATGTTTTTCAAGGACACTTACTGCTACAACTTCATTATCTACTTTACAGACCTTTCCACCACAACTCATTAATTCATTACGAGGTTAACTGTTCTTGTTACTTCATTAACTGAAACAACACGATTTTTCTTGTACTTTAATAGAAGATTTAATTTAGTAGTTTAATACAATTTATTTCACTCATATTCCCAGAGATAAATACTCCTATATCTGTCACCAAATCTAAAATATTTTCAAAAAAGCTGATCCAAATTGCTTTCTATTTCTACTTCTGTCTTTGTTGTAAGAGGCTTTACTATAAGCAACAAATATGTTAGTACAGTCAGTATAGAAATAATAAGTGACGTACAACAATCTGTGTGGGAAAATGTTAGAGGGGAAATGGGATTACAGAAATCTGGCTCTGCTACATGGTGTCTTGTTCCTAGATTTACCAGAGGTTTCAGAGACACGTTACCTTTATTTCACTGCAAGAAAATATTAAGGCAAGACTCTCTTTGTGTTTGTAATATGAGATACTGTGCTGGTACTCTTCACTTTATAGAAAATATAAACCTGAAGATATCTGAAATCAACAAAATTTCATGTGCAGTGACCAGAAGTAATATCATATGAAGTTCTTGATTTTCTGCCCAGAGTTCTTCAGGTATGTGGTAACCCTAGGAATCAACATCAGCAATAAAAGTTGATGACGTAAAGCTCATGGGAATATATCCTCTATTGCTGTAAGCTGGCAAAGTTCCATTTAAATCACTACAACAAGAGAAAAACTGACCCAGGGAGTAGCAGTAACATACAATAACCCTCTCCAAGGATTCCTAGAAAAAGATTTCTATTAAAAGAATTCACAAAATAAAAAGCAAGGTTTCATTGCAACCTAAGAAAAAGAAGTCTGAAAAATGAAAACCCTCTTGAAGCTAATACTGCAGAGAACATATATGATCTTTGTGGCCAAGGTGGACTTGACCTGTGCATTCATGGCCTAAGAGGGGGAAATTTAAAACTGAAGTGGGGAGAATGGCAATCAGAGTGCATTTCTGGGGGCTATTAGTACATTCCCCTGGCAGCTTCTACCAGTGCTGTGTCTATGGGGACCTCGGAGCAGCTTAAATGCTCTCCCCACTCCTGTTCAAAGGATAGCTTTTAAAAGTACACTTTAAGCTGGTAATTTATACTGTAAAGAGGGATTAAAGGCCAAAAATGCATCCACAGAATAAGAGCTTGAAGCAATAATGTTATCTGACCCCTTGGTTGCCACCATTAGATGCTGTTGTTTAGTGCACAGTGAGTGCTTTATTTTGGGCTACTTTAGCATACAGCAAAGAATATTTACAATGGTTATTAACCCCATGTTCTACACTTCAACTGCAGTAAATATTTTTTCTAGATATTATATAATGTTAATGATATATTGTGGATGTAAACTTTTTCCTTGGAGCCGACCTCTTGCTTGAATAAACAAGTGGTTGGAGGTTATTTGCATGTGCTGTTCCAAGATCATCTTCCTCCTCTAATTCTGTGTGAAAGATTGTTTCCTTTCCTCTAGTGAAGAGTATTAGGGAGCAGATAATTTAGATTCAAGGTCAGTTTCCTTCAAAGTAAGTAGTCTGAACTATTGCAAGTAATCCTATGACATGCAAGGGAATTGCCCAATATGAGTAAGATTGCAAAATCAGGTCATGCCTGAACTGATGATGTTGAGAAACTGGAGGTACTTCCTTCCCTTAAATGACCTTGTGGGATGTTACATGCCCAACCTTAGCCAAGAATGCAACTGGGGAACTAGCATCAATTTTCAAAACTAGGCTCCCACTTAATGGTGTAGACTGCGGAAAATACCACTACTTGCAGGCAAGATTAATTATTCTAAATAAAGGAACTGTATAGTTACTGTTCATTCCAAACAACATGACATACTCACCTGTGAATTTTCCCAGCCCAGGATAACCACAGTGGTTAAAGTAACTCTTTGTTGCATTGCATGAGAATATAAAAATGAATCATGGAGAAAACCTGCCGAGAACTTCAATTGAAAAACTAAAGTCACAGTACATTCGGTGTATGGTGATATATTAAATATGACACAAACTTTATTAGAACCCAATATAACCTAAAGGCTGTAATCTCAGCTTGGGTGCACTGTTTGAGCTATGCTGAGTATGCATCAGTCCTTAAAGGTTTGCAGAATTGGCTTAATTAAAACACGATATTTTTATAAGCTACCCATCATATTACTCCAAACAACAGCACTCCATCAGATCTGTATACTTTGGGAATATACAACAAATAACAGGACAGTTTGCATGCCTAATTTCTCAAATTGTAACCTTTAAAAGGAATTTTCTAATCTAGCTGTGAAACCTGCTGGATTGCATTTGTTTTATTTTCCTGCCCCATCTCAGTGCTACATATTTTGTCATATCTGCAGGTTTTGTGCAGTGACAGTTTCCAGTAAGGGTAGCTCTGTCCTGTCCAGTAGAGCCCCATGAAATGATGACCACAGGTAGAAATGGATCATCATCAGCACAAGCTGTGTCTGTGATTCTTAGACTGAGCTGCTTAGCTTTGTTTCTAGGGCTTAAATACTTCTTGTTAGCATAATACTTGGTAGTAAAATACTGTGCATAAAAGCTAATTCAGAAATCTCTCACGTGGCACGACAAATAGACACAGCTGGAAAGGTGAGGTACTGTATGCCTCTCCCAGACCAGAGAGAAGTTCATCCTAAGCTACCAGAACCACTTTACCTGGATTTTCCTCACACATCTGAAGCTAAATTATTAATAAGCCTAGTGCGTCTCTCCAGTGGCAAAGAACCTGTAGCCTAATTATAATGTCTCCTTGTATACAGTCTGAAATGTTGAAGTGGTGAAAGAATTACATTTCATTGTGTGTATTTTGCAGTGCTGTGGAATTGCACTTTGCAACCAAATTGGAGCTTTGCTGTGCACAAGCTGCCAGTGCACACCCCCAAGGAAAACAGCAAGGCTTGAAAGCAGCCTTGGATCAAGACAGTGACTACCATGCTCTTTCTGCATTACTGGCCTGAGGCTTGCATAGAGAACAGGTCCTCGTTGTGGTGAGATCAGGGCTTCTCTCTTTATTATTTAGAACCCAATCCAACAGTTCCTCTGCCATACAATTCCCATGTCTCTCCATAGCTGGTCCTCGCATTAATTGGCCCCAATCCCTCCCTATTCAAAACTTCCATCCTATTAAGACAGAGGCTGAATGTTTTCTTGCTAAAGTCCTGATTTTGCAACCTCTTTACATGTGGCATTCCCACCAAATTCAATGCAGATAAACCTGCACTGTTTAGTCTTTTCTCAGGCTTTGCACAAAGCATAGCTAAATATAGAAAGCACATTTTCACAGAGGAAATGGTCTTTTTTTTTTTTTTTTTTTTTTTTTTTTTCATTAAGAGTCACCACATGTCCACAGTAACAGTGCTGAGTCAGTGAGTCAGAAAGTTCCTCACAGGTGCAAAAACCATGTGTCATAACAATGGTTTAGTTACTTTAAAAAGTCCATGTGGCAGAGATGTTGTTATAACATTTGTTTCCTGAGACAATCGAGACTGCAAACCTGATTTCCTGATTTATGTATTTATTTATTTATTTATTTATTTTGAGAGGATGGAAGACAGGGAAAAAAAAAAAAGAAAGAAAAAAAAAAAAAAAAAAAGAATGGCATTTTATTAAATTCATCATGATTTAAATCAATAGTGTCTCTTTGACAACAGCTGTTTGTTTGTTTGTTTGAATGAATGAAGGTTGCACGTTCTATTTCAGTTGTATCAGTTATATTCCACTACAGTAGAAGAGCATTTTTATATCTTTTTTTTTTTTTTTAATATCATATCCTATTGTTTCAAGACTACTTCTCCAAATTTGATGACTTTTGAAAGAATAGCATGAAATTATCTTAAAATGAAATAGGAGTGTAATTACAAAGTGCTAAGCACTTTCCTAATGCACTTGTTGAATATACTATTCCAGTAGCATAAAATATGTCAAAATTGATAAAATTTAGAACATGCTTCAGTAATTTCACTTAACTCTTAAGAGCAGAATAGAATAAAAGAGCTTCTGTGCACCTTTCTCACTGCAGTTATAAATGTTTCATTGTTACTTTGGGAGACTAGATTGATCTTGAGTATTTTAATATTCTTTGCATCAGCAATACTAGAGCAGATAGAGAATTCAGTGAAGTTAAAAATAAATGGTAATATTCTCAACTACTGTAAATCACCACTGAGATCAATAAAATTACGTCACTTTACATCAGATTAAAATCTAAAGACATAGGTACTAAATCATAGCACTTCTCTGCCTAATTAGCTGCTCTACCTGTAAGCAGACAAGGTCACCATTTCATGGTCTGTGTGATAAACTGGTTGACTTCCCTTTGGTTCCTTTGGCTTTGTTCAGTAGTTTGAGAATAGAAGCAAAGCAATAATTTCCCTATAATATTGTGTGAATAAAATAAATAAATAAATAATATAAGCTTTAATTTTCCATGATGGTAGTAAAGCAGCAAACAACACAGCAGCTGAGCTGGTGGTGAAAATTTGTTTTCAGGCCAGAAGCTGTTAATCAAGAGGAGCATTGCCATGGTTCTCCTGTAAGGTGGCCGCAAGAGAACTGACTGTAACAGGGAGCTGCTGATGCTTCAGTCTTGCATATGGGCACATATTCTGTGTCCATAGAACCATAGGACAGCTTGGTTTAGAAGGAGGCTTAAAAATCAATCTAGTTTCAGTCCCCCTGCCATGGGCAGGGACACCTCCCACTAGACCAGGTTGCCCAAGGCCCCATCCAGCCTGGCCTTGAACACCTCCAGGGATGGGGCATCCACAGCTTCTCTGGGCAATCCATGCCAGGACCTCACCACACTCTGAGTGAAGAATTTCCTCTGAAAATCTAATCTAAATCTCCCTTCTTTAAGTTTTAAACCATTCTCCCTTGTCCTGTCATTATCTGCCCAAGCAAAAAATTGCTCTGCATGTTTTTAATAAGCCCCTCTTAAGTACAGAAAAGCTACAATGAGGTCTCCTCAGAGCCTTCTCATCTCCAGGCTGAACAACCCCAACTTTCTCAGCCTTTCTTCATTGGTGCTCCAGGCCTCTGATCATCCTTGTGGCCCTCCTCTGGATCCACTCTAATAGCTCCACATCCTTCTTGTGCTGGGAGACGAATAGCATGATAGTCATTTCATAGCATGACAGTCATTTCAAGGTTCCAGTAAAATGAAGCCCAATGAGCCAGATTGCCCTGATAAAGGACATCTTTTCCACACACTTTATAGATGGTGGTGCCATGTTCTCAGTCTGGCACCAGAACATGAGCACACTGTAAAACCTACATTTGTACAGTGAACCTGATCAGAGCAACATCTAGATTGGATTATCAATGATTTCATCCGGGTGTTGTCTATCATTTTAAAGCAGAATATATTTACAAACAATGCATTTAGCAATGCAATAAATCACAGTATAAAGAATCTTTAACATGACTATCAATTCACAAAATATAATTTTGTCTTCAAAAGTCTAGAAAAATGGTGTACCACATACCCACTGTACAGACAGATAAAATAGGATACAAGAAAGAGTGCATCTAAAGACTGTGGAATTCTTTATAAATGTAAATTTTATCAAATGCCATCAGCATCTTGTACATCAGAAAAAGTGCAGAACTGTAGTAAAATTCACACTAAAAGGGACCTCTGGAAATCATTGAATCCAATTTCCTCCTCAATGTGGTTCTAACTGCAAAATTAGATCAGGTTGCTCAGGGTATTTTCCAGCTGAGTTTTGCAAGTCTCCAGGGGTGGAGATTCTCGGACTTCTTGGCAACCACTTCCAGTGCTTACCATTCACATTGAGATTCTTATTTATTTTTTCTTTATATTCATGAAAAATTGCATTCTGCTACAAAAGCCAGAAAGTGATTCAGAAGTGGAATCTAAAGCCAAACATCTCTGGTCCAACCTTTTGAAGCATAGTTTTGGCCCTTAAGTTTCTCCCACTTATTTCAATATTAATCTCAAACATTTAGTTATCCAAATTATCTCTTTCAGAAAAAGATCCAGACTTGATCTGCAGACATCAAAGATTCCTTTGTTTTCCTTGGCAAACTATTTCAACAGCTAATCACACTCTTTCTGAACATTCCATGTCTTATTTCCCATTTGAATTTGTCTGGTTCTCTTTACCAACTACTGGTCTCTTTCATTTCCCCATCTCTAAATTAAAAAGCCTTTTATTTTTCAGCATTTGCCCATACCCTGTGATGGTATGACTTAGAGGCATATTCTGCAATACAGAAGTGACTGCAATTGCCTTTTAACCATGTGAATATAAAAGGCTTGAGGAAAATGAGTTCTGCAACACAAGTAGTGATTTTTGTCTTCTGCCTTGTTCACCTGTAAGGTGTAAGAAATGATGAGGGGGTTTTGGATTCTATAATCAAGTTACCTTTTGGTCTGCTTTTTGTTCAACTATCCAGACTATCTTCTTTGTGTCTCTCAGGGTAAGGCATTTATCTCTGCATCCTCTCTAATTTTTGAATTGCTATTTTAACATATGGCTGCCAGAACTGTAGAGTATAATTTTTAATACACATCAAGGAAAAACAGCGTGCCTCTTCCCCCTCATTCCTGTTTATCAGCCAAGTATCAAATAAGTTTTCTTGGTTTTCTTTATCTATTTCTTTTCCTTAGCACACTATTCTAGAGCTTATACCAAGATGCTTGCAAGCTATATGACTATCACTTTTATACAGCTGCTGATTTCCTAGTATAGTCCTTTACTGCAAATATATGACCTTTACTGTAAATATATAGCCTGCAATCTTTATTCCTAGAAATAGCAAATTTCATTTTGTGTATTGAAATACATATCTGTGAAAGGCAATTGCTCTCTTCATCTACCTCTTCTTATTTTTTACTATTCTTTCCAATTTTGTACCATTCATATATATTTTTGAGCAACAGCTATATATTTAATTCAGATCATCAAAACTGAAATGTTAAACAGCACTGGACATAGCACAGATACCTGTCAAACATGACTAGAGCATTCAATTATGATTCCCCATAGATTACTATTATTTGAAACCTGCTAGTTAATTAGTGGTTAACTCATTTAAAGCATAATTTATTTGAAATTAGAGTATCTTATAGAACTAAGTCAAAGTATATATCCATGGGCCAAAATTATTATTGAATACCATGTAGGAACAACCATACTAAAGACTAATAATGAGGAGCTTATAAATATGTATATCTACATTATTATTATTATTTTGAGCATTTCATTCTGTTGCTGTGAGAGAAATCAGTTCCCTGCTTTACTTCCAGATGATTGACAGTTCAAGGGTCACACATTGGCCTGTTCCTCTTCCTAGAGGAGGAAATCTAATTTTAGTCTGAAAGACTTAAAAAGTCCTAGAGCAAGAGGTCATTCAGCTTCATTAACTGTTCTTTGGACTAAAATCTTTGATGGAAAACTATGAGTTTGGAAGTGTAAAAAAGGATTCTTGTAAAATGTTGATGCCTACATGTATAGCATGTAGGATCTTAAAAGCACCTTGAGTCACAGTAGAAAAAATGTACACTGGTTTTATCAGAGAGTCCTTCAGGCAGCAGGAGGAATAGGAGGGATTTTGAACATTTGCTTTTGTGAACACAAAACATATGGCACCAGAAACATCTCTTTTGTTTCCCTCCTTTCCTTTGTCTTTGCCCTAATAATTGAAGGCAAGGAAGGGATTACTAGGGATTGAAGTATTAAAAGTTGACCCCCAATAGAAAAACATTAAAAAGTAAACAAACAAAAACAACAGAAAAACAAAGAAAACCATACTGGATGTATAGGCAGACCAACTGATATTTTACTGCAGTAAGTGGATTTTGTATTTTTATATTTTTTGCAGTGAATAAACCAGCAATATACATCATCCCAGAGTAGCAGACATGGACACAGGCATGTACAAAGCTTACTGGAGTAATAGGAAGGATTACCACTGGCTTCAGATGGATTAGGCTTCTTCAATGAAATCTGTAAAATTTCATTGATTTGTACCTGTTACATAGAGGTTCAAAGTCTGGCATCCTGTGTAAACCAAGCCACTGAATTGCACCAACCTGAGTTCTTGACCTAACTAACATGTCAATTTGAGTTTAGATCCTAAAACTAAACTAATATCTTTCACGAGTATCTTTCTTTATTTTCAGGAGCCTGGTGGTTAAAGGATTCTCTTAAAATAGGGGATGCTTAAGTGCAAATCTTTTTCTGTTTTCTGAAATAGAGATTTAGGGGTTAAATAAGCATTGACAAAATATCTCTGAAGCCTATAAGAAGAAAATTCCAGGCTCCTTTTCAATTAATATTTTCTTAATTTATATAGAAAGAACAGTTCCAGTTGGATATTGAATTTCAACACCATTTCGGAATCCTCCAAGGAGAGTAATTGCTTTTCTGAACTGTGGAAAGCATTGGTGCAATTTCTTGCACAATGGTGGGTTTCAAAGATGTATGGACATGGATCTCACACATACCTAGAGTATCACTTCTGCTGTTTGCAAGAATAGATGAAGCTGACAGATGAAACTAATTCCAAGAGTCATTTGTAGCTGTGAATCTGAAATGGAAGAAGGTGTTTTCCTCTAACCCCATGTTCGTTTAACAACATTTGATGGCAGAGCAGAAATCTGAACATTTCTTTGCCATTTCCTACTGCTTAATACTTCACACAAAGCACTGGCTTCTTTGAACCCCATTTTTAGGTGTCTTGTTCTGCCCATAAATTATATAGACAGGTCTGATTTCACTAGATAGAAGCCACCTGAAAAATGCTTCAATTCTCCTTAGACTTTATCATTTTCCCCCTTCAGCCTATTTCATCTCAACAAAAATTCTAAAAAGATCAGAGACTGAGATTCAAATGTAGTATAAATTGATGCACCTACTGGGCTACCCTAGTTCACAGCAGCTGAAAAGAAAGCTCCAATCTGGAAGTGACAGTCCACTATCATATAATCAGACAACATTGCAGGAAAATACTATGAATGAAAGCAGGGCTATAAATACTGTCTGAATTAAGTCTGTAAAGAAAAATAACATATAAAATTAATAAAGTTCACTGTTTTGTTTTGTTTTGTTTTGTTTTCTTAAATGAGATTTAGATTCTCAGCAAGTAGATGAACTGTCAGATTTGGCGATGTGCTGATTGAAACAAAGTGAAGACATAACTCAGATTATTTCCCAGATTCTTCTCCTTTCTTCTTCTTTCTTTTCATCTCCATCTCGGGATGGAGATGGAGAATAAGCAGAACTCTCACTGCAAAAGAAGAAAAATTGGTAGCAGCTGAAGAAGATTCCTCACCTACTTTGGAGAGATTTTACTGACCATGTTTGTCTCGTGTTTTCACATTCTTCTCAGGGGAAATAAAAAGGTATACTCTTACGATACTTATAAAAGAGCTTAGAAGCACATACTTTTACTCTTCTTTCCTGAATTCCAACCTTTAAAATTGACAGTGTCTTACAAGTCCATTTCTGGGAGGAGAAAATATAATTCCCTAAAGGGAAATTTGTCAATGGCAGGGCCAACTCAGCAAAAGCTGAGTCAGTTTTTTATCAAATGAATCTGGCATCAGTTTAAGGAAACATAACGTGTGGGGACAGAAAGGTATGCAGTATATATTTTTACTCACCCCTACACTAATCATCCATTGTCTTATATCCTGCCTTCACTCAGCTGACTCATTTGACCCACCAGTAAAAATAAAATGTTGTGAAACAATTAAGGTGCCACATTGATGACTCATTTAATACTAACTTGAATCCACAAGCAGGAAACTTTTTTTTTTGTTTTATTTTATGTAAGTCTTTATTAAGTTTTCCATTTATTTTAAGTCTACTTTTCTTACAAAATAAGTCAGTGACAGCAAGCTATATAACTTAAAATGCAATTAATATACATATATACATGTATGCACATACACATGCAGATATGCATACAGGCAGACAAATAGTCCTTACAACTCTGACAATCCAAGAGAGAGATTTTTGAGGAAATGTGGTAGGAATACATATAAGGAAGGACCCGAACATCTAAAACGCTGGGTATTTCAGTTTTAGGTGACTGACCTCAGAGCAGTGTCCAAATCCCAGCTTACAAAAATATGTCACCAGCACAGTGTAGAAGCAGACTTAGGCCCGGCATACAGACACCCAAACCAGCCACCCACAGCTGGCACCCTTGGGTGGCTTCCCCTTCTGCCCCGGCTCCACCTGACTCTCCTTGGCCAGTGGTCTGATCCCAGAGCTCTTGGGTGCAGGAATGCACCTGCTGGTTCTCAAAGAAAGCCCATTGTGGAGGCTGCTCTGTCATTCTCCGTGTGCCCTGAGACTGCCACAGTGTTTGCACATAGCAGAGGATCTGGGTGGACTATTGTTGAGATCAACAGTAAGCTCCCAGATATCTTTCAAGCATAACTCTTTGGCAGCTGTCTCTTCCCCAGCAAGCAATATAAGCCTGTTTATTATATGCATGGCCTGAGTTCAGTCTTGATGAAGATGGCAGATGTTACACAGACACACAGGATCACATCCTGCTATCATGTCAGTTTTACACAGTTCTGACTCTGATGACATTGATGGAGATATCCCAGATTTAAACTGGCAGGAGGGAAAAGAACCCATGATACTTCTAAGGAGCTGATGTCCTTAGACACTTGGTTATGTACTCATTTGACATACCGTGTATTAATGTATGTATTCTACTGTTTAGATTTAATACTGGTGTTTTAGTTTTAGTTTAAAAAATAAATCTCTCTGCTGTAGCCTATAGATCTAGCAGCTGTAACTGACACACAGTATTTTTGCTTGCAGGAAATGTAGGTTTCTGTGCTCAGTTATTTCTCATAACATCACAAAAAGAAAATCTGGGTCACTTCAGTCATTTGCCTCCACTAATAGTTAAGTGTGAGTTACTGCTATTGAATTTATTCTAAAAACATGGTTTTTATTTATTTGTTTGTTTACTGGCACCTCACAAGTAAATAAACACCACCAAGAAAAAAAGATCCTTACTACACAGTTAAGACATCCTTTATTAACCAAAACTTAAATATGATGTGAAAAAGATAACATTTATACAAAAAGCTCATTCCTCAAAACCTGCACTTTAAGGAGAGTCATTCCCTGTACCACAAAAGAGCAGGGGAAAGAAGGATTCTTCAATGTATTTATGAGCTATTTCATACCCAACAAGTTGAAGAAGAAAAGGGTTTGTGACAAGAGTGAACTTTGCAATCCAGTTGCTCCTGCTGTTCCAGTTAGATTTCTTCCCACCTGCTTTTGATGAACCAGTGTTTCTAGAAAGCTGGACCAGATTCAGCACAGTGGGACACAGGTAGACTAATTTAATTCTCTCATTCCTTAGAGGTCTGTTTGGCATTCTTTGTTTGCAAGCCTTAACAACAAAAATACACCTTCTGTGTATTTTTTTTTCTTAAGCTATGGCCTCTCATTAGGAATCCACAAAAAAAAGAAGCTGAGACTGACAAAATCACCAGGAAATACCGAGGCAATAGCAATGAAGATAATGACCCACTGCATTACAGTGGAAAAACATGCATATAACTACCAGAATGGGCAATGTCCTTCCACTATAGCTGTGAAAGCAAATGCAGGTGAAGGCTCCAGAGGCAGTGATGGGAGAGTGGGATGCTGGCACGGGCTGCATGGGCACCACTCCATGCCTGAGGTTGGTCCTCCTGCCAACAGCCCCCATGCAGGGATGTGACCACCAACATATGCTATTTTAAGGGACAATTTTCTCTTTGAAGAGGATGAGGAGGTAACCACATTCCACACTGTGCTTTTACCTTCACATTCCCCAGGACACCCTTTTCCATGACACTCCTATATGAGGCAGAGAAAGTAAGTGAGGGAGCTGCCCGTGTAGACTATAGGTTGATTAACTTTTTAAATGCAGTGTTTATTTGTTGTCCCCTGCCCCCAAGAGATTTTATTGAAAACAAAATTATTTTGCCAAAGTAGGAAGTTCAGTCTTGGCTAAGATTTTGCCACTTGCACAGCTTGAAATCTTAAACAGTTATAATTTCCATTTGAAGAAGCAGAAGACTGTAAAAAGGGAAAGATATAAGAGCAAAATACAGATTTTTCCTACTCTGTCCTTCTGAGGAATTAAAAAGGGAAGGCGGGAGGAAGAAAGATAACTAGAGAAAAAAAATATATACAAACTCTGCATTTAAATATTGAATTCAGAAATGAGGAATATCACATTTTAAAATATTATTTTTCAAATTTTATGATCCATCTTCTCTTTTCTTTCTTCCCCCAGCACTACCTCCCCCACGTCAGCTCAATCTCTTTGTGTGTGTGTAATAATAGATATCCCAGCAAGGTATCATCTTTGTTAGCATATTTCTGAAGCTCTTCTAAGCTGCTGTTTTCAGTGAAAAACTCTGTATTGCAGCTTTTTGATATGATATCTTTCATTATAATTCTCCCAAATGATTCATATAATGATTGTGGTTACTTGCAGGCAAAAAAAAAAAATAAATAAAAAATAAAAAAAATATATAAAATCATCCATTATGCCCTCAAGAATTGCACTAAATCCTTTCTGACACTAACCACACATGCCACTCTGCATCCTATACACTGTTTGACTCACTCATATTTTGGACTGACTTCTGAGCAGTGATTCAACTATGTCCTGCCCAGCTTTCCATGCTGATAACACAGGAAAATATGAGAAAGCAGCAACATTAGCCTCATTGTGTTCTCCCAAAGCCAAGAAAAAGCCTCACTGTTTTTCTGTTGCGGTTTTGTTGGCACGTCCTTGTTGTGTCCATCGTATCGGAACATGGTCATTATTCACAGCCTTGATGACTGGCTTTAAACACACTTTCCTCAAAAGTGAATGAAGTGATAGAGAAATTTTTAGCATATGCAACTCCTTCACAGGGTGCTGCATTTGTTGATCTTACACTTGAGGGTCTCCTGCAGACCCAAGCCAGAGGCTAATGCACGCTGGTGATATGCTTGTGGAAAATGAGACATGGGAAACCTTAGTCTGGCAGGAAGATCATCCTGAAGGACAGTGGGGTCCTGAGGGTTGCCCACTTTTGCCAGGGGTAGAAGCCCCTCCATGTTCTACTGTTGGGACAGAGGCTGTGTCCCACACCACTGCCAAAACAGCATCCCCATAACTTCTTAGCATAAAAGATTTGTTCCTTTGAAACTGAACAACCTCCAGTGGCCTTTTATTGTCTCAAACCTATCCACCTTGAACATGATTACTTAATTATATCCCAAACTGGGCTGACTAAAGTCTCATTTATGACATGATCCTTTTGGTGTATAATAGTCTTAACAAGCCTTAATTTTCCACTCTGTCTTCCTGTCATAGTTACTTACCACTGCTAAGAATAATAAGATAAAAATGTTAGGTGGAATGGCAGAAAGGAGGAAAAAAAATCACTTCAGAATAATGCTCATGTAGACTTTCCACAGAGAAATACTTAATGAGGTTCCCTAGGCACTTTTAAGGACCTTCTCTGGGTTTTAGGTGAAGAACATTGTCAGGTTTGGGGGATGTTTTTGCTTTAATAACTTTTTTTTTTCAGACATTGTCAGTCTGAAAATTATGGCCCATATATTCTGGCCTATGAAATCATGAGAACTCAACGGCTTTACTCTAGCAAAGAATTTTATTTGCATACATTTGCCTCAAGGTAACGAGTTCATACCATTTTATAGTATGACCTTGAATACCTATTGTCATGTGTCTTTTTTTTTTTTTTTTTAGTTTCTTATCTTTTATTTTTTAAAAAAGAAGTTTTAACCCTCATTGTGAAGAATATCATGAAAACATATTCTGAATACACCCTGCTGGATCCAAAATCCAGAATGTAAATTAAAACAAACAAACATAAAAACAGTGTCATATTATCATTTATTTAAATTTAAGGCATTTAAGGCAATCTTGACCTTTTTTTAAGACCTGATTTAGAGATGCTTGGCACTATGGCTTTTTGACTAAATCCATCAACAACCTCAATGCTGACATGCTCAAATTACCACATAATGTTAAATTCAAAAGAACTCTCATGGCTGACTTTTTTGCCTTCAGTGTTTATTATTATTATTATCATTATTGTTGTCATTATTATTATTTTCTTACATCTTATACACTGTTTTATTTTGTTCAGTGTTTTTATCTGTTTTTGTCTTACACCCTAATTTAAGGCTGGTGTATTATTATCAGTCCTACAGATGATTCTTGAAGGACACTGTTTTATTGGAATGTAACAGTATACAGAAAAAAAAAAAAAACTTAGACAAGAAAATCTGTTTTCATTTATGTGCATATGTGCACATATCTATATAAATTTTAACCAAAAAAATCTAAGCATTCTTAGGATCCTTATTTTCAGCCATTATTATTTCTTTATTAATGAATTAAAATTAAGAATAAAATTTTAGCTTTAAACGTTAGCTCATACCTACATATCATAGATTGAATATACATAGAAAAATGCATGAAGGATAAGGGAAATACTTGCCTCTTCTTTTTCTGGTATGGGTTACCTCTACAAGTACAAAGGTGATGCTCGCACAAAACATTGAAAAAAGACAGTATTAAGGTTGAAGATGTCTCAGCAACTCTGCTCCGACATGTTTTCAAACCCCTTTGTCACAAAGTGCTTCATCCTTGCACCCCAGACCTTGGCTGCACAGCCCCAGGAGGCATGAGGACTTCTGGGGCTTCACCAATGAGGAAATCCTGCACTGTTTTTTTGGTGTCTCATGAGACAGCAGGTGAGGGTCCAAAGACTGTTTACATAGAGCTTATTACAAAGTCAAGGCATATATCTGCTTTGAATTAAACAATCCAGATGCATGGATATTTGCCTGAACAGACTTTGGGTGCTGCCCTTTGTGTCAAAAGGAGCCGTATCCCACAGCTCTTTATTCTCTTTTTAATCTTCTTCTTCTCTCCTGGCTAAACACATTAGTCTTTTATGACTTCATCATTATCCTGTGATACTTAATGTGTAATGGAAAAAATATTTTTAATATTGAATTACACATTTACTTTTGTTTGGTGACTAGTTTTAGCCTCTCAGACAGATATTCAAACTGTAATGCCTAATCTGTTTGGATAAATGAAAGAATATACAAATAATCTCTCTCTCTCTCTCTCTCTCTTTTTTTTTTTTTTTTTTTCCTTTGGTTTTAAATTGTGCATTATAGTTAAGATAAATAATGTCCTGTCAAAAAGCACAGAGACCCAAGCCTGGGTATATCCCATCTGTGTAAGTGCTGGAAACCTTATTGCAGAAATCTCCTTTCGTCAGCTGCTTTGTTGTGTGTTACCACAGAATTTTTACCTACAGGAATCGAGGCTGAGTTTTTGCCCTACAAAGCATCTGTGGTCTGGACTTTGGGGATTGAAATTAGAAAAAGCTACAGGAGACTTCACATGTGCTGGAAAAACACTGCATCCCTTTGTATCCTTTTTACCCTCCCTTTCATTAGCAGAGTGGAGCTGGCCAGTGGCACACGTATACCGAGGAGCACAGCTCTATAGATTTCACCTGCCGTGCCTTTTTGTACGGAACCACTGTGGCATTCAATGCCTCTCTCTTCTGCTTGATTAAAGATAATAAGGGACAAGTCACTGACAACCCTTTGAGGCAGGGTGGTTTCTGGAGATAACTAAGGGCTGGATTTGTATCATCATATTTATATTTAGGATTTGATTAGGTTTTGCTTTATAATTCTTGCTATGTTTTTAGTTTAGCTTACTGAACATTAGAGCAGACCTCTCTCCAGTGACCAGTCTAATACCTCCTAAGCCCCACAAGGGGCTGTTGGGACACTAAAGACCATCAATCCTTATGAATAATGCATCTATTTCCTACTGAGGCTCAAATTCCATTAATACTATAACATTATTACATCTCTTATTTACTCTTTTCTATCTGTGGGATTAAAGATTAATTATTATCATTTTTTTTTCAAATTAAGGAGAAATCTCAGTAGATGCAAACATTTCAGATATATACCAAGCTTATTGCCAGAAGAAGAAAGTAAGAAATAGAAAGCAAAATCATGAAATGACAGAAATATCCCAGCTCCGTGAAACAGGGATGAGCATTACAAGATCACACCTAAAGATGCTCACTGAAATGCATCGAAACCCAGGGTTCTGCGTGGTGATTTCTCATCCTGGTGGCCAGGGTGAGTCCATCTGTGAAAGGCAGATGGAATTGAACGGAATTATGGTAAAATATCAACAGTATTATCTGTCTGACTGGGAAAAGGAAAACCACTGAGATGATCTGACCAGTTCTCAGAAATGCTTTCTCTCTCTCTCTGGATGTGAGTAATTCCAAATGTGCCGTGGTCTAATTAGGCAGAGCCAGGATGAGTAGCCTCTCTCCCTGTAGGTTCACCACGGTAAGACCTCAGCCTCCTCTGGATGTCTGACTACAACCGTTAATACTTCTACTGCTGATGAATAATTAATTACAGTGAGGATCTATTAAAATCCTGTTGCCCTCAATGTCCTCTTCATAGTTAGCAAAAGCTAATAAAGGGAAACTTAGAAGACTGAGTAACTTGTATAGTGAAGCTTGGAAATGAACAATAGTCTTTGACTATCTGTGCAGGTTTAAAGATAAATCTTATAAATTAAATAACATACTGTAAGGTGAAGTACATAAAATTCACTAAAATACAGCTTCGCATGAGTAATTAGATTTTTTGATATATTCAGTAGCAAATCCAAAAAGTAGCACAATACAGGAAAAAAATATATTACTCTATCCTGTGCAGATCTGCTACCTTCCTGAATTATTGCTGAAGTGTTTGTTATGTTACAGAATTTAGTAAATAACATCATCTTCCCCAGCCTGGTTGGATAATTTGCCTTTGTCCAGAACTGACCACACATTCTGCTTCTGAAATGCACAGAGGCAATAAAAAGAAGATGGAGGTTTAGCAAGTGAGGCACTGAGGGACTAATATTCAGCAATGCTAATTCCAGCTAAATTTATATTGTATTGAAAGAAAGTGCTGTTAAAGAACAGCTTGGCTTACATCAAGACATGTGGTTACCAGATTACTTTCTATCTCCGCTCAAAAACATTTAGAGAATTTCTCATTAAAATTATTTAAAGTGAAACAAGTCAAATAAATCTACTTAAACGTGTTGTTGCACGGCCTCATTTGTGCTGAAAAAATGTTGCTTGTTTTTTACCTTCTATTTTAACTGTATGTGTGAGGCTTTACTTACCCATTAACAAAATGCATCACCTCCCAATTGCTTTCTATACCCCCTTAAATGTTAAACATAAACACATATACCATCTGTTTCCTATCATGACACCAATCCAAAATGGCTGCACTAGACACCTCCGCATAATAGATCATCTTAAAACACCTTAGCGGCTTTGCTTTATGGAGTTATTTTTCCTGTGACAAATTATAAACCTATATTTCAAGAACACGACCAAGCTGTAGCCTCCATTACAGTTTTGGAATATTTTTTCCTTATTTTAACAAAATGTGCTGGCTTCTGTCTGATGCAGCACTTTTTTTAAAGCCATAGGCCACCTTTGTTGCTATGGTATCCTACCAATCCCGTTAATTTATTCATTTATTAATTCTCAGCTAGTAGTTTTTGAAGCATTTAGATTGAAAATATTACAGTTGAATACAGTCACTGCTGTAACCTACAAAATGATTATGTAGCTGTTGTGTAACTGAACCTGCGTTGCAAATTGCAAGTGTTTACCATCAGTCTGCAATCAAAAATAAATTTCAGCAAAAAATCATACTTCTGTTAAAAAAAAAAAAAAACAAAAAACAAAAAACTTTTCTGTAATGCTTGCACTTGTAAACTCCAGCTATCAAATGTTCATGGGAAATAGGTAAAATATAGTCATAAATGTCATTGAATCAAAATTTGGTTTTGAATGGATTTCAAATCTACCTCCTCCTCAGGTTCAGCTCTATGGAAAAATGACCGTGTCTGAAGCCAGTTGAATTCAGTGAGGAATTTCTTCTTGACTTAAATGAGCTTTTGACCAAGGCCTCACAATATTAATGTAGCAACCTGCAAACCCTTATTTCCCAGGGTATCTCCAAAGAATCCTAGACTGATTAAACCTCTGTAGACCTATGTGCAAAAGCAATACTCCATCTGCTCATTCTCCCTTATATGTAAGAGCTCAAATAGTTATGAGACAGTATTACTACAAGTTTGATCAAAAATAAATGTCATATACCTAGGGACCATGAATAAGGGATGAAACAGCCAGTGTAGAGGGTAAAAGAGCTAAAGGGAAAAAAAAATAAAGATACTATTGCCTTGGATTTCATAATCTCAGTGGAGTTTCTTGCCATGTCAGAGGCTTTATTTCAGAAGTACCTGTTAATGCCTCATGGTTACATGACCCCATGGGATGAAGCTGAAGCAGGCAGACTTCTACAGGGTACAGGCTGCTAGGTATCCTCTTGTCACCAGAACTGATGTATTGGTTCCATTGCCTGCCTTATAAAGTGATAATACCTGAGGAAGCAAAGATGGAGAGCTTGAGGAAGAGGTGTTGCAGAACTTTCCTCTCCAAACCATTTTGTCTCTAATGAATTGTTGAAGAACGGAGGAACAAGGAGGGAACATAGGTCCTTTTACACTTTTAAAGGCAGAGAGAAAACTTTCTTTACCTGTCATCCCTGTTCCTGTGTAGTTAGAGCTCCCTTTACCTTAACTCTTCTCTACAGTCAAGGTTAAGGAGGCCTCCAATTGATGGAGCATGGACCTTTCCTCTTATTGAAGGTCATCTCTCCCTGTTGTGAGAATATGTGATATTACATACCCCTTGGGGATGTATAAATAACACTCCACTACTTTTTGAAACAGTCACCATAGTGTTTTTCCTTCTTCTTGTCTGTAATTTCTCTACTGTCATTTGTGTGATTTACAGAGGTTGTTCTTATTCCTCTGAGCTTTCGGCACAATTAAAGAAAATAAAGAGTGACTGCTCAAGTAGTTGAGAAGAATGAGAGAGGAAAAAGACAAATAAAAAGGCAGAGGTACTGTAAACAACTTCTAAAGAGGAAAGGACAAAATATAGTTTGTCTTGAACATGCTTTCACAGGTACAAATCCAGATTCAGCTTGTGACAATTCATAATATGGTTTAAAGGGGGAGAGATGGCAACATTTAGACAATATGAACATCCAATTTAAGAAAATAAAAAACATTTGTCTATTGTGAACTTTAAAGTCATCTATATTTGTAATAAATATAGTCATTCAAATAAGTTGGTAAACTGTGATTTGTCCTACTTGCACTGACCACTTTTATGCCAGGATTTTTTCACACCCAAGGAAAAAAAAAATAAAAACAGGTTCTGTTTGGGGATTTTAACTGTTTCATCTTGACCTTTGCGTGCATGTAAGTGTGCCTAAATGCACAAACATGCTGTACCTGACCTCTATAGTAAGAAGCTAACATGTTGGCTTAGAAGACCTGTCCTCTTTTTAACCTCCCTTGAATTTGTTGGAACTTGCTGAGGCTACTCATCAATGTCTGCACTCTGTCTAAGCCACCTGACATTTTTACTCTTAAATTCACACCCCTTCCCATTTGCTCTGGGTTTCAAAACATGGAATTAAGCAAGTCTGCAGTAGATGTACATGTTGAAATGCACTAACCCTGAAATGGCGATTGCTTTCTGCTTTGCCGTTTCCTTGTTGCCCAACAGCTCTGTCACTAGCATTTTTTTTTGTGAACATCCCTCCCCTTTTTTTTTTCAGTACAATCTGAAAAGAGGAGAGTAGAATATCCATAACATCCGTAACAGTGGAATTATCGAACCTTTTTTTTTTTTTTTTTTTTTTTTTTTTTTAAGATACAGTAAGACACAGCCCTAGAGGACACACACCCAGTAAACAGACAAAAATTTGCCAGTCCTTGTTCTGCATTACACACCCATTGAACATTTTGGGTGGAGAACCCCTAAGGTCAAGATCAGTTCTTCAAAAATATTTCCATTTCTATCTTGTACACAGAGAAAGCAAAATGTCACAATCCCTGAATCTCCATTGACTTTATAATTTCTGTTGCAACTGTGACTGAGTTTCCCAGAACAGGTTTCATTGCACGAGGTACTGGAAGTGATAAAATGTGGTATCTCCCTCTCATTACAGATCAGGATTTTGCTTAAATTGCCATTTTCCTTGCCTATACAGAGGCTTATTTTCTGCTTACCAGCCCACTACAAAGCTGAGGTAGGTGACAAGGGTCTCTCCCACATACCCCCTCCACCTCAGTTTTAACTTCCTGTTTTCTTCTGCTTCATTTTTAGGACATTTCTAATTTTAAACCATGAACGCTCAAACCCTGTGAACTCAATTCACATGTTTTAAGTCAGTTTCTCTGCATGTAACTTTGCTATTCATGCCGATGGTTTTACTGGATGCTTAAGGGACTTTTAACACAAGTCTGAGTGAAGCAGAAGCCACAAGGCAACATAAAACAAATTCTGCACGCGTCCAAAGCCGGTGCCCATGCTGGTCATGCTTTGAAGAGCCATTGCTCTGAAAAAATGCTGTTCATACAGAAGCTTGCAGTTGGATGGCTGAAGGTTACCAGCATGTGGGTCAGGTCAGCCCCACAGCAGGCTCGGGTCTCTGCATGTAGACCAGGCAGGCTTCATGTGGTTCCTTCCCCCAGCTGCGCCTTGAAGGTTTTGGGCTAGCTTTCTCAGTGATGGGACAGCTCAAAGGCCCACAGCCAGCTGGAGTAGTTATGGGCAGGTACTTCTCGGCCAGCGATCTCCTTTCTTTCTGTTTATTTTTTTCACGTTAAATGCCCACATGCATTCACCTCTTCAGAACAAGCGATTTGGAATAAAGGTGCAGTCTTGTAGTAACAATCGTGTTAACTATTTACTCCGCTGAGAACAGAAGTTAAATCAACAACGGCTTTTCAGATATGGAAGATATGTTCCTACTGCCAAAGTTATTTTCTCACCAGTGCTTGTCTTCCATGAAGTGACCTGACCCAAAGATATTTGTACGTGAGATCAGATGGCTCAAGAGAAGGCATCAACATAGTATTTGACATTGGTATGTATGCCTTCAGAGATGGGAAAGATGAAGCCAGACACATGATGCTGATAAGAATTTCTTTTTATGTTATTCCAATAAAAAATACATTCATACAGAAATATAACAATCTTGCAAAAAACAATTTCAAATAAAATCTTGTAAAACAAAATTTTTACAAAAATCTTACAAAGAGATTCTTTAGATAACAGGGTGCTTCAAAAACAAAAAAAGAAATTTCACTAATAGAAACTTTTTCTTCTTAAATTTCAAGCAAAAATGTTTTTTTTTTTTTATTTTTTATTTTTCAGCTTGATTGAGGCTCAGTTATCACCTGAACAAAATGTACTTGCTTATTAAGAAAATTACAGGCATTTGACATATGGCACACAGCCCCACCCCATCCACACAAGTCTGATGGTATTTCACAATTGAGACAAGCCAGTGCAAGTTTAATGTTTTTTTTTGTTTGTTTGGGGTTATTTTTTTTTCCACTTTTGTTTACTTTCTTATTTTTCAGAAATATGGCTAAACCAAGGACATTGCAAACAAGGAGTTTAAAAAAAAAAGAAAAAAAAAAACAAAAACACCTAAATAGAAATCCATTTCTCCTTTTGTTT
Organism: Aythya marila; assembly: GCF_965140915.1. NCBI lineage: Eukaryota > Metazoa > Chordata > Aves > Anseriformes > Anatidae > Aythya > Aythya marila. The sequence goes on from NC_139043.1 coordinate 13,042,885, forward strand.
CAGGGGGGAAAAAAAAAGTGCATTTTCAGGCAATTTAAAACAAAAATGAAATGAGAATGATTTAAGCCTGCATGTTCCTTAGAACCAGATCACTTGCATATACTTTTTCCTAAACCACTTATCTACATACATTTCCAGGAAGATATACCAAAATATTAGCATAGTAAGCAAGACCAATAATAAATAGAAAAAAAGAAACAGATCACGTGTTTCATTGCATCAACTGTAGTGAGCTGGTTTAAAAAAAAAAAAAATACTGCTTTTGGACAGACTATTTCTATTCTAGGAAAAAACAGTCTTTATTTTAGCTGAACTATGCAAAATTAGAGCTCAACCACCACAACAACTAGCTCACTCACAGGTCCTCCCATAAGCCGGAAGGCCAAAATATGAGTGTACTTCATCTGCACACAGCTAATATTCTTTTAGCATGCCAATACTCGGTTCATATCATTCTTAAATGGCCACAGATACGCTATTTCAGACAACCTAATAACTACAAAACACAGTCAGCAATCTGAGAAGAACTGAATGCCAACAAAGCCTTTAGCATAGCATTAAACTAAAGGTAAAGCCTCTAAAAATGCTAGATTTTAATAATTGTATCTTTCATTTCTTTGTCTCCTTAATGATCATATTGGGGGGGAGGGGATATTTTGACGGGCTGTGGCATTTTCTAGCTATGTGTTCTAATTTTTTTTCCTTTTAAAAAAAATATTTATATATTATCTATATATATACACACATACACAGACTGTACACACAAATATACATACACAATTATTTTTCTGCCCACTTTTTAAAAAAAAAGTAATATAGTTTCTTTCTGTATGACCAACAGATAGCTAGATATATAGATGTGAAACTTGTGCCTTTTAAGCAAATACATCTTTTAATACTTCTGTATCTTTAATATGTATGAAAACTTGACATATTAAGTACAGTTGGGGTGTGTATATACACAGTTGTTGTGCAAGGTCAATATAAAAAAAGTCTCAAGGTGGCAGAACTGGTCAGGTATTCAATTGGCATATGCATTATACTGTAACACAGTCAAATTGTCTAAGTTAAACAAATACTGTACTGACATGAATGACTTTTCTCTATATTTGTCTTTGTGAAGGAGGACCCTGGAAGTAACCTTTTTTTCCCCTCATATTATACATTTGATACAGTACAATGCCAGGTGAAAAGAGAGCCTTAATAAAGCATGCATCACCCATACCCCTGTATAAGACCCTCTACAAGAGAAGGTCACTTGCATAAGGCACCATTATTAAGGTCAACAGTGCATTAACAGCTAGAAAACCAGAAGTTAGTCCTCAAGGCATAAATAAGAGAAAAATTAGCTGCATGAGAAAAATCAGTTTCTAACCAATAGTGGTTTTATCCACCCAACAGAAAAAATTATTCATGTTCCATACATTATGTAACATTAGACCAATTGTATTTTAGCTGCTCTTAACTGGAATCAAAACTGCAGTCCTGATTAAAGAATGGAAAAGCATATAGTTCCCCAGAACCATGCAATAACCTTTGTATTATAATGAAAAGTTATAGTTGTGTTACATTTGTAAATACACAGCTTATACAATGGATTACAAATGAGCTCTGTAGCAAGTAAAACAAGCTACTTGACACATTGCACGTTTAATAGCTGCACCAGACACCTAAAGCTCCTCTCACACAGGAACGGGGAGGTCCCCATCTCCATTCTGGCATCCTGACTCTTTTTATTCCCCCCTTCCCCTCTCAGTTTTCCCTTGAAAAAGGTGCAGACACCCCTCCCCCCACCCCTTGGAAATGATTGGTGGTCGTCCCATCTCACGAGATATTCCTCACATACAAGACATTCAGACTATTTTTTTTCTCTTACAGTTATAAAACAACCACAAGAAAAAAAATGTGCCTCAGCATACAGTCATCAATAGATCCTCATAGCACACAGTCGCCCAATCATTGACATTCTCAGTGCACATGCTCACGGCAAAAGGCTTAGGAGCCACTCAGAAGGTTAGATACCAGTGTATGAGTCCAGGAAACCCCAAACATCACGCACCGCGGTTGCTATGCCGTTTCTTACATGACTTATTAGCCCTCAAAAGACCTTCAAGGAAGAGAGGTCCTGGAGGCAACTGGGTAGGGTGCAAAATGGCATGCTTTGGCTGGAACACGCATCCCTCTGCTCAAGGCTCTTCAACCTTGACGCCTCTTAGCCCACAGGATTCACCTCGTGACCCACTCAGAGGTGTCTCTTCATGTGAAGGGCCAGGTGGTCGGACCTGGAAAAACACCTGCAAGGGAAGAGAAAGACATTGTGTTAGATGAGGGTTGGGTACACTCATGGCACATTTTGTGAGGTTGAGACCGCCCCCCCGTGCTCTGTGGTTCCATACTGTGGCCAGGGGAGGAGGGATGGGGCAATCCCAGAGACACCAGAGTGCCCAAGGCGTCTCCAGGCACCTGGGTGCTCTGCAGGTAGCACTGGGGATTTCACAACACTAATCTGCACCATCGAGCTACAAACTATATCCAGGTGATTAGTAAAACATTTTTTTCCCCCACTATGAAGACATAATAATCCCTTAAAAATACTAGATGCAATTGTGTCCCCAAGCGATTCCTTCACAAATGAACCTTGTGAAAGGCAGCCTAGACTCACTTTCCAGTAAGTGTTAAAAATAACTATTTTAAAAGGTGCATTTCAGTCGCATACCTGTCACAGTGACTACATTTAAAAGGCTTGGCACCAGTGTGCTTTCTGAAGTGTCTGGTTAATTCATCACTTCTTGCGAAACGCCACTCACACCCTTCCCATGAACATCTGTAAGGCTTTTCCCCTACAAAGAAAGCAGATTATATGTTAGTCACGACTTCATTCAAACGAAGATTGGTGCTATCCCATTCATTTTCTATGTAAACCTCCTCCACCCCCTAAAGACAGTCAATTTTATTTAACATATCTGAATGCTTCAGAACATGCAGGCAAAGAAGGCAGAATTCATCCACCTGATTCCTACTTAACTATTGTGCTGCAACAGTACATCAAGTAATCTCATTCTTTTTTAAAAAAGCGATTAAACAGGTTCTCAGGAAACAAAGAAATACAACCTTGTACCATTCCTGTTCATCTGTAATAGCACCCTGACTCCCAAACAGGTAGCATGGACCTCATGAAGGTGATTAAAGACAGCGCAGCTAGGCTCCCAGTTGCAATTAGGCTACTGTATTGCATCAAAGTCCTCTGTCACTCACTCATCTGTATAACATGCAACCTCTTTCTGCTGAGCTACATTTTCTTGGAAAAGCCTGCACACCACTTTGAACATTGCTATTTCAGCATTCAAGAAATACCACTTCCATTCACAGGAACGTTCTCAGCCAGACAGCACCAGGACAACAGTTCTGCAATACTTCTGAGGCCAGCAGCTATTTATGTCTGCTCAACCACCATGGTTTCAGTGGAAGTTGTTCTTTCCTCTGAAAATAATCTCGTTTTATCGGACTTCTGCCTGACAATGGGAGCATCCAAGCTTGCTCAGACTTCCCATAAAAGCCACAAAATGCTGAGCTCATGAGTCAAAACAGGATCTCTTCCGTGAATTCTCCTTCCACATCATGGGGAAAAAAACTGCATAGGTCTTTGGATTTGCACACCAAGAATGACAAACCAATTCCTCACATTAAGCGATGACTACTGAGCCAAGGCAGAGCTCTACACATCTAACTGCTGTCATAAAATGATGTTGAATATTAATACTCAAGCAAGCAAATCAGCATGCTACTTCAACCATAAAATATTTATAGAAGCCCTGAAGTGTCTACCTTTCTCACTTTCCCAATAACACACGGGATTATTTTTTTTCCATTCAGATTCCATAACAATAAAATGCTGTTACTCAGTATTTTGGGATAAAATTATACAGTCAATCATACATTTGCAAGTCCAATTAGGCAGATATGTTAGAAGAACTACAACGCACCATGGCTTTCCAAGATTTTTGCTGACACAAGGGCACACAAAACTGTTAAATTATTTACAACTATAGCTGTACTTTATATAATCAAGGCCTTGGGATGTCTGGCTGAATTGACCCAACGTACAGTGGACCAGTGGACCATGAAGACAAGCTCTTATGCTACTTTGAGATCCATCCAGCTTTTGGATATGCCATTCCTTTTTTTTTTTTTTTTTTTCCTTTCTTCTCAAGAAAGTCTCAGTTAGCTTTTGCTTTGGAAATAAATTGTGAACAGTGAACAGAGGTGTAGCATCTCTTTTGGCTAGTGAGTGCTCCTGAAGACCACATGCCTCTGCAGTTTCCCAAGGATTGCCTAGTTAAACAAGTGGCTCATATTTGCTGTGACAGCAGACTCCTCCACAGCCAACTGCCTTGGCTTCAGCCAGCTTACGAAGAGAATGAGGAAGTGATGTCGCCCATGCTGGTAAGCCTCTTGTACTATTACATCATCTCTCCAAACCTGGGCTCCCACCCAGCGATTGTGTAAGGCCGTGACACCACCACTGTCAGGGGTATTCCCTGCCGTACTTGCCAACTCTTAACAAGCATTCAGTTACTAACCTGTATGAGTGCGCTGATGTGCTTTCAGATGTGAACTTTTGGTGTAAACTTTCCTGCAACCGTTAAAGTGACACCTGTGAACACGCCTTCTGCCATCTGGCGAGGTGTCACCATTGGCGGGTGTACCTTTTTCTGCAGTCTTTCCAGCGGTACCGGTACGAATTTTCCCCGGTGAATGCAACTCACCCGGCGTACAATTCCATAGCTGAGAAGAAGGCTCCTTGCTCAGCTCAGGAGACGAAGGGGGAGTGGAAGTGACAGATGAACTCAAGTTTCCTGAACTGGCTAAAACATCGCTTATAGGGTCAGAGGTAAACTTGGTCGTGGGCGAGAGCTCCTCGGAGCTGTCCGAAGATTCACTGCTCACGTCAGAATTCAAACTGTTGGTCTCTAAGTTCTGACTAGTAGGGCTGTCCTCTTTTGGCACACACGTGCTCTTCAGTTCAGATTCCTCCTTTTTCTCACGTGCCAAAATAATTTTGGTCCAGAGATCCTCTTGGCTATCAAATTTGATTTCAGATGCAGATACGTAACAGGGTTCGCTTTGAAGATACCGTTCCAGCTCCAAACACGTCTAGGTGAAAGAGAGGAAGAAAAAAGAGGAAAGTTACAAGCTTGCTCAAAATAAACCCAATTGTATTTTACACTTCAAAAAGCATGCAGGAATGTAGTACGTTCGATTTGAGGTTTCTAGGTTCAAAACAAATTAAAGGCTTCTCCAGCCGTAACTAGGTGACTGTTACGATGAAAAGAAATCGCTTCTTGAGACCTGGGAAGGAGTTCAAACACAGCTGAAGGTGCAAGTCAGCTTGGGTTTGCAAAATAGCATTCTAATGAGTCACTCAAATTATCATCACTCTCATCATAAAAATCTGTGTTTTAGCAGGCTGACATTGAAAAGGGACCACAGAGAGCCACAACAAATAAGTACACTTCACTCTCGCGCCCTGCCTAACGTCAAGTTGTTTTGCATCTCCCTCACACAAACACGAGGCTGAAGGGACCCAGGCGAACACAATGTGCTCTGACAGGCAGCTAAAGCCCGAACGCCGTGTCAGAAAACAAAGCCACATTTCAGCATGGCTGCGGAGCTGCCGGTCCGTCTTCTGGGGCCATCAATGGAGCAGCAGACGTCCTCCCATTTCCTGTGCATGAGAACGCCGCACGCTCGACTTTCAAAGAATGTCATTTCCAAGCATATTGGCATGCACGCCACATAGCTCAGGCTGCTCCCCTGCATGGTTGGAGGAACGAGGGGGGGAACTTTTTCGACAGAAGAGAGGGGAGAGAAAAGTTCCCGAATAGAAACGTCCTATTCTATAGGATGCGAAACGGGAAATTACTCTGAGGTCCTGCTGGGAGTCCCACAATGAACAAGAACTTTATCTACTGGCCAAGAGTGCAACTGTATGAGTCATCGCTCGCTTTCTTTCACGCAATGCCAAAGGAGACTTCCTTTTAAAATCCTGTCCATCTGCCAAGAAAGTACTCTGTTCAAATATACATGCAACAGTACATGGACAACTTCCCCCCCCAGCCGCATTCCTCTCCACTCCATGAAACGAAACAAAACAAAAAACAAAACCACCCTAAATGGGTGAAGCTGCGGTTTTCAATTTCAATTACCCTGCTGACTTTCTAGCCATTTGCAGAGGAGAACAAAAAAGGGTACGAACTGTTATGGCAACAAGCTGATGTTTTGGGATTATTCTTTCCACTATAGGAAACGATCCATATGGAAGCATTACACAGGAAAAAAAAGACACACCAAGTTTCCATACCAAACTCTACTTATTTTAGCAAGATCATCCCTTCCCAGCCCGGTAGCAAAACCTGATCCCAAATGCCACACATTCCCCTCACAGCCCCTTCCCATCTGCCTCCTGTCTCCCCCAGTAAACTGGGTCACATGTTGTGACCAGGCCAGGAGCGAGGGCAAAAATGGGGGGGGGGGGGGGGGAAGAGAAAACAACACAAAAACAACAAAACAAGACGAAAACAAGCCCGGCGCTGCACACGGCATTTAGGTATTTGCCTGTAATTAGATAACTCGTTTGCAATGCATGTTGACAACAAAAAAGGGTTTTTGATAGGGACGACACAATAGTGTATTGATCTTCCGAGAAAACAGAAGGGGAAGGTGGGGGGGGGGAGGAAGCATTTATTAAGATCTTGTTAAACTTTAATATTCCTGGCTAATTTAAATTCCTCATTAGGTAGATTATAGTGATGGGAACCGGAGCGAACCTCTCTCTCTCTCTCTCTCTCTCTCTCCCCGAGTTTAAATGCCTCTGAAGGCTACTGGGAAAGAGGGCTGGCCCCTTGCCAAAAACCCAAATGCCTGAAGGAAACTACTTAGCTCCATTTCAATCACGTACTATGAGGCTGCCTCTTTGAAAGGGGAAGGGGGGAGGGAAGGAAAAATAATAATAAAATAAAATAAAAAGGGGGGGGGGGGGATTGCATACAATGAGGAGGCATGTGAAGGCTGTAGCACTTTGCATCTTTGTTTTTCCGACCTTCTTGGGTAGGCTCCTTCGCCCCGCCGGCAGGTACCGGCCGTGGTCCCCGTCGCCCCCCGGAGTGGGGCTGTCAGCGGAGCCCCCCGCTCGGAGCGGATTAGGGCGAGAAAGGAGGGGAAGGAAAAAAGGCAACGAAATATGTCCATTAAAGGGAAGGAGCCTCCGTTCTTCCTCCTTCCCCACCAAGGCAATTAGCACAAGGGGAGCGCTGTCATATGACTGACAACTCTGCAAAGCTCCCTGCGCTGGGAAACAGCTCCATTATATACATATATGTATACATTATATATATATATATGTGTGTACCGATGTGCATGTACACCCGTGGATGGTTTTTTCCATCATCGCTAGGAAATAATGCATAACAATAATAAAAATAATAACAGCCGAAGTGGAAAGGCAGCCCGTGGCCGAGGCGGAGAGCTGGGCTGACAAGACCCAGTTGCGGAGCCCGGAGCCGGCACCGGAGCAAAACTTTTGCCCGGACCCGGTGCGGAGCCGAGGGACCGGGGAGCTGCGAGGCCGGGCAAGGATACGGGCAGCTCCTCGCCTTCACCTCGGGACTCTCAAAAAAATGGAAAAAAAAAAAATCAAAAATCAAAAAATCAAAAAACCGCCGTGTTATTTAAAAGCGAAACACCTGCTTCCAAACGTCGCTAGGTATTTGTGCTCAGATCTCCCCAAACTCGCCGCTGACACTTGGTTGTTTTTTTTTTTTTTTTTTTTTTCCTCCTCTTTCAATCCGCTCATCCTTTAATACGGCTTTAAAAAAAAAAATACGACAACAACAACAACAACATCGACATCCTCGTTTTACCTGTTGCCAATATTCCTCCAGGGACGGCAAGGCTGAGAAGTACCCCGTGTCGTGCACAATCTGGAGTTCCTGGAAGATGCTGCACATGGGGAGCACATCCATGGCTCAAGTTGCAACAACAAAAGTCACTGCTGGTTACCAAAAACACCACGAGAGATGCCTCCTTTATGTGCGACGGGGGTGTGCCGGGGGGGTGTCAAAAACCTCAGTTCTCAGTTTCCAAGCCCCCCCCCCCCTCTTCCTTCCAGAGAAGAAGAAAAAAAAAAATATTAAAAAATAAAAAAATAAAAAATATTTTATATATATGCAGATATATATATATATATGTATTAATTCCTTGAGGAGCTTAGGGAGGAAAAAAGACCCGAAGTTTCATGCAAAGTTTAATCGCACGGCAAAGGCAAAGGACGGCTTTCCCGAGGCGGCCGGCGGAGGACCCTGGCGCAGGAGCGGGCTCAATATTTGCAAACACGGCGCTGCTGCGAATGCAGCCCCCTGCAAAACTTCCCCGCTCAAAGCCCGGCCCGGCCGCGCCGCCGCCCCCGCCCCCCCCCCGCGCCCGCCCCCCCTCCTCTCTCCCCCTCCCTCCCCGTTCTCCTCCTCCTGCTCCCCCCCCCGCCCTCCGCCTCCCCGCCCCTCGTGATCCCGTGACGCCGCCCGCTCGCCCCCCACCAATCCCCGCCGCGCGCCCTGCGCCCCGCGTGCCAATGATGTCAGAGCCGCCCAATCGGAGCCCGGCAGGCATCGCGGCTCCTCCTGGCGTGACCGAGCCCGGCCGTGACGGCTCCCGCCATTGGCCCGATTCGAAATTCGTCCCCTCCTGATTGGAGGGCTGGGCGGCAGGCTATTTTTAGCAGGGTATATAAAGCGGGGAAGCGGCGGTGTTTTCGGGAGGGGAGGTGTGTGCTCGGGGAGCAGGCAGCGCGCGGGGGAGGGGAGAAGGAGGCCGCTGCTCTCTGCGCTGCCGGCGGCGGGCGCCGAGGGCGCTGCGGAGCCACCCGCGTAGGGTGGCCGTGAGGTGGCCGCTGCGCTCTGTGGGGCAGAAGGGGACGGGAGGCCTGGGGGGGCCTCACCGCGGTGTCAGGGTGCCCTGGTTCGCTCTGGGCAGCCGCCATGTCGTCTCCCTGCGAGGCTGGGAGCAGAGGGTGCCCATAGCAGGCAGGGTCATGAGGTCCCTATGGGCTTGGGGGTTAAGGTTTTGGGGAGACCCTCGATCGAGTGAAGGGTCTGGAAGTGTAGTGGGAACTACGCTCACACCTCTCCTCATGCCTGCCCTCCTGGCCGGCGGCTCAAGGCATCACTTCATGCAGCGTTTACATCCAGCAAAAACCCTGTTTTGGTGTGTATCATAGCATTCTCATTCTTAACACAGCTCGTCGGTGATATGGCTGTCTTTGTACAATGGAAAAACATTTTCTGTGGTTAGCTTTCCAAAGGAGTGTCCAGGGCATGGAACAAACACTCCTAATGTCTTGCTTTTACTGAAGGACTTCTAATTTTCCGCTGATGTTTCCATCGTAATCTCTTCTCAGTTATTTCCATCTCCACACTTTTCTCTGTTACTTACAAATGGCAGCTAACGTATTTAAAGTTTGTTCTGCCCACTGTCTTCTGAAAAGTAGTGATTGTAGGAGTCAAAATGTCGAAGTCTAATTTTCCATCCTCTAGCCCTTTGCAAACTGTTGATATGTCCATTTTGTAAGCATACTGCTGGTGTGTCTGCTTGAGTTTCCCCTTGTCTATGGAAAAAAAAAAAAAGCTAAAGGTTCGTTATAGCATTATTGCATGTTCAGAAACACAAGCTGGTGTTGAAGACTCAAAACATACAAATCCAGAGAACTACATTCACTTAGTAATTAATAATTCTTTACTTGGCTTCAGAGGGCCAAACCTTTGAATATATTTCCAATGTTACCTTGCAGACAACAGATAGTTTTGTCTACTTGTTTCCAAAACCCAATCCTTCAAAGAAAAACATAGAAGGAAAAAGAAGTCTTAAAAATATTAGCTACACACCTAACTTGAGCCTACTTTTAGTTCTGTAGAGTGAAGTATTTTGTGGCCTGAGTTGCCATGTGGGTTCCAGACAAATACAATCTGGTAGCATAACTCTGGAAATCCTTAGTGTTTGTATAGGTGACCTGCTCCCTTTCTGAATAAGATTTCAGTTTCAAACAAAGTGACAGTCATTATCCACGCTTTTGTTTACCCTTTTATTTTAAGTTTGCCTGGTTTTAGCTATGTTTCGTGTAACAGGGTTCTCAACTCCTAAGGGGTCTGGATGAGGTTTATTGTGCCCATGTGGAATTTGAAGCATAAGGGTCTTATTTGGTAGTTATCTTCGAAAGGACAGTACCTCACGGTGAAGGACAACTGAGGATACCAAATGTAAATCGGTGGAGATGCAATATGAAAAAGAAAAAGTCCTTTAATAAAATTCATTTTTAGTTGACAAGTGATTTTTTTTTTGCGCGTCTGCCAGCCTGTGTTTGGTTGGGCTGGATTAAGATTGTCAGAGGAAAAAAAATAAGCAAATCAAAGGAAACCATGACATAGATGTGACAAAATTGCAGTAAAAGCTCTTTAAGTTACAACCTGTCTTAGATTAGGCCACTATTTATGGCCATTAAAAAAACAAAAACAACAACAACAAAAAACATTTATCACTGGACATGTTAGTTCTAGGTTATAACTGTGTTAACAAATTTTAGTCTTAAATAACAAAAAGTGTAAACTGAAGTCAACTCCAGATAAGAAAGAATGGGTAAGACTGTGCAGAGTGAAGTAAACAGACATAGTGTTTTTACCCAGTATATTTTTATCTGGAATTAAAATTAAATGATGAGTCAATAAAATGCTGTTGTTTGGGAGACTGTTGCATGGAATATAAATCGAGGGGAAAGGTACTTGTGCCAATAGAAGCCAGGATGAAGAAAAAGAGTGTGAATTGAAGAGAATTTATTGTGGTCTTTTGTGGATAATAACCATGAGGACAAATTTTCATAGACCCCAAAATGAATGATTGAACTAGTGGGAATACTTACAAACATAATTTGGTCCTAATGACTTTCGTCAATCTCTCCATAGGAGTAAAGTTTCAAATAACCATTTTATACCACTGGGATTTTTTGAATCATGAGCCAGGGTGGAATTTGCCTTGAAAACCTTAAATGAAAACATGTTCTAGGTCAAACAAACAAACAGATGTACTCAAATCAGTTGCTCCCTTGGGACCACACCTCTTTGTTTAGATGTGCCAACTAGGGACAGCGGCAACCTGATTTAGGTCAGAAGGCTCTTCATTGTTGGTCGTGGTGAAGGAGGTTGAAGTGCCTGTACTGAACAGATAGGGAAGGAATAAGGCTATATAAAGCGTTTTTAACTATTTATGATCTAGGTCACTTATAAAAGTGGCAAAAATGGGTATGGATTATAGAGGATTACTCCAGATGCCAGCGTTCTGTCTTGCACAATGGCTTTTAAGTAGGACCGTCCACAAGTTAGGATAATCAGCCAATTTATCCCCGTAAGGTCATTGATTTACAAATACATGTAAGAAAAAAAAAAAAAAAAAAAAAAAAAAAGCCCTGTGTGCTTTAATTTTTTTCTTTTGGCTCATTAATTTTAATAAGGTTCTGTCTGAAAATCTATATTACCACATTAAATGCCCCACCACTCCTCTGTAGTAACCGCTTTGTTGGGGCCAGTGGAATGTTCCTGGAAAATATGCTAGCCAGCATAGCAGGCGACAGACGGTGTTTTCCAGGTGGGCTGAGCTCTGTGTGAGGCAGGGGGAGCACCTGTTCTGTTCTGAGAATATTCGTGCATTTTTAGAGGGCACATTATCTCTGTACCGTATTCAGGGCTTACAGAAAGAAGAGGAGAAAACCTCCTGAAAATGTTTCATGTGCAGGCAGATGCAGGGAGTTTAGATGGAATGGGCAGGAATCAATAGCTTGTGGTTTGATTAGGATAAATGGACTTTATTTGGGGGAAAAGAGAGAGAGAGTGTCAAGTGCATGAAAGCATTGTCAGTTAGCAGAGAACACTACTTGAAATGATCTGCTTCCGAGGTGGTAAGTTGCTAAATCGAAAACTAGCATGCAATGTGATTCTACCACAGATAAAGTAAATGCTCTTTGAGGATATATAAATAGAACTGTTATGAGTAGGCAAGCAAGTAGGGTGATTCCTGATCTGTCACTCTGGCAGAAGCAGTATTAGAGTATTACATTTCAGAACATGAGCTGGCATAGAATGAAAACTAAAAGAATTAAAAAGAAATAATGACAAAAATACAATATGGAATAATTTTGGTAAATGTAACTTGTACAGCAGACAGAAGATAGTTAGAAGAGGTGAGGTGTTGCCCTACAAGTACTGGTAAAGGATTAAACAGAACAGAGGGGAAAAAACGTTGTTATTAGCTAATGTGAATAGAACATGAACCAGTGACCCACAACTAAGTTAAAAGTCAAAAATAAATGGTTACATGTTTTTTCTTTTTGTTTGCTTTTTTTTTTTTTTTTTTTTTTTTTTTTCCCATTTCACTTGTCATACCAAACCCAGAACTATGCAATATTTCACCTGCTATGGAAGCTTGGAGTGCATGTCTTTAAACACCTGTTTTTATTTTATACTCCCAGATGTGAATAAACAGTTGTTGAGAAAGAACTGGCCTGTGATCCCCATCAGCACCCAGAAACAGTGTTAGAATAAAAGATACCAACAGATGATCCTTCTTCATGCAGGTGTACCACAGAGTGTCTTCCTTGAGTATGCACACCTTCATTTTGAAGACAGGTACACTTCCTGCTCCCGTAGCAGACACTGGAAAGGCAATACTGGCAGTGCTGTAATTACTGGTGGTGGTTCCCTAATTCCAGGCCTATTCATAGCCGGGTTATTTTGCTTATTTCACGGGTCAGTGTTGTTTTTCTGCTTTAAATAGTTCTTTTTCCTCCCTGATGCATAGTTGCATATTTATGCAGAAAGTATGCTTACTTTCACCTTTTTCTTAGGTGAGAGCATTAGCAAAGTATGAGACCCTATTTCCAGAGGAGGATCAGTGAACAGTCCACTTAGCAGTACACAGCAATATTAGTTGTAGTTACAAGTCTCGTTTGAATAGGTGGTTTGTGTTTTCTAATATGGCAAATATCATTTGTGGGTCTTTAAAGTATTTAAAAGCTTAAGTCCTATCCAGAGTAAATACAAATTGCACTTCAAAAAGTTGGCACTTTTTGTTTTTGTGGTATCTGAGTTTTAGGATGACTGTTTCTGTAGCCATCCATAAAGTTTCCCATGATTTACAAGACCCGAATTTCTAATCTTAAATAAATAGATAAATAGATAAGTAAATAAAGACAGATTTTCAAATATTTCTTTCTAAATATGAGCGAAAAAGAAAAGCACACTCTTTGCAAAACATCTTTAGGAAAGTCTTTGATTTTAGGTTGTGTGTGCTCATAAGAAGTAACAAGCAACTAGGACTTGTTGAACACCAAGTCACTGGCTGCTGTCAGGAAATTACTGACTGATTCCCCAGGTGGAGGGTCAGAAATTGCAGTTTAGAGGTAAAAGTAGCAGTTTGAGATAGAGGGAAAAAGATTGTGTTGCTGGACATTTTGTCATTTCCTTATGACCATCTCTTCCTTTTATCCATTGCTAATTAGTGACCATTATTTAATGGTGCATTGTGCTGGAAACTTAAATCAGACAAATTGTGCAGACAAGCTTGAGAAGTGGGCCTATGTGAACCTAATGAGGTTCAGTAAGTCCAAGTGCAAGGTTTTGCACCTGGGTTGGGGCAATCCCAGACATGAGTACAGACTGGGAGAAGAACTCATTGAGAGCAGCCCTTCATGAGCCAGCAGTGTGTGCTTGTAGCCCAGAAGGCCACCTGTGTCCTGGGCTGCATCAACAGAGGGGTGGCCAGAAGGATGAGGGAGGTGATTGTCCCCCTCTGCTCTGCCCTTGTGAGGCCCAACTTGGAGTTCTGCATCCAGGTGTGGGGCCCCAGCACAAGAAGGACGTGGGGCTATTAGAGCGGGTCCAGAGGAGGGCCACAAAGATGATCAGAGGGCTAGAGCACTCTGCTATGAAGAGAGACTGAGAGAGCTGGGGTTGTTCAGCCTGGGGAAGAGAAGGCTCTGGGGAGACCTTGCAGTGGCCTTGCAGTATCTAAAGGGGGCCTACAGAAAAGCTGGGAAGGGACTCTTTGTCAGAGAGTGTAGTGATAGGACAAGGGTGAATGGCTTTAAACTAAAAGAGGGCAGGTTTATATAAGGTGTTAGGAAGAAATCCTAAATTATGAGGGTGGTGAGGCACTGGAACAGGTTGCCCAGAGAAGCAGTGGATGCCCCATCCCTGGAGGTGTTCAAGGCCAGGTTGGAAGAGACCCTGGGCAACCCGATGTAGTGGGTGGCATCCCTGCCGATGACAGTGGGGTTGGAACTGGATGATCTTTAAGGTCCCTTCCAACCTGAGCCATTCTGTGATTCTGTGAAGTTTTGGAAGTTGTGAGAAAAGGAACCCAACATGTACCAATCATTTTGTGGAGCAAGAGACTGGAGGACTAATGATGAAATAATCTGGACTGTCTTGCTGCCAGTTTCTGTCCAAGTGAGGATGAATAAAAGTGTATAGAGTTTGATTATAACTGCAAACTTTCACAGAAGAATGCAAAGAAATATTTCTAAGCAGTAATGCCAATTAGTGTAGGAATGACATGCTTGGAGTGGTTGTGAAACTGCCTTTCCTAAGAATTAGTTAAGGCAAGACTAGGCAAGGAGTTCTATAGAGGCCTCAGCCAAGAGTGGTAGGCCTTTGCTCGGAATGAACTGCATGGCCCAGGATCTCTTTTCCAACTCACAGCATCTCTGCTTTGACTTTGTGCCATGTGTATTATGTGGGTTTTGTAAAGGTTTATAAAGGGTTTCTCTCTATGTTACAGTACCCCTGTCTGTGGTGCATGGGAGGAAAGCAAAACACCTAACTTGTTGCCGCAACAATGGGGAGCTTCCCTATTAACACTACATGGGATGATCCTTTTGGCCCTTGCAGCTTGACTTGTTCCTTCGGTGCCATGGCAATTGTGTCTCCTTATGATGAGAAGTGGGAGACAGAGCTATTTTTTTCCCCTCAGCTGCAAAGTTGGATACAGCATCTGATAAACATGCAGACATACATACACATTCAAGAGCAAAATGAACTGTGGCCTTTCAGTACCTTACCCTTCTTTGGGACACAAGGAAATAAACATAGTCGTTAAAGAGTCAGCACCGTTACCACATAGTGAACCTTTACTCTGTTCCCACCTATTGTTATTTGAAATATCCCATTTCCTGTTTTGAGTAACTGTTGCCAATGGGCAGGATTCAGAACCCATTCACATCAGTGTAACTCTAGTAGCTTCCGAAGATCTGGGGGGAAAGGAAATGAAAAACAAGTGACTGTGATGAAGTCATCCTGAGTTTCCACTGAAGTGCTCTGGGTTCAATCCCAGTCAGTGTCAGAACATAGCCCATTTCATGGGAAATTGTGAACTTATTATTTGCTTTGTAAGCCCCAAGACAGACCCCATCCGTATAGTCACATTATTGTCATTATTGCTATTGTGCACTTGGATGACAACAATAATAAGATAAGGAGATTTACTCTGTAAGTATTTGAGATGAATGTGTATATATATACATATATACACACATAATAACTAGTTACTGGTTGATTCATAGAAGCTTCTTGGCTCCTTGCTATGAGACTGTGAAGTTGTTAGAAATGTATAAGTGACTGTGTAAAATGAGAGTTTATATCCCAGTGTAGTGAGAAGAAAAAAAAAAAGAAAAAAAAAAAAGAAAAACACACACAAACTAGCTTTTGTTTGAGGTATAGGAGAAAGGATTTATTATTAGAATGCTATAATGAGGAAATAGAAACACAGAAGTAATTGGAGGATCAGACCCACAAAGGTAGCTCTCAGCTCTCGGTTAGTCACCTTTCTCTGCAGGGAAATTTATTGGAAATATAAATGCCTATAAAAAGTTGTGAATCCTTGGCAACTATTATCTCTGGGTCTCAGTTCCCTAACTATACAAAGAGGATACTGCTTCCTTTCTTTGGTCTATGCCAAATGTAAGCTTTGGCCCAAAAATCACAAAAAGAGATTATGGCAGAGCCAAGAAATGAACTCAGATCTTCTGAGTCCTAATCCAAGCTTATCATAAGCTCATCTTTCACTTGCTTTTGAATAACAACCAAAGTGTTAACCCTATTCCTATACATTTAAAACCTGATGGAGTTCTTATCTGTGGTGGTCATTTCATTTCCTCGTTTCCTGCTGGCAATTTCACAAGCCTTTGAAAGCCTTTCTTCCCCGCCCCCCCCCCCCCCCCCCCCCCCCAGGAGATAGGCAGTTTTCTTCAAGATACCTTCAGGAAAGCTTGCTTGTCTTCTTTAGACGTGAATGCTATGTGATTTTCACCTGGTGGTGGAATCAACATTAGCATTTTTTAATTACACAGTGTTCTTTGTTTTCCTTACCTGCCATTTGTATCTAATCCTTCTATCCCCAAAATTTGAAGACATTTTTAGAGATTTCCTAAATTATTTTTTCCAAATAAAAATGTTTTGCTTTAACTGAGCACTTTTAAGATTTAGATGCTCCAGGTTATTTGCTGTTTTCTAGGGGCAAACAATTCAGTTAGTAAGCATGCACAAAAGCCCAAATATTTGTTTCTAGATCTTTTCCATGCTCTTGCATTTTATGAACTTAATTTGTGGGAGGATTTTTTTTTTTTTTTTTTTAAATCTTATTTGGCATTAGTTTAGAAATCGTGGATTTCAGAGGCATGGTGGAAATAAAAAATTAAATTCTTTGAAACAAGTACATTGCCTTGTTGGTTTAACTTGAGGGATAAAATCTTTAATCAGATGATCTTTTCAGTATCGGCTGATTTAATACAAAATCATTCTCTTGTTTCAAAGAATGCTGATGGTTCTTTGAGAAAAACAGTGTTTTGAGATATTTATTTTATCTGCATGCCTACATGTATTAAATCTAATTTTATTAGAAGAGGTGTTTTCTCACTCTAAATTACATTATTAAGAATGTCCTCCATACTGCAGGGTCTTTTAGAGTTTATCTGATTTTTTTGGTTCTTGTCCACCTGAAACCTAATCCATCAAAATGAATGTGGAAATAATTTGATCCAAAACATTACACACGTGAAATAAATTACCCACCCATCCAGCACATGTGTGTTGCTCCAATGGAGCTAAACATTTATACAGTGATGACCCAAACTGTATAGTCGTCAAGGGAGTTGAAATACGATGACTCCATAAGCAGCCATGCTAGGAAATTAAGGGTTTTCTTCTTATATAGTTATTATTTTGCATTCTTTTTGTTGTGATAACACCTGAAGGCCACAGCAATGCTGAATCCCCTTGTATTACGTGTGGCAGGAACACACACAAAATGACAATCCACGTTCTAAAAAGCTTAGTTAAACATGACTTTCGTTAGTGTTGATTGGTCCCTTTACAAAATGTATTTCTGAAGTTAATTGTTTCAAGATGTAATGTATTAATTATGAGGCACTTTCCCCAGCTTCTTCAATAGCTGATAGGTGGGGAATCTTTAGGGGGAAAGAACTAATGTGGCACTGTCCCAGAATTAAGAGGGGTCCCAACTTGGCTGAGTCGTGCAGTAGTGGGGAGGGAAAGAAGGAGTGGGAAGGTGCTGCTGCCAAAGGGCTTCCAGAGCACTGCCTCTGGCTGAAATTTGGGGATGCTGTGTGTTGCTGGCTTTGAATGCTTAGTTTTTGATGGGGACAGTTAGACTCATTAATTGGACACCTCACGGTACTAGCCAAGCTTTATAGATAGATGCATCCAAATATCCCTTGCCTGACAAGCCTGGTTTCAAAAAAGGTAAGCCAGGCAAAGAAAGGCGAAAAGAAGCCTTGGTGTTCCCCATTTGCAGACTACAGGATCTGAAATGCTGGGAGTTTGTCTATGCAGGGAGATTAACATTTCAGTTAGAGTCTTCAGTGGAAATGTTTCCTGTTAACTGACATGTGGTATCTGTGTCCAGATGAACAGATGGCTTTTGCTTCACTGTGACTCATTATTGCTACATGGTGGGAATGTCCTCCGAAGTATGAGCTTTGGGTGTTTCTATCCTTTGCTCCTTTGTGCTGTTGCTGGGTCCAAAGCACTGCAGAACTGCTCTCTAGCTTTTGGCTGGTATTCATAGTTTTATTTTTTAGCAATGTAGGCAGCAACTGTTGAAAAGACCGTGTTTCTTTCAGAGAGGTTGTCTCATAATTTAAAAGGGAATCTGCCTAAACATGATCACAGGGAAGAAGTCACAAAAAGGAAAAAGAATAACTGGTCATTATGGAAAGCAGAGTGGAAAGTGCAGCACGGAATTGTTGGGTGTTGCAAGGTGCCTTCTTGTTCAAAGGATAGTAAAAATTTCTTATCTGTTTAAAGACACCAGCACACAATGGTGCTTGTATACAGATAGCTAAAATACCATCAATTCCCTGCCTCCACAAGCTGTAACTCAGGGTATGTGAAGTCTCCGTACATCTGTAAAATATCAGACAGTGCTATAGATGCTGCTTAACAAATTAAAATGACATAAAAATGATGATGATTATTATTTTAAATGCAATTAAATGTAAATAAAATCTCCTTGAGATTTTTCAGAAATAGAAGTGTTGCTTGCTCAAGTAAAATTTCTTTGAACCCAGTAGCTTTCAATCTTCCCAAATCCCTGTGGGATGAAAAGATGAACCTTGTGGCATGCTTGGAAGGTTAATGAATGTAGACTCTGGATATAGTTTCAGAGTGAAAGATACCTTGCTGAAAATGTGCTATGGAAAGTGTTTTAAAAAAGAGGACACTAGCCTGAGCACTTATGTGACTCAAAACACGTTCTAGACAGAGAAGAAACATGCTTTTTTATCAGCTACTGCCTACACCATGTAATATGAATATCAGCTACAAGTAAATAGTTCCTGCAAACCCTAAACTCAGGTGTAACAAGCTTGCTGCATGAAATCCTGCTTTGTCAGACAGCTGCATTCAGCAAGAGGTTTTCTAGCTGAATAATTCTTGGTGTGCCTTCAGAGAACCCAGCACCAGTAGCTTAATTTGTATCCTGCCAAAGAACAGGATACTTTCATCAGCCTCTTCAGCTGGAATAAATGTTTGTGCTTGCCTAACCAAGGAGAGGGGTCTTTGCCACAACTGTTATTTAACTCTCAAAGTGCATCCCAGAGTCTAAATAGTTCCCTGAAATAAAAATCTCCCTTCTCAAACTGTCCTCAAAAACAGAGTCCTTTCCAGTCCATTCAGTTATTTCCTGATGTGTTTTCTTTTTCTTTTTTTTTTTTTTTTTAAATTTTTATTTATTTTTTATTTTTATTTATATTTATATTTTTATATATATATTTTTTTTTCAAGCTTGAAACATGTCCACGTATCCATCATCCATGCTTCAGTCTTGAAATGACATATAGAGCATTTATTCTCTTACGAGGAGGCTGCAGTAGGACAGAGCTGAATGAATACACAACATGTGTAATTCCTTCATCCATCATAATCTCAGTGGATGTACTCTCATTTCGGTACAATTACAATAGTACAGACCACTTATATAAAATCTCTAGAGCAACAATCACTATGTGAAATGACCTTTCTCGTGAAATTTCAATATGATGGCAACATTTAGCATGGTATTTAATTATTTATAAAATGCCCTTTTTCCCTAGCACCTCAAAAGTTCTGCTTGTGCCTAACTGTATCTCACACTCACACAGCTCTAAAACATTTAACTGTATTTGTTTTTATTTTATTTTTTTATGTTTCCTAGAGGCATGTGAATAGGTCAAAACTGAGTTCCACTGGAAAAATAAGCCATCACTGCCTTTTTACATTTGAGAAAATCCTAAAGTTGCAATCAAGGTGCCTTTCACAGACTCAAAAATTGGAAGTAGTATTATATTAAAAAAAAAAAAAAAAACAAAACAAAAAACAACAAACAAACAAAAACAAACAAACAAAAAAAAAAAACACCAACTTTGGAAAAGAAGTTTAATCATGAATTTTAAGAAGACTGACAAATAATATTTAGGACTTAATTTATGTGTTGGATGTAGTTTTTATATTAAAGGTGTCATCAATCATCATGATATAAATTTCACTGCATTCCTTCTGAGATCATTGGGAATCTTTTCAGATTTTAATAGGATCTCAATCAAATTAAAAATACAGAGTTATGATCCTTCTGCTGGCTCCCATACAGACTTCTCTGGTGTCTAATTTAGATTTCATTAGGCTAACATGATATCATTAATTAGACATTTCACCGATAAGAGAATAGATTTTTTTCTTATCAAGAGAAAATCAATGGATTTTCTCAAGGGAACTCTGACAGATTTAATTTTCCTGGACTTCATGAAAATGTTTGAATTGAAACTGCACGGGGAATTATTAATATTTCCATTCCTGACCTTGACACAATAAGTAGGAGTGTAATAATGAAATATACTGATGGCACAAGGGTTGGAGATGTTGTCAATACAGGACAGATTGTGCTGTAATACCACAGAAAAAGAAATGGCCTGGAGGGCTGGAGTAATGTCAATGGGAAGAAAAATAAATAAATAAATAATATGAAATTTGGGGTCATGCACTTATGTACCAACCCCAAGAACTTATTTTGCACCTCAGGAGGTCATCAGTTAGACTTGACAGAAGAACAAACAGGCTATTTAATCACTGATCATAAGATCACCTGATCATGAGATCACCTTGGTCACTGGAGGAATTTCAGCCAGTAGCAGAACAGTAAATGCAATCATGGGATGCAAGAGGCATTTCTAGAAATAGATGTTAGAGGGGAAGGACCTTTTAACAAACAAAGTGCAGCCACAAGAAGAGGTTACAGGAAGGTCTAGACTGGAAATTGGGGTGTTTGGGTTATTGAGAACAAGGATGTGTATTAACTCTTGCAGTGGGGTTTGTGGACCAAAAATCCCATTAATTAGTGCTAAGAATAGAAGGTGGCCCTGCTGGTGTGTTTTTTTTACCCTGCTGGGTACTTGAACTCCACAACAACCACTCTCTTACACCTCCTTCTCCTCAGAAGAGGGGGAGGAGAAAGTATGCTGGAAAGAAAAAATAGCTAAAAGTTGAGATAAGGATAATTTAATTAAAAGGTAAAGGAAGAGGGAAAAAAAAAAAAAAAAAAAAAAAAAAAAAAAAAAAAAAAAAGCAAAGGCTGCATGGAAACACAGAGAGAGAGAAAAAAAAAAAAAGTATTCTTCCCATCAGTGAGCAATATTTGGTCATGTCCTGGGAAGCAGGGCCTCAATACACACAGTGGTTCGCAACAAGAGCCCCCCCACTCCTTCCCCTTTCCCACCTTTTATGGCTGAGTGTGACACCACACGCTATAGAAGATCCCTTTAGTTGGTTTATGTCAGCTGCCCTGGTGATGTCCCCTACCCACCTCTTGCCCACCACCAGCTCTGTGGTGGTTGGAGGGAGTCTTGGTGTTGTTCCAGCACAGCTCAGAGATAGACACAACACTGGTGTGATACCGATGCTCTATCTCCAGGTGTAGAGAACAGCACTGTATGGGCTGTTAACTCCCCACTGTATGGGAATGTTAACTCCATCCCAGCCAGACCCCCAGTACAACTGGATAAAGGCAACAGTCTATTGAGTTCTGTGTTCTCTTTCCAACAATGATAAAATGTATACAGAAATGCAGGAAATTCAACTTCAGAACCAGTGATAAGGAAGTACTAGATTTGTACTGTCCTTTTAAGACAATAGGAGGAATAATCTGGTGACAATAATTTCAGGTACAAGAGTACATGAGACTATCCACTTTCTGCAATCAGTTGTCTTTGTGTTCCCCGAGTATCCAGAACTGTTGTGCTAATGTCTGTGCCTTACCACCCATGTTACAGGTCTGAGCAGGAATATGTTTAGCTTGTTAAGAGCAAAATATAATGTGTATCTGTAGGATAGGAACTAGTTTGCTGATTGTATCACATGTTCTGAAGTCATCAAGCAATATTTAAAACAAATATGCACGCGTTCACCTTTTAAGATACATAGCAGACATATTTCAGCCTTTAAATAGGCTTTTTGTCTTTTGAAATGACCACTTGACTGGAGTTGTTAGTTCAGTTCTCAATTTCAAGTCCTATCAAAAAGCAAGGAGTGGTGATAATTGCCCAGTATCTGCACGTTGTACAATGCAGAAAAGAGAGGGGAGTTCTATGTAATTTACAGTGCTGTTGTTTAAAAGACAGTCAAGGCTGTCCTTGCCCGAGTTACAGACAGTGGGCCTGGGGTTAGATCTGAGATGGCACTTACTCACCTCCAACACACCTTAGTTTTCAGACTCTCATGGGAGTGAATATTCCACTGTCTAGCATGTTCTTTTCATCAGGACTGCTGGTGTGTTTAGGGTGATTGTTCTGCATAATCACTGGCATTTTTACTGTACCTGCCAGGTGTCTTTACATGTCACATTTCCTCTGATAATTTATATTTACTCAACGTTACATTTAAGGCCATGACTCCTATCCTTATTCTTTGTGAGTTTCTG
The DNA here is from genome assembly GCF_965140915.1 of Aythya marila. Classification (NCBI taxonomy): domain Eukaryota; kingdom Metazoa; phylum Chordata; class Aves; order Anseriformes; family Anatidae; genus Aythya; species Aythya marila. The sequence continues at coordinate 13,065,442 of NC_139043.1, forward strand.
GTAGTCATAAAAAAATCAGAAACTGTCTCTCTGGGAACCTGCAAACATTTTTCAAAGGCCTGATATTTCCTTTCTTTTCTTTTTCCCTTCCCTTCCCTTCCCTTCCCTTCCCTTCCCTTCCCTTCCCTTCCCTTCCCTTCCCTTCCCTTCCCTTCCCTTCCCTTCCCTTCCCTTCCCTTCCCTTCCCTTCCCTTCCCTTCCCTTCCCTTCCTTTTTTTTTTCCTAAATAAGATTTGCTTTCCCCTTTGCTCTATAATATAGCATTTTCCTCAAAACAAAACCAAAAATATTTTCATAAATAGGCAGAAAAGTTGTCTGCTTTCACTTCTGCTAGTAATTAAGTATATTTTGTTGCAATAGTTTTAAAAAAGAAGTAAATTGAATTTATTGAACTGCTTCACAATAGGCATTTATGATGATTATGTACCTGGTCTACAGGCTCTTACTCTTCAGAGTTGGAAACACATCATTGCTGTTAAGAGCTGTGTATGATGATTGCTGACTATTTTATGACTAACAGGAAATATGTTTAAAGTGCAGAACAAGAAATAGACAACTCAGAAGGGGAATGGGAGCAGGAAAGCCTGTTGCATAAGTGATATGATTTTATAGCCGTAAGTAAACAATAACATGTAGTTTAGAACTTATGAAAAACTGCTAGTGTGTATATATATATATGTATAAATGCGTATATATATATTATTTTTTCTCCCATGAAAGACATGAATTAATAGTTGAAATTCTATTTATACTAGCAAAGTATCCATGTATGTAATTGAGATCCCGAGTTTCTGGTAGGTGGTGGACCTGTGGCTCATGGATCTGTGGCTGTGACAGTATGGGTGAGTTTCAAAGAACACTGCTCTTATGTAAAAAACTTCAAATAAGTGTGCCTCTTTCCTTATAAACAAAACAAAACAAAACAAAAAAAAAAAAAAAAAAAACAAAACATGGTAAATGAAGATGTTTGTGCAAGAATAATGCACTATATTAAAAAAGCTGTTTAGTAACATTTCTATAGAAGGGTTTCTGAATTGCGTAAGAAAAAAGCAAAAATAAGATTGCACTCTCTTATTGACTACAAAGGTGTCCACAGTGCTTAAATTAAGAGGATAATCTCAGGGCAATATTACATCCATGTGTCAATCTGCAGAACTCAGAAATTCCTGAATTCTTTCATCCTTCAGTAATTTCTATTTATGCCAAGCACAGTCCAAATTAAGGATATTGGAGATTTTACAGAGCCCAAAAAGGACACTGGACTAACACAAAATTTTGGATTTCTCCATAAACAAGGGCTGGATTTGGAGGAAATTATGACCTTTTACAGACATGCACAACCTCAGATCATGGTCACATCAGGAACTGAGACAAGGGAAGATTTCACGTCTTTTAAATCAGCTGAATGTCACAGGCTTTAGTCAGTGAGTCTTGTAAATTCTGCATGTAAGCTGGGAGGGCCCAAGAACATTTCTGAGCTTTCAAGACTGAACAGTGCAATTTAGCTTTTTCCTGAGTTCATATTAGTACCAATGTGCCCTACCTTGGACTTGTTTTACTATGAAGAAAACCTTGGCAAATGAAATAAAGCAGGAAGACCCATACTACAATAAGTTCTCATCAGAATGATGCAGAATTGGGAAACACAGTGGAGTAGAGAAGAAGGTGAGCTCCTATCTAGCCCTCAGGAACCAGACTACTTGCTTACAGAGCTTGGCTCTTAACCTTGTTGGCTGTGGAAGTCATTAGGGAAGGCAAACCTAGACTCGTACATCTAGGAAAACAGTCATGTATTGTAAATACCCTGAAACAAATACAAAAAGATTCACAGAATTACAGAATTGTTTAGATTGGCAAGGAGATCTTGAGATCACCTTGTCCGGTTCCCATGCTCAAGCAGTCACCTGGAGCAGGTTGCACAGGACCGTGTTCTGCCACATCTGAATATCTCTGCAGGTGAAGAATCCACAAACTCCCTGAGCAATCTATGCCAGTCTTTGACTACCCTTAGAGTTAAAAAAAAGTGCTTTGTTGTATTCAGATTTAATTTATTGGTGTTTTGTTTGTTTGTTTGTTTGTTTTACTTCATGCCTATTACCTTTTCTCCTAACAGTGGGCACTACCAAAAAGAGCTTAGCTCCTTCTTCTTTGTTGCCTCCCATCAGGTATGTACACACATGATGATGTGTGATTGACATCTGAGCCTTCTGTTCTCCAGGCAGAACAGTGCCAGCTCTCTCAGCATCTCATATAAAAGATTTTCCAGTCCCTTAGTCATGGGCCTGAAACCTAAATACAAAAAGTCTGTGAGTCTTGGAAAAATTAATGTTAAGGCCTCTTAGAGGGCATGTGTTCCATACAAATTCACTATAAAATACATACATATATTATTATTAATAATAATAATAATAATAATAATGATTAAAAAACACCACCAATCAAAACTGTGAGGATAATTACAGAGGAAATGCACAACCTTGGTAAGATATCTGAGAACTGCATCTTCATTGGATCCATATGCTTGAAATTCCTTGAAGATATTACAGTCTACATTATTATACTGTGAAATCCTCAGGCAAATGAAGAATATTAGGACAAGCATAATTTTTCTACAGTTAGATTAGGATATAATCTCAATATGGTTCATTTTCTCTATTCATTCTCATGATTTATGAGAGTTCATTTTTCTCCCCTCCTGGCTACTACTGCCATGACCCTGTTAGATCACTTTTAGAGTGCATTAGGCAAATTAAAGCAACTTTCTGAAATACTTTTTTCTAATCACAGTTTCTGCATCTTATTTAATTCCTGGAAGAGCTTTTCTCCTATCCAACGTTTTCTTTTTCTGTTGTTCTATAGAGTTTCTACACAATTTCTATATTTTTCCTTATTTTATATGCTCACATAGTGAAAAGAAAAAATGAGATGTATCTTTGATATTCATATTCTACCAAAAGCCTGTGCGTTTTATAGGGAATTCATTTTGCATGCCTAAAATGAGTTTTCAGAACTTTTAATTTTAGAGCTTGAGTCCATTAAAATGCATTACAGTAGCATCACAAATGTACCCAACTGGAAAAAATATTTTGTCCTTATGAAAATGTAACTTGTATTGTCTTCTCAGCTTACAAATCATGAATATTGTTCATTGCTACTGTGCTTCATAATAAATTAAAATAATATCCTGTTCCACAAAGAATGAAAAAATTTAAGCCATTTATCTGAAAAACTCAAAATTCCTTCTACATCCCCAGGTCCTTGGGTCAGCCTGGCCAGAGATAAAGCTGGGAGTTGCATACAGCAATAAGCAGGGAATGGTTTATCTGCTCCTGTCATTTCCTGTTCCAGACTGAGCGTGCTAAATCAGAGCTCTGGAGTCTCTACTTCTGCAAGAAATATAACATCAGTTTTGAAACTTGTCAGTTCCTAGATGAAGGCTTCATGTATGATGGAGGCCCATTAAAACATGAGTACTTTTGAGCAGAACACATGCGAACGGATGATTTGTAATCATAAAACTGACATGGTGTCAATGAAAGATAGCAATATATTTGTGCATGTTGACTATAATGCAGAGAAAGCTGACTCCAAGCATTCATATATTAAATGCTAGGTCCCAGAAAAGCACAACATCGGTTTTGAAGTAGTGAAATGTGGGTAATAAGATATATATGTTCCTTTAATTATTCTTCAAGTGTTAAAACACTGGAGACTTCTGTTTTCAAGTCTATCTGAACAAATATGAGATATATAAAAAAATGACATATATATGTGTATGCTTGAGTGTTCATGTATAAAATTGCAGTTCTCAGGCAGTAAGTTTTGTCAGACAATTGCAGCGGGGTGCTGTACCATGAGACTAGATACAGAATAGTAAGTTTTGCAGGAAAGCTGAAATTGTGCTCTTATTGTATTCAATGGCCATATAGTTGGACAAAGAAACCTGTTTTCTCAAATTTAGTGTATGGATAGCGAACCTTTGTCCAGCACTTCAAGATTACTATCTAGTTAAAATCGTCTAATATATGATGGTGTTCAGCAAGGACAGCTAACTGAAATGTAGACTGTGTTAGCAGTTAAACCCTGGAACAGTATGGTAGAAATACCTTTTTTAAATAGCATGCCACACTACTTTGAAAATGTTAGGGTCTGATTGTCAGTATATTTAATGGGTATAATACTGGAGTTATTTAAGCTGCTGCAATTTGAAATCACAGGAGCACTACCCTGCGTTAAGTAGTTTTTGGCAGATGGTGGAACAAGATAGCTATATTTTCCTGCTAGAAGATAAAAATGCTATGTGACAGAGCACAGAAAACCATGTTGCTTTAGCAGCAAAATTATGAAATCTGCTGTTTTAGTGGGCTGGAATTATAAAATACTGCTTGTGTCACAAGGAAGATAACAGCAAAATAATGTAAGGTGCTGAGGTTTCTCAGGATATATTTCATTTAACGCTGAATTGTAAATTTGTATTTACTGTAGTGGCCTTTCAAAGAAGTTTAATTTTTCACATATTTACAAAAAATAATGTGTTTTGATGTCAAAGAAAAATGCTTGAGGCCTTATTGTGTTCTTGCAGTGCCTCATGTGGGGAAATTGTCTGGAATTTTATTTTTAATACCTAAAATTAGGCTCCGGGCACAGTGTGGAGGCAACAGATAAACACACTTGCTATAGAGGTTTTAAGATACCCCCATGAACTTATTTTTGCCTGCTCCATGCCCAAGATAAAATGCTGGCTTTGTTATTTATATGTTATTTATGTGTTTTTATGGGACATTTGAGTCATTGTGCTGTGGAGTATTATGCTTCCTTGGTATTATAAAAATACAAAACTGAAGTGAATCAGGAAAATATTAGGAAGATGACAAAATCCTGTTCTAGGAGCACTGCAGCTGCTGGCGTGTTTACTCCTTATTATTACAGGGATAATTTTCAATTGGTTTGAACAATTAGTTTCTTCTACACAGTTGGGAACTAAGATAAAAGCTACTTGAAGCAAAAATGAATAATACCAGTGCAACATTGAAAGGAAAACTATTTATTTTGTCTCCACACAGTCGTGTGAACTTATATGAGTGCAAAAGATAACACACAGTACATAACAGTGCAGGAACTGGGAAGGAAAGAAACTGTCCTAGGCAAGGCTAAATGCCAAATATGAAGAGAAGCTTTGTTTTATACTGATTTTAGAAGAAGCATCATGAGCCATTTATAAATAACTGATGCAAGATCATGTAATATGCTACTATAACAAGGCATGCATTTGCTTCAGCTGTAATGCCTGTGTGAAGTAGTTTTACTTTAGTTGTAATGATGACATCAGTCATGAATAATTGTCATGGAAAGTTACTGGTCCGGGCAAAAATCTCCTCACTCATCCTCACTCTCATGAAAATAATGTAGCTGGTGATACTTTACTCAACCATGTGGGAGAATTCCTGCCTGAGGGGGTGGAATTTTGTGCAGGCAGCACATTGAAGAGAGTTAAAAGGACAAGAGGTTTCCAGATGCCTTGAATTAAACCGAGTGATTATTCCTGACCATAAATGTTTAACTTCTCTCCCTCAGCAAATCACTTTCAAGATAGATATTTATTTTCAAACAAAACCAGTTGCCTTGTGAAACTGTTGGTTGGTTAGGGGAAAAAAAATGACCTAATGCTTCTGAATAAAATATCTGATCTCTTGTTGCCAAGGCTGAGTCACTTCCTGTTACAATAACAAGACTGTCATCAGCAAACTTCTCTTGCCACAGACTAGTTTGCCAGTGTATGCATGGCTTTATTTGTCCATGTTGTTAGAAAGTTAGCATTGAAAAAACACACTGTACTAAATTTGGAGATGCCAGCATTGTGTTAAAGTGCATTAGTGCTGGATCTCGGCTTCATTTATTCCTGATAGTACAATCTCTGAATTTTATTTATTTTATTTTTTTTTTTTTGGTGCAACATGATAACATCCACCCAGCTGCGTACAGTAATGCTGTAATTCTATCATGGGATTCTGGACACAGCACAATACATTAATATCATCAGGGCTTTCTCAACTGGAATTTGCAGGATCATAGTCAGCTGTTTCTTATTTACAGGAATAAGATTTGAAAAATATCTGGAAGCTCATTCTTTTTGTCACCTAGCAGATATCCGCTGGTGTTTTCTTGACTGTGGTGTCTTTTAAAGATGTGTTTCAGTGGTCTTCCAAAATATTAGACCTGCAGTGGTTTTGGTCGTCCTATGGCCATGCTTAACAGGGCTGGTGTGGGCTGAGCCGGTGGGCAGAGGTGATCTGCTCATGCCTCGGGTGCAGCAGGGCAGGAATTCGTCTGGGCTTTTACATAACAGACCAGAATTCAATCATTCAATCCCTGGGCAAAGTAAGTTGGCAAAAGCCCTTTCTGCAGTTATAGTGGCTAGAAAAAAAGACCCAATCCAGTGTTCAGTTTCAATACTATTATAGTACTATTATTACATTTTCCCCCCCCCACTGAGTTGGAAATGTTAGTATCTGGGAGCGGTGTCTGGCAGGCGGGGGCTCTGGATAGATGACCAGTCAGATCTGTATGTGAATCCCAGTCCCTGACTCACCCTGTGTGGCTCAGTGCTGAGCCCATGAATAAGAAACAGAGGAGGGCATAAACCTCCTTTAGGGTTTTCTTCCTTATCTTTTGCCCTAAAAATCAAGTGTCATATATCAGGTCCTCAAAATTAAGGGCCAAGTGAAAAATTAAGCTGTACTTTTTTGTGCCTCAGTTTCCCCCATGGGAAAGAGAAATGGTGAAACTTGTGAATTAATTTGTTATGCACAGATGAGCAGCACAGCACTATGCAACAGAGATCTCTAGTTTTTTTCGAGTAAACAAAAGCCTAGTCTCCCTGGGTTCTGGTTTTGTTTAACTCTGTTTACTATGATTAATATCCTTCCTGCAGGATCATTTATGCTAGTTCTTCCTGAGAGCAGTGTGATGGATAGTGCTAGACACCCTACATCTCTTATGCTTCTGTTCTTCAACCAAATCCAGAGGAGTCAAAATGAATGAGAGTACCTGTGAAGAAAAACTACTCAGAAAAGGAAAGGCATTATGCTGATCTGAAGTGTGTCAATTTGGACATAATTTTCATCCTCCCACTTTCAAAATCAAATTGTTATAGTCATGGTGCAGAACAAGGACATTATCATGGGCTAGCCAGGTTTAATCTGCAGTTTTCTTCCTTTTGCATTCTTACAAATGCAAAATACCTTTAGTTGTTGTTGTTGTTTCTTTTTTAGTTAAAAACAAAACAAAACAGAAAATGCAAGTTGATATGTTTAAGTTGATCACAATGAATCTGAGGATAAGCTGCTATGCAGCTTATGTTCTCTGATAAACAGAGACATTATTGTGCAGTCCTGGATATAGTCACTGATTATACTGTTTGGGCCATGAAAGCAAAATGTGTTGCAAGGGTTTGGGTGTCTGTAATGAACCAGTTGTAAATGCTGTGGTTGGTGTCTAAGCAGCTGTTGAGATCACTGTCAGAATTTCACCACTGCAAAGGAGCTCTCATGAGTTATTCCATTGTTTTAGGATGAAAAAGAACAGTTGTTTGTATACGTTTCTTTTTTTTTTTCTTTTTTTCTTTCTCCTAAAACAGAACAAATGTTGGCTGTAAACTGCATTTACAGTTTACAGTTCCAGGCTATATCAGTGGAAAGGATTTGTATTTGCCTGAGATTGCCTTTGTCTTCAGTGTAACGCATCAGACTCTGAGAGTATCAGTGCAGCCTAAAGTTTCATTTTTCAGGAGGTTTTGCTGCTGCATACCCTGAACATTCATTCCGCTGTGGGCAACTTTCCCTGTACATGCACTGATTCACTCCCAGAATACATCTGTGAATATAATTGAGCCCTAAGTTTGGATATTAAGAATCTCATGCATTTTTTAGGAACACATATAATTTTAATACTGAATTCAAGCCTCTTAGGGCTTTCTTAAAATAAACCTTACAGCCTGACATGGGTAATTCTTGATTATTGATGTGTAGACAGCAAAAAAAAACCTTTGCCACTAGCAAATTTTATCACATGTAGCATGTTAGCTACTGATTGCCTGAAAATCCTAATTCTTGTAGGTGATACTATGGTGTAAGACCTTTGGCACTCAAACCTCCTGCTTTCCTCTAGTTTAGGGAACGGTGAGTTCTCAGTTACAGGGAGTGGGAAGGTGATGTCATTGAAAAACTATTGCCCTGCTTTGATACTAGTAAACGTGCTCAAAGTTCTCTGGGGACCTCTAAGGGCTGAAAAATTCTCCCTACCACAGTTGCTGTGGGATAGAGGTAGTTTTTCTCTCATTTTCTCAAACTTTCTTTGCTGGTGTTTTTAGCTAGGATGCAAGTGAAGGGTGTTTTGGAAAGTAAGTCTGTATCTGCTCCCTTTTAAGAAAATGTGTTGAAACTGAAGCTGGATGCATTCTTAGATCATGTATGGAAAAAGACAGGAACAAAAAATGCCAGAATTGTGTGCGCATGTGTGTGTTTACGGATAGATAGATTGGAGGCTGAGGGGGACGACAGACGAAGCCCTTTGCAAAACAAAGTAGTGGGTGCCAATGTTGACGTTTTTAGGCATGCCTTTCACTAGTGATTCTGTGATAACTTATTAACAATCGAAACTTGGGGGCTGGATTTCTCCTTTTTCTTTTCAGCATGTACAGCATGAAAGAAATAGAGTGAAAGGTCCTGGCAAGGCGCCCATCCTACTTCTCGGATAAAGGGTGAGTGATGCAACACCATGACTTTTTCCCTCTCACATCTTGCCCATCACATGGGGAAGTGAGCAATTACTTAGATTTTTCATGCCTGCCAGCTCTTCTGGGCTTTGTCTTGCTTGTTCTGGTGACAGGCAACCTCACACTACTTCTGGCCACCTGCTGTCCTCACAGGGCCTAACCCAGCCTTGGAGGCATTTGAAGTTAGAGATTGGTTTGGATCTGAGTTTTGATGCTGACTGGTGTCTTTGTAATGGGGCCATCATGTGTACGAGATCCACAGACTCAGGCTGTGTGCCAGCATTACCAATGATATATATACGTCTCTAAGATGCCTCCTCCTTCTCCCTCCCACAGTTCTGAATACAGCTTTTTGAGCTCTAGGACCTACATGTAATGAGTTTTCTTCCCAACCCTGAAGCCTGAGTTTGGTTTGTTTAATGTGAGAATAGGATGTTCTCTGCAATTTTCCATGCTGTAATGAGGCTTTGAGCAGGACTGCGAGTGTCACAAGACTCCTGATAACATCATGGGAGCTAACAACACTAGCACTTGAGTTAGCTTTGCAGATTCAGCCTTTTTCTGAAAATAACATTCCAACAATGCAGAGATAAACTGAATTGTTTCAGAACAAAACAATCTTGCAGAATATTTTAGACACTCTTCAGATCATCTGAATGGGATTTAAATAGCCATATCCATGTCACTTGATTCATGACATAACTCAACTTGGGGAAAGAGACAAACAGAAGTGAAGTTTTAGCTCCATTTGCAAAAGTTGAAAAAAAGTGATGAGGATGTCTGAAACATATTTTTAAACTCTCAGTGACACTCAATATCATCTTAGTCCAATCTGTAGCACCACTGAAACAAGTAATGTTCAGCAGAGGCCACCAGCAAGCATAGTCCCTGGCGATGTCACCAGTGACATGTCTCAGAACTGTCACCTGCTTGCCTGCAGCCCCGACCGCAGCCTGGGATCGCTGGAGTACTTCATCTAGCAGGATTGCAAGGTGGTGAGTCAAAGGTGAAATGTCAGCAAGCGAGAACGATTGCTGGTTTTGCTGGCTGAAATACCAGTCGTATTATGCATTTATTATACTTACACAGCAAGACAACAAAGATAGAGCAAGGGAATAAACTGCAGGAGAACTACATTGTCGGGAAGAGATGGTATGCAAACATGATAAAGAGTACAACTGTGATAAAAAAGCAGTAAAATGTTGCCTGATGTATATAGTAGTTGATATGATATTGGACATTCAGACAGGCATATTATTTCCTTAAATGAGGAGATTTCTCTCTCTCTCTCTCTCTCTCTTTTTTTTTTTTTTTTTTTTTTTTACACTGCTTCCTGCACATGCTTCTAGAAACTTGGAAGGTTGCAGCTGCTCCAATTCATAGTAGCATCAGGACTAAAGCATTGCTTATACGTGGTATGGGCAATACTTACCAAAACTTAGGTCCCAGGCATGCGGCTAAGCCCACAGACATGAAGCACATGCTTGAGCACAGTTCTTGTACTTAAAGTCAGGGATATGCTTCAGTGCCTTCAACAGCAGCATTTTGTTTTGAATGACTCCAACATTTGCCAGTAATTAAGCATATTATTAATATTGACTTAATACAGACATAAATATCACTCATTGCTCTAGGAAGTTGGGTAGACTGTCATTTTGTGACTTTCCTTTTTTTAAACAAGGAAACTAGTTCTGGAAATAGAAAAATACAATATATTGCCTGTTTTACATTTTTAATTCTGTTTCTTTTACTTTCATGTTTTAGAACAAACACTGACTGGGTAACCTTCACTGTTACAGTTTAGTGATTAAAAAAATAGAGTTTTTTGTTTGTTTGTTTGTTTGTTTGTTTGTTTTCCTAAATGTGATCTGTGATCTGTCTTGGAAAGACCCTACAGAATGATTAAATTTTGTTGAAGTCTAAGAATATTAGTTTTGAAACTTATTAATTTTGAGGGAAGAAAGGTTCAATTGGTTTAAAAGTAAACCCAAGTACTGTACAACATAATGATATCAGAAAACCAAAAAAGTTAAGTTGTATTTCTGATAGATAAATTTTACAATTTTTGGCCACCAACCATGATATAAGATGAATTTGTGAGCATAACATAAAGGTTATGTAAACCTCTCTCTCTCATTGTTTAGAGTCTCATTTCCAAAAGGAAAAACTTAATCAAGAGAAAGTCTTTCAAGATTTCAGAAAGCTGGGAGGAAAAAAAAAAAATAAAAATCAGTTATGGTGCATTATTCTTACCAAGATTAATGTAATAGCTGTCTTTGAATGAAATCTAGAAATGACAGACATGGTGATAGGGGTGTGCTGCAAGCAGACATAGGCATATGACCTCACAGAGAACATTCAAGACCCTAATTCTATGACAACTTGTTAATGTGCTTAGCTTTATGCATGTGAGGAGTCTCTTTGCTTCAGATTACACATATGCTTCATGTTTGCAACCTTACCCTTCCAGGACATCTTCCAGCAAATTCAACACTCCTTTATTTTCCTCCAAATGCTAACTACATTACACACTTTCCTCCCTTTCAGTCACTTTAAAAAAAAACATGATCCATTAAGTCAATGGCAAAATTCCCAATTACTTCTGTAATGCTGGAAGTTAAGCTCTCTGCTTATGAAACTTAAACCTTTATTTTGAGAAAACTGTCCAACATTATAAAAAAGTCATTTTAGTCCTGCAGCTCTCCAAAATGGTCAGTGTTTTATACTTTTCCCTTATACTTAATAGTATTTGCTTTCATTTATTATCCGTATTTTTTGTGCTATTTGGAGCATATGCTAATGATGGAGGTCAAGTCTAGTTCATCTGGACATTTAAAGATCCCGTGATAATATTTATAAGAATTTTCAGCCTCTCTTCCTCAACCTCTCCTGTGTAAGATGCTGTCTGTCAGATTTTTCCTACAATGTACATAAGAATTGGTTGCCATCCTATGATATATTTATGATATAAAGATGATATAATTATTGCAGAAGATGTTAGTAGGAACTATTTATTAAGAGACAGTAGCCAGGAGACACAAGATGCTGAAGATTTCTAATGAGGTTAATTTACGGAGAAATATGGGATGAGTTTATACATGTATCACCTCAATCATGCCAACACTGTTAATGTCTTTCTTCTCACTTCTAAAGCAAAGCCATGATAGAAAGATTTCTCTGTGCTTCATGTCTCCTCTTCTAGCCTTGGCTCTACAAAGAAGAAGAGCAGGTTTCAGAAGATATGAAAGGAAGCTGCAAAGAATTGTGGACTTACTGATAATGGATTTCCTACATTCAGTAGTGTCAACATCTTTGTTCAGAATGTACTATGAAATATAGGACAGAGTAAGACCTTCACAGAGGCAGACCTGACATATTGTCTGCAAGTTGAGAGTCAGAGGTTGATGACTGCTGGAATCAAGTACTGATTCAACAGAACACAGATCAATAGGTAGGATGGAACCTTTTAGTTCAGATGTGGATTCATTGCTATTTTCAATTTCTATTAAGCTAATATAAGTTGAAAATTCTCTGAAGTACAATGCATTGTGCAGAATTAAACTTCAAACCCTTCCTGAGGACATTGAAGTAACCTGCTACCATAACTATGCATTATTCACCATGATATTCTCTTTGAAACAAAAATTTTCCCACTTTTAATGTTGGTCTTTATAGAATTTTTCTGAAAGTGGAGATCAGATAATGAGACAGTTTAGCTAACCAGTGCCTTGACATGTTTCATTTATGGCTTGATTAGACCATGATTTAATGAGATACTGTACTACAAGTAAGCACATCATCTTCTGCCATTTAACACTGACTGCAGTCTAAATATTTAATTTTGGCAGTGTCTCTGCACTTTTGAAATAATAACAAATAAATAAATAAATAAAAGCAACAACCAAACAGCAGTAAAGCATAATTTAAGTAGAAAGTTTCATTCCAACTGCAGTAGGCAATTACAAAGAAAACCATTCTGAGACTGCCCACTTCTTTGCTTCTCTTTTCAGTCCTATAGACTATGCTTTAGTGCATCTGAGGTTTTATTATACTGTATAGTGTAATGTGTTTAGAATTTAAGATATGTAAGGGAAAAGCAGAAAAAAGGACAATCTCATGTTTCCATTCAATTTCCCTGTGTGTGTTATTCCAGAGACTCAAAAAGGTGATCCATTGTCTAGATTTTGTGACTGCTGAATTTCTTTGTTACAGGGTGTCTTAGGATAATATTGAATTTTTTTGATATTCTTATTTGCACAGCTTCCAGCAGAGGAGCAGCTCTTGAGCACTGATATGTGCCAGTGGATTTTCTCTGATGAATGGCTTCTAAGCATCCAAAGCTTCACTAAATGGTACTGTAGACTGAATAATTCCGGAGTTGTAAACGACCTGAGGTGCTGCTTCAGTGTTTCAGGTTCATCTCCATTTGCAGTCTTTTTGCACTGAACAGATTTCAGTTGATACTAGTGGTCCAAAGAACCAAGGCAATCTTACTGGTGGGTTTTCTAATATGTAGTTCTCATATACATTCTCACTTGGGAACAAAGTGTGATGACATATGGAAAGGCCTACATCTATTTCTTGGCTTTTGGTTAATTGTTTAAATTGAAACAAGAGTCTGAAAAAAAAAAAAAAAAAGACATTAAGAATAAATTATGTCATGCTGAGATGAGGTTAATTATTTAACATCTGGCAAAAGCAGATAGATTCTCAGTTAACACAGTAGAATCCATTCAGTCAGCACCTTGATAAGCACCATGTCTCTGTCACTGGCTTGGATTCCTTCCTGGAGTTCCTGTGTATGTGCTTTCCAGTTCCTCTGATGACTGGGTAGGCTGCCCATCAAGTCTGTTTAAAATGATTGTCTTCCATTGCCTGCAAGGTTTTGGTAATTTACAAGTGTGAGTGATGTACATGTGCAGACAGTTTCTTACTGTGTGGTCCACTTGTCCTGCAATTTAACTTCTTACTGAGTAGCTTGAGTAGGTTCAGTGTTGCACGTCTGCATCCTGGGATGGCAGTTCTCAAAGGTATTTTTGCTGAGAAGAGGCCACTGCACATGAACACAGAATCACAGAATTGTCTAGGTTGGAAGAGACCTCCAAGATCATTGAGTCCAACCTCTGACCTAACACTAACCAGTCCTCCACTAAACCATATCACTAAGATCTACATCTAAACGTATTTTAAAGGCCTCCAGGGATGGTGACTCAACCACTTCCCTGGGGAGCCCATTCCAATGCCTAACAACCCTTTTTGGTAAAGCTTTTCCTAATATCAAACCTAAACCTTCCCTGGCGCAACTTTAGCCTGTTCGCCCTCATCCTGTTGCCAGGCACATGGGAGAATAGACCAATCCCCACCTCGCTACAGCCTCCTTTAATATACATGTAGAGTGTGATAAGGTCACCCCTGAGGCTCCTCTTCTCAGGCTGAACAAGCCCAGCTCCCTCAGCTGCTCTTTGTAAGACTTGTTCTCCAGACCCTTCACTAGCTTCGTTGCCCCTCTCTGGACTCTCTCGAGCACCTTGATGTCCTTCTTGCAGTGAGAGGCCCAAAACTGAACACAGTACTCAAGGCGCGGCCTCACCAGAGCTGAGTATATGTAAACAACTCCTGTGTGCTGGAGTTTGGGAGAACATGATTTTCCATCGTGGCCAAACATGGTGTTCTTGGTGTCCACACACATGCTTTCAATTTGCTGGCATGTGATGTAGTCTTCCTAGGAGGAATCCACAGTTAGTTCTCCTTATTTTACCACAGGGTTCAAATTTATTTAATTCTGAAGGAGACATTTTTGGCTTAATGTTAGGGAAACATGGCCATCTTGAACCTCTTTCAAGAGGAAATCCCTAGGATCATGTTTGAAGCATTTAAAGGTTATTCCCAAAGAAGAACTTTCAAATTATAATAACTAATTATTCATATTTGTATGGTCCCCCTGGGTACCAGTATATCTGTACAGGTCTTTCCATGGCCTTCATCTTTTCAGTGGCCTTTTTTCACTTGTCACTTGAGTTAGCAGGAACGTTATAAGATTATTCTGTATTAGCAGAAAAAGCCCCAGTCCTGTTTTATTTCACATTCATAAAGGAGAAAAACACAGAAGTGAGAATTTCAGATATACTAGAAGTCTCAATGAGCAAAGAACAAATATGAAATATTCTTGAAGAAGAAAGAATTCATTCATTTTTACACCTCTCTCTTCAGAGCCTGAGCATCCCTGCCCATGATTGAAGGGAAAAGCAGTACCAGCACTGCTGTCATGCCCAATACTTAGAGCCAAATGTAGGAGAAACACCTTTACTAATCTATCATATTTGTTGTCCACTGGATTAAAATTCTCCAGTATTGCTGTTTTGAAGTGTTGACATTTCACAGCACCTGCAGGTCAGTGCCACAGGGCTGCAGAGTTTCAGGGAAGTGTGACTGTTAGGTGTTATGCTCAGAAAATGCCACTCTGCTCTCATTTTAAAAGGGTATAAATCTCATTTTAAAAGGGTATAAATCAGAGGTCATTGCACTGTACCCAGAAGATTTTCTGGAGTCAGTGTGAAATCATCAACCGATTCAACAACTTCATGTCTCAGAGTCTGGAGATAGTCAGGTTTGATGCTTCAGATCCTAGCCAAGGCACGTCCTGTGTGTTTCCTACTTAGCTAACACTTGCACAATTGATGGCCAAACATTCTTTCTGGAGCATTTACCATTTCCAAATATATTTATCTTTCAAGTAAATAAATTTTGTGTTAATTAGTGACAGCTCACTGCTAAAATATTCACTTCATTCTTTTATCACCCTGTGGCAGAGTTTTGTGTGCCCTGCCAGCTGTCCTTCACAGCAGGTCTTAAAAGTCTGAAGCCTTATTTGGTGTCTGCAGTGACCTTTTAAATTCCAGAGTGTAGTTGGGGCTACACAACTCACAAATATAACACTTGTTAATAAAATGTCAGCGTTGTTGCAGTCAGGCTTGCGTCGATCTTTCAAACTGCATTTTCAGTCATCCTAATGGCTCAGAATTGTGTATGTCTGGTGGCACAGTTGCAAGAGGGGCAAAACATTAAAAAAAGCACCCTTCTGTTCCATCCATATAACCAGTTCACAACTCTACCCCCTGGGGAAAAATCATTTCCCCTGCTTACATTCCAACAAGCAGTTGGTTTCTTCATTGCTTAGGTGACCTCAAGTAAACCCAGAAATGCCAGTTTTTAAAGACTAAAAGATTGCCTAAACCTTCACTCCCATAACTAATAGCAATAGGAAAAGGAACAAAAAAAAAAAAAAAAAAAAAAAAAAAGAAGCAGCAGAATGGCTAGCAGATGTTTCCTAAAGAATATATAAACAAGGAAAATGAGCAAACGAGCAGTCAGACTTTCCTTTAACTTTACAGTGCAGTTTACAAGTTCATTAAACAGGACTTCTGCGCAGGTCAACCCTTGCTGAGGGATTGTTTAAGTTGAAGAATTCTTGATTTCCTGCTCAACTGACTCACTTGATAAGATGCTTCATAATGACATCAGCAGCAGTTGAATAGTTAAAATGTTTGAATTGTATGAACCCCTGTAGTTTAGATGGTTCTTGACCTTCTCTGTGTAAGTAATGATTACTTACATACCTGCAGGCATGCTGAAAGCTCTCTGTAATGTACTGGAGAAAAATAACACAGATATCATTCAAAACTATTGCATTTGTAGTCTTTGAATACAGAAATTATAGCTGTTTAGATTTTAATGATCTGTCTTGTATAGGTGCTTGAAGCCATTTTTTTCCATCTATTTAGTGAAACTACATGAGCAATTCAAGGGCTGTTTTTAATGTTTATCCAAGTGTAGATATTGCCTGTGTTCCTCCTCAAAATTGGCATTGCTGTGATGTTTAGCTCTTGTCATAGTCTTAAAAAGATGTTTTTAATATTAAAAATATTATTAGTTAATATTTATATTAATATTCTATGTTGGCACTGATTTTCCTCTTGTTCTGTAAAAGATTTTTATTTGCAGAAAACCAGTTGTTATCAATGCAAACTTTACAACAGACCTCAATAGATTTTTAATTGACTCAGTAATGCACATTCATTACTGGACTAATACTAGGCAGCTGGAGGTTGAGGACAACTTTCATATGATCTATAATAACGAAAAATCAGAATACTCCAAAATAATTGCAAAGAATATGTAGTATATTGACAAATTATGCATGGAAAAAGAAAAATAAAATATTTGAAAATATATGTAATTGCAGAAAATGATACAGGCCATTTCTAAAGCATCTAATCAGCTGATTTGAGGATGACTGGACATAGATACAGGAATCTGAAATCACTGATGGATCTGTATTTTCATTACAAAATAAGAATGTTGGCTCCACTATCTTAGTTAACAAAACAGATACTCCCACCTTTTTCCCAAGCACAATAGATGAACACTCAAAATCAGCTCAAAATATTATCAACTCATATTAACTAAGAGATTATTGTTAAATGGTGCATGCAAACAGTATCTATATCACAATATAGTCATAACTGTTTGGGATTAAATGTTCCAAAATACTTTAAATTACTAGCTAATTAAAGATTAGGAGATCTTTGAAGAAATTCTTGAGAACTGCTTTAATAAATATTAAACAGGATAAGATATATATTTATATCTTTGTATTCATTGTGGAGTTGCTGCACTCACTTAATGGAAATTGGCCTGGAATTGCTACAGGTCCAACAGCAACATTTGGTGAATAGTTTGTAAACTCATTTGTTATGTTTGCAAATCTTTTTTAATGCTCCTGATGTTCTTAGAAGATGTCATCTCTCCCTTTCCGTATAAATACTTTTGTGGTGTTGGCAATCCCAACTTAAAAAATAAAAAAATAAAAAAAATAATCCAGCTCCATTAAGTTAAAAAAAGTAGAAAACATTACAAACTATTTGAAATTTGCACAAAACAACTCTCATTTGATATAATTTAGATTTTGTGAGTTTAGTTACAAATTACAACAAGGATATTTTCTTAGCTTTTATCAAAAAAAGCATCTTCTTTCCCAAAGCAAGATTGGTCTGGTTCAGCTAAGGCCAGCTCCTTTGGTTCCTTCCCTCTTTTTCCCATTGAGATAGTAGCTTCTGGGTAGCTTTAAAACATTTATTTATTTATTTATTTATTTATTTATTTATTCAGTAAGGTATTTAAGGTTTTTTTTTTTTTTTTTCATGAATTGTCCTGTCCAAACAGAAATCTGTCATAACCAGCATCCTTTGAATAACTGTATGTAAAATAATTTCTAGTGCCATCAGCATGGTATAGTCTGCAGACCTAAATATAGTGAGATACCACTGATCAGCATGCACTCATCTTTTAGACAAATGCACATGATGTATCCATGTTAAATGACATCTTCCATAGGATTAAGTGTTGTGGGATGTCAATTGTGAATACAACTAAGAATAAGATTACGTAATGTGGACTAAGAGAGACATTTCTTAGAAATTCATAGCTCTCTGCAGATCTCCTCGTAACTGTATGGTAAATTAATGCATGCTGTCACTTCCTTCAATCATCAGAAGCTATGTAAATAAAATAAGCTGTCACATTTTTGGTCCTTTTCTGTGTGAAATTTAAAACATTTCTCGAACTAATAAACTGAAGTCTAGGACTGCTGGTATGTGCTTGACTTTTTCAAGCTGTATACTTCAAAGCATAAAAGCTAGATAAGCTAACAGCTCATTCAGTGAAGTTATTGTGTTGGAGGAAGCATGTCTATCAAATACTTGCTTTACAAATTTGAATAGATGTCATTGTTCTCAGTAATGTCACCCACTCTGCGGCTGCAGGCAGTGTTTGAACAGAGGGAATGTGAAGCATTTTTATTTTATTTTATTCAGGGGTGCTTCTTGGCAGGGAAGTCAGCCACTCTTTTTCTGGATCTTTATCAAAATGATGATTCAAGCAGTACTGGGGAGGCTGAGTAAACAGTTGGCCAAAGTGTTGAAGATCAAGGAAATGGTATAGCTGCACGGTCTTCAGAGTAGATGAAACTCAATGTAAGAAAAGAAAGAAACCATGACAATTAAATGTTGATTGTGGTTTTCTCAGAAAGTGGGTGCTAAGGAATTAACTTTGTTGGGTGCTAAGGAACACATGGTTGGTTTTGTCATTTATCAATTTTAAGCGCAGATCACACAGTGGCTGACTTCTGTTTCTCCTTGGTATTCTAGGTCAGTGTGTTACAGACATCTGCCCATTGCTGCAATCTGATTGTAAGACAAACACCATCAGCACAAATACATTCCTTGTCCTAGTTACACGAATACAATCTGGCCCCTGGTGTTTATTTCAGTGCTGAGTGATTCTTTTTGTTATTTATAGATTGGTCTGAGATTGTGTCAGTGGGGCAAGAGGGAAGCTGCGTTAGCAGCCAGAGTACTCCAGAGAGGTCTGTTGGCTGGAACTTGCCCACTGCCTGTGTAAAAGTCACAGTGAAGAAGTGGCCATGGAGCAAATGCTCTATGGACTTTGCCTTGGACCAGCAGCAAAAGACCTCAGACACAGACTGGAAGAAAAGCTGTGACTCACGGTTCTGTTTTTTTAATTCCCTGGTTATCTGTGAGGGAAGTAATCTCTCTCTCTGATATATATGATTCAGAGGTAGCATTGTTTGCATGGTGTTCTTGAGAAAAGGGGTTGGGAGGGACACAGCAAATTATATGTGATGGGCAGACTTTGCTTTATCCAAAGTACGTCAAAGTACAAGAGTACCTACACAGCTGCAGTCTGTTCTTGCTCCCTTATCTTACTTGCCTAAAAAAGCCTTATAGCTTTGTGCATCTTTATGTATCTGCATGACAAATACTTTTGCCAGGCTGAATTGGGTTTCTGTCAATGCTGTCAATCCTCCATGGCTCCATTACAGTTGCTCAGGGACTCTCAAAGAAGGCTAAGCAAATTAGATGGACAGGAACTGAGTTGAAGCTTTCTAGGGAATGAAAGGATAGAAAAGTAATTTTGTAGGTTGGCTGAGCTCTTGATGAGATGTTTAACGCTGCTGTGATTTAATTGTATTCCTAATGGTGCATTAGGGTGTTTGAGCATTTTGCTAAGAGTCTCCTGGTTATTATTTAAATCAAAGGGAATGAAACACAATAGGTGTCATTAAAAATCCCTCTCTTTGTATTGGAGAAGATTAGTAGCATTGTTCATGTATCTAGTAAGATACATTGGTCCTGATCCTTATTTTCATGAATGCTCTTTTACACATTTTGTACAGCTAAAATGCTCCTGACATTGTTATAAATTATTTATACTCTGTCTTTCTGCTCTTGAGGGCTCCACTCAGGCATGGTGCCATACTATACTGCTTTTGAGCATGCCACAGTTGTGCTCTGAGTTCAGGAACTAGCTTAAGAGATATGAGTTTCCGTGCCTTGGCCCACAGAACAAATGAAAACAGACCCATCTTCTCTACAATGTGAGTACTTCAGTCTGTACTTTGGACCATCTTGTCTTTGTCAGAGACACCACTGTGCTGTTTTAGCCCATCCACTGTTAATTAATGAAAGGCCATGTAGCACAGATGAGCTCTCAGAAAGGGGGAGAAGATAGCAACAATACTGTTTCCTAAGGATGTGCCATGAGCACACAGTCATTGAGTGAATGTGATTAATCCTTTAATTTCTGTAACATAAAATTAGCAACTAGGGTTTTCTTCTTCTATTTCTTCTTCTATTTCTTCTTCTATGCTGTGATCTCCATGAATCTATGTAAGGAAAGACTCTTACATACATAGAGGAAGCCTAATGTGAGGTCAAAAACTTACTGAGAATAACTTCTTTTGAGTGAGCATTGAGCTTTATCATGTTTTTCACAGTAGTTTCAGTAATTGCTTCTCCTCTCTTAACTTTGTTTTGCATTTCACCTTGTCTCTGCAAGTTTCTTGTGTTTCTGAGACATCTCAAGCTGCTACAAACATTTCAAAGAAGACTGTAGTAATGTCTAAAAGGTGTTCTACTGATCTCTTTCATTCCCTAGAAAGCTTCAACTTAGTTCCTGTCCATCTAATTTGCTTCTTAATGTCCATCTGATTTGCTTAGCCTTCTTTGAGAGTCCCTGAGCAACTGTAATGGAGCCATGGAGGTGTTCTACTGATCTCTTAACCTACACATTTTTTTCTTCTCTGAGGAAGATCATTTTTAGATGACAGCTCACTACTTGTTTATTTTGTCTGCACATAAATGTCCTTTACCTCCATTGTAATTTGACTGTTAAATTTCAAGGTAACATACTATGGTTTCATTGCCACAAAACCGGGCAATATTGTTAGTTGATTTTTGTTTGTTTATTTGCCTGGGTGCTAGAATAGTGTATCAAATCCATTGCTGAAATAATGTTGCATGATTTTGAGCCCCAAAGCAAAAATCTCCAATCACAATTTGTTAATCTCCGGTAGTGGGGTACTGTTTAATTACACAAATGAAAATATAGTGCACCAACTTCCTCTAACTCAAGCTTGAACTAAAACTTGACTTTTGTGAATAAGTACTGCTGGGACATTACTGGACTACTGTTTCATGTTGGAAGTTAGGAGAAATTTCTTCCCAGAAAGAGCAGTCAGGCATTGGTATAGGTTACCCAGGGAAGTGGTGGAGTCACCGTCCCTGGTGGTGTTCAAGGAAAGGTTGGACATGGTGTTTGGGGGCATGGTTTAGTGGGTGACATGGGTGGTAGGGGGACGATTGGACCAATCTTGGAGGTCTTTTCCAACCTTAATGATTCCGTGATTCTATGATATTGGAGTGATTATTATCTCAGTACTACTATGAATAAGAACGTATTACTTCTGCATATTGCTTAATTATTTTCATTGTTCTGGATTGACTATAACTATTAGTAGTCTTTGGAGCATGAGAATAAATGCTTCCAAGGAAAGATCTGAAGTAAAATGCATACTCGTGTTTTCTTTCAATCTGGGGAAGTAAACATTTTTTCTCTCTCTCTCTCTCTCTTTCTCTTTCTCTCTTTTTCTTTTTTTTTTCTTTTTCTCTTTTTTTCTCTCTTTTTCTTTTTCTTTTTCCTTTTCTTTTTCTTTTTCTTTTTCTTTTTTTTTCTTTTTCTTTTTCTTTTTCTTTTTCTTTTTCTTTTTCTTTTTCTTTTTCTTTTTCTTTTTCTTTTTCTTTTTTTTTTTTTTTTCTTTTAGGATCTAAAGTGGGGAACAGGCCTGAGGAATCTGAAGGGTTTTCTAACAGATAAATCACTACACATTTATATAAAATAAAATAAAATAAAAATTTCACTCAAGATGCTCAAAAGACAGAGGATTCATCCTAACAGTGTTCATGTTCAACTGCCTGGAGGCAAATTAGCTTGTGTTTGAAAATTAAAGGTAATTATTGCCAATTAAATAAAAGCTTTCATCTCAAATGGGTAGAAAAATATAAAGTCAGACTTTGGTGGTGTAGTTTCAATTTCTATTATTTCATTTTCCCATTTCACTACAGTTGCTATGTCAGCATAACTACCCTATGGTGATGTGAAGATATGGAATAGAAACTTGGAATATATTTATAAAAGATTTGTGGGTTTTAACTACTTTAGTAATTTTTATTTAGACAGTAGCATGAAACTGCTTTATGTGAGGCTTTCACAATGGTAAATGTTTTTAATCACAGAAACATATTTTTACACTGGTTAGTCTCTGATGTTATGAATAGTTTTCCACCACTTTCTTAAGACAATTATTTCATAGCCTAAAATTTTGATTAGAATTTTTTGTCATTTCTTGTTTACTTTACTTGCTGACTGCTACTGGAAACAAGGATGTGGTCATTAAGGGGGGGGGGGGGCACCACAGAATTTAGAAATCTGCAGCATAAATGTCTGTAGCTGAGTGGGTGAGTGAGCTCCCTTTAAAGTCAATGGAGAGGCAGAGGTATTTTTATAATGTATTACCTCCAATGTATTTTTGATGTTAGTTTCAGCAAAAGAGGTGTGGCATCTTATGCTCTACTGACCGTGTTTACTAGATATCTATTGGCTCCATTAAGCCTGGGAAACTGGACTCTGCATCCTGAACTGTAGAAGTCTAATGAGTCTTATCAAGAAAAGTACATGCAAATCACAGAGATGATGAGAACAATCTGCAAGGATATTATGTGATACTAATTTGCAAATTATATAAGCCCATGATTAGGCCATTTGGCTGTTCAAGACTGTTGGCCAGTGAGGAAGAAAGGACAATATATACTTTGCACAGCTGGAGCAAAATGCTTATGTGGATGCTGGGGTGATCAGTAGAGATGAAAATGATGTAAACCATGATGCAGGTAATTCTTCATAACAGGCAAGCTTTCTGAGACCTCTGTGTTATGTAAGATAATAAGCAGGTATTTGCTGGCAGGGAAAATTAACTGAATTGAGGACTTATGGGAAAAAAAAAATCATTTGTGAAACAGAAAATATGGGTTGAAATATTGAAAGCAAATGTTAAAACAAGTTGAAATGGAGAAAAACACACTGAAAATAAGACAATGTAAAGTGAACTAAGAAGATGTTATTGCCCTTGGAATATTCAGATGAAATTAAGTTACCATAAGACTGGACAGTCCAGGATAGTCCTTACATGAGAGACATATCAAATGGCTTGAAAACTAGATATTTTTCTCAGTTTTCAGAATATTTTTTTCCATTTTAAACTTACAGGTCCATTGATTGTACCCAAGACCAAGACTGTGGAGTTTATACGGTAGATTATCTTCATAGTAAATGGTTATTTCTCTTTCTGTACCCTTGTTAGATAGTTGCTCTGTGATTATTTCATTTGTTTTTTTTTGCCTTCAGCTATGTGTCTATAATTAGAGCAAAGATCATTCAGGAATGTGCTTGTTGGAAGTCATCACAGGTGCATCACCACAGCTTAAAAGTGACAGCTTGATCCATAAATCAATGACTACCAAAAAGGACATCTCAGCCAGTCATTCATAAATGGGTGAGGCATTCCACTGAGTTGCTTTTTGATACATTAACGCTAGGTTTTGCTTTAACAATAGCAGAAATACTATTGCAATCTGTTATATCAATAGAGTTAAAACTGCAGGTGGCCTGGAGAACCCATTTTCAAGACTTCATTGGATTGGTCACTCTGTAGTTCATGTTTGTTTCTTCATTATGAAGAAATACACACAGTTACAACTGACCTTGAATTTAAAAAAAAAAAAAAAAAAAAAAAGGCAGGGAACAGGGGACACATTCTTCTCTTCAGTGTGTGGAGTTGTTCACTGAGAATTCAGTAAGAATCAATAAGGTATAAAGGCAAAAGGCAGCTTTTGTAACTATCTGACAAATTATTCATTAGACAAAGCGATTAAACTGTGACCTCATTATTAAGTGTTTAATCATACAGATCACAAAATTCCAATACAAACAATTTTTAATGATACAGAATCTGTTGCTGTATAAATATGTTCTAAATCACATGGTTTCAAACAGAAAAGTTTTCTTCAAATAAATTCAAATTCAATCAAATTCGGATTTATGTGACTCAAATATCTAATTTTCATGCAGCTTTTTAATGGCTTGATACACACCCACTGAAGTCAATGGTAATTTCCAATGAAACCCTATGGGAAAGTATCTGTCAGTAACTGAATTATTCAGTTTTCCATAAGCAGATTTCTATCTTTAAGATTAATATTCAGGTCTTTAAATAAATACAGAAGTACATGTAAATATTTACTTAAAGGATTTAAGACTAGGTTTAAGATTAAATATATGCATATTTTACAGTAGAAGGATGAACCCCAGTATATACTTACAATATGTGATGGATTAGTTTGTTATAACCTGGTAATGCATAAAGATGCCAATTATGCCAGGCAATAGGCAAGGAAAAGTATATTCTATACTCAGGTTATAAGAGACACTTTTAAATTCTGTTTAAAGGTTTATCTGAAAAAATGAAACCAATTAGTAGGTGTAGCAAATAGTAACTCTTCCTAACATAAGTTCTAACATAAGCTTCTTACAATCTGGGTGGGTTCAGATGATACAGGTGAGAAATGCATTTGTTTATCCTTATAATATTTTTTCCCTTTTGGTCTCCAGCCTGCATTAACAATCTTTCTTGATCCAAGGAAGTCTCACATATTTTAGTCAGTGCTTAAATAAAGAATGTTGGAAGAAAACTGAAGTAATAATCCTGGGAATCACTAGGAATCTAGAAACAACTATAGTTGCTGTTGTATGTATGTGCGGTAGATGTATTTACAGAAATTTCAGATAAAGTGGTACTGTTAATAGCACTGGTTTAATCTATAGATTTGTGAATTGTGAGGATTCTTGCTCTGGAATAGTTTTGTGAGGGTTTCTTTACTACTGGATAAATGAAATAGACGTTATGGGGTGTCAGTGCCGAAGTCCAAAGTCATAGACAACATTTTTATTTAGTCCCTTGGACAGTCGATCCAAGACTATTCAGAATCTTTACCGTGTCTTTCATCTGCAGCTGTTGTGAATTTCCTCCCCCCCTCCTCCCCCCCTTTTTTTTTTTTCTTTTTTCATTTTTATTTCTAGGCTGCTCCCTTAGATTAAATGTTATCTACTGCAACAGAATTCTCAACTTTACTATGAAACATATTGGAGGAATAAACCATAAATTACTTTGCAGTTTACAACAGTGTGTGCATAAGGAGAACTCATGTAGAAGCACAGAACAAAAACAAAAACAAAAACAAGACAGTAGAATAATAAATGATCTATTTCATTGCTCAATCACTCATAACATAACTAAAATTAACGTCTGGTTCTAGTAGACGTGCCGTATTCTTTCAAGTGGCTGAAAGGACAATAGTTAGTATGATTAGTTTCTGTAACAGGGAGAAGAAAGATCTCAGGGGAAGCTTTACATTACCCATTAGTTTTTGCATCTGTTGACCTCATTTACTCTCAAAGATTGCAGTTGAGTTTTTTGCTTCATTTCAAAGTTGTAATGACAGTTTTGTCTTCAGCTGTTTCTTTCCTGTCCCTCAAATATCTTTGGATTTATTTAATATGTGAAGGACTTGTTATATGGGGTCTCTAACCAATAAATCTCTCCCGAATGGGTGTTTGAAGTAGAGAGACACCAAGAATGTATAGGACAAGATCCCAAACAGCCATAACTCTTGTTTGTGGCCATAAATGGGGTTATCCCAATCTACATCTACTAAAGAAAACAAAACATAGTGTTTCTGAGGTGCTTCTTCACTAGCTCCAGTATATGATATGCTGCATATCTAACTGTGAGATAATTTACCACTATTTCTTCCTTTCCTTTTTTTTTTCTTTTTCTTTTATTTTTTCTTTTATATATTTTTTTCCCCTTGGAACTAAGTGATGGAATTAAGTAGTATTTTTATCTATTTTTTCATCCTTTTCTTGAATTCGTCAAGTCTCTTGAATGGCCTGTTAAGGCTAGGACACGGAATGGGCTTGGTGTCTGGGTCACTAGAAAGGTCAAGAGCAATGCTATTTGTAGCTATTATCGGTGGCATGTGCAAACTCATGAATGATTAATCTCAGAACAGCTAAAGTATGCTCCATAAGTTCCTCTCAGTTTGTCTCCCACACCCATAAGGACTTGCAATTTTAACCTCCATATCATCAATTCCTTGCTGTCTCTCTGTCTCAACTGTCTTTCCTTTAAAAATTCTACAGTCTTGAAGACCATTATTTCATCCTTGAAAATCAGTTTCCATTTACCCAGTTCACCACTTTCTGAAACCACAGTAACTCATGATTGCTGGGGCCAGAGGGGAATTGCCTGAGAGATGTGTAATGCACTGAGCTAGCAAGTAAGGCTAAAGTATAAAATTTAAGTTATAAATGAAAGTGACAAGCAAAATTTTTCTCCACTTAGCTTTATTAATGATACAATATTTTATTGCCTGTGGCTAAAAGTATTTATTGTCATTGTATTTAGCTGTAATTTGGTTTCATAATTCAGTTGGGTTTTTCATATTTTTTTATTTTTTTTTTTTTTTATTTTTCCCCATGTATATTATTGCCATAGTTTATGCCTATAGTAAGTGTGTGGTCTTCCAGGAACAAACATATGCAGATTGGTATTAATCTGAAGAATCAGAGGCTTAACAGTGGGCTTATTTTTAAGCATGTGAGTATGTGGCTGAAATCAAAAGCTGCACAGTTTGTCCTTCTAGGGTGACTAATAAAAACTGCATGTGTATTTTTGGTTGTAGGCACAACCGGGAGATACATTATATATATCGGGAGACATTAACCAGCAACATCTTCAAACCTTTATTTAATTATACAAAATGTCCTACCAAGAGAAAAGGGAATATTTGTGTGCTTTAGGCATGTGGTGGGTCACAAGAAGTGTACAGGATCTTGCAGAGTCAAGACCTGAATTTGTATATCATATATTAGAGCGTGTTCAGAGACATATGATGGGAATGACCGCAAACCAGAAAAAAATTTACCAGAGAAGAGATTGAAAATTTGAAATAGTTTAATTTAGAAAATGGAGGAATAAGCAAATGTACCAAAATCATATGAAACAGTGAATGCTACTTGCATTGTAGAATGAGAATGTCCCTTTTCTCTGATAAATAGAATAACACTGAGGAAAGTAAAAGACAAGCTGGAAACCATTATAAGAAAACTCTCTACAGTGTGTAATTAGGTGGTAGAAATCTCTCTCAAAGGAAATGAGACCAATGATGCTTGGAGGATTCCAAGTGAGACTGAATATTTCCATAGATAACAATAGTTCCTGGAGTTACAACAAATGGTAAACAAGCAATGCAATAATGCTTATTGAAATAGCCATTAACCTTGTGCTCCAGGGCTCAATTTAATCTAAATGAGACTAGTATTGCTGTATGAAAACAGATGATATCTGACAGAAGATACAGTTTATATTACACCTGTGTAATAGAAGGGTCCTCTGCCTCCTTCTGGTGATGACCACTCTCAAAGACAGCATTAGGATTTAGAAAGAGACACAATCTTTTTTTCTGCAGGTCTAACCTAAAATGATAGTTCCAGTTCTTCAAAGTATTTGTCTAATATCCTTTAAAAGGTATAGATTTGACATTCAACATATTGTCTCTTGGTAGCTTTTAGTGTGGTATATTACTAGCTCAACAGACTGTGTCTGAGAAATTTCTTCAAGCTATGTTAAAAATGATAAGGGAAAAGGAGGTAATAGAGGCATCTAACCATTATTTATATATGTATTTATTTAATCATAATAATCCCCCCCCCCCAGTTTAGTTCTTTTCATTACAGCATTTCTCGGCTTCATCAACTATGTTTCTGTTCCTTCACCCCTTGACTTTTTATTGATTTTATTTTGTTTACTTATTTATTTATTTTAAAGATGAACATTTTTATAGTACTTTCAAATCAAATCAAGGATCTCCCTAGAGTGGGTCCTGCACATTTTGGGTATCTTTCATCTTTATTACCATCATTCTAAACAGAACATGAAAGGATAATGACCTTGATGAAAACCATAATGACCATGGCATAAAACAGAAGTAGCATCCTGAAACTCCTCCTCGTGCCATGGACAACCTAAATAACAATGTGGTCTGACTGCAGTTATGCTATATTTTTGATGAAACACTCTCTCAAAATTATGGGGGCTGTTAAAGGTGATTCAAGATGGACTGCCAAACTTTCCAAATTACCAGCAATGCCATTTACGTGTACTTCTTTTCTTTGTTGTGCAGTTTCAAGTGTGGATTACAGAGGTTAAAATTTTGGTGGGCATTGGCATGCTCACATCAAATTGGTTCTGTTCCACTTCTTACTTCTGTTAGATGTGCATCTTAATTGTTTAATGTAATATTTCTACTTAATTACAGGAAATGTCATTTACTATATTGATGGTAAAATGAACACAGGCAATGTAAGTGACATTGTACATTTTTACAATGAGGGAGAATATGATTAATTATGAGACAGAATAAATTAACTCATACATCAAATACTTCTGAGAGGTGTTAGGAGGTGGAGGTAGGCGGTGACTCCAGTTTAATCCCTTCTGTAGAGGAAATTAGAGTCAAATTATATTAGACACTAAGGAGCAGAAATGGTCTCCATGGCCTAGAAGAGCATATAATGGTACCTAACATTTATAGATGCACACCATATCATCTTGAAGTTTATACACTGTAAGGATCACTTCATTTATCACTACAAGTACGTTGTACCATCATAGCACCCTCCTTCACAAATTTTATTAGAATATATGAATTCAGTCTTGGCTAGTATAAAACAGATGAAGCATGAGTGTAAGAGAGGGTATACACATAAACAAGAATCACGATGAATTTCATGAAGTATAAGCTGCAAATTGATGACTTCAGATCAAACATGGAAAATTTCTGAAAACTTGATCTTAACTAGCAAAGGTGCTATGAGTCTATAAATTATTTTTATTCACTGTCCAGAGATTTAAACTATGGCAATCACTTTGGATGAATGTTATTCATCCAGGAATAAGGTCAAGTTTCTAAAGAATTGTTTGTACTTCAGCCTTACTCTGCCTAACCTAGGATTATTCTTTCTTTTTTCACTTTCATGTGTATTTTTTACTTTCTATACCATTCAACTTGCTGTTCCAAATGTTATAGGGACTAAGCAAGACATTGCTTAAGGAACTATGTTTTAGAAAGAAAAAAAAAATTATATGCATTTATTTGTATGAAGAAGTGTCATTCTGTTCATGAACCCTTTACGCAGAGTGCAGCATGAAGTTAACACCAGTCATCTACAAGAGTTCATGACAAACAGCCTGACAAAAGCTTTCACAATTTTCCTAGCAAATTAAATACAGCTCTCCTCAGGATGAGGAACCAATAAATAAATACATAAATAAGTTAAAATAAATAATAATAATAAATAATAGGAGCATCTTTTTTTTTTTTTTTTTTTTTTTTTTTTTTTTCTGGAAAGGAAGATGTTTTCAGATACATCATTTGTATCTGAAAAGGGATAGGGAAGGTGAGTTGGAACAGCAGAGGTCAAGGTTTTGAGCCTGGCAGTAGGTGAATGGTCAAGTGGCAAAAGGAGAGACAGATAAAACTGAGAGATTGAGGCTCATTATTAAATATTCAGAGTGGGAAGGGGTTTGCTTTTATTAATTTTTTGAACTTTTTCAATAGAGATTATTTCCATTCCAACATAGAGAATTTAAAACCTTTATGTTTACTACAAAACAGAATTTGTTTTTCCAGACCACAGAGCCGTGCTGCCAACCATCATTGCACAGGCATCTCTTCACATTTCTCCCCCTGCTACATCCCTCATGTTTCTCTTCCCCATTCCTATACATGTATTTAGAGGATGCAAAATGCTGCTAACTCTCCTGGCATCACAAAGCCAGTAGAAATAAACATAAGTCACTAATAAATGTTACATCCCAAAACTACAGCATGAAGAAAGATGGCCTCTTTCCCAGAAGCTGTGCGCTGAATATTTAAATTTGTTTGCAAACCAGCACTGAATGCTGTGTTGTCAGCCAAGGCACGTAGCTAAGTGCAAGTGGTGCAGACTGCAGTTAATTAATAAGTTTGGTTTGCTAGGCTGTGACTACAGCAACTTTCTTCTCATAAAACATCTTTTATGTACATAGCTGGAAATAAAATGTTCCTTAAAGAAGCTCTGTCCATGTGTTTAACTGTTCTCTACAGTGACACCAATTCACAGTCTCCTGCATAAAAACAAATCAATGTTACTGTGATCATACAAGGGGTTTTAAATTTCCTTATCACACCTCACTATTACTGAAACATTCCCTCTTGAGTATACATCTTCTCTGGTATGCTTAATGTATTCTTGTACAAAATCTCTTCCACATGCGCCTATACATATACAGAGTTTCATGTAGTTGTTGTAACATAGAAATAAGTACTCTACTGTATATTACATAGAGAAAATTAGAATTAAAAAATAATAATTACATAAGTAATAGGGAAGCACTAATTAATCTTATTAACAATTTGGAAAACAAGTCTAATAATTGAATATAAACGGTTAAATGTATTTATGTTGTTTAAAATACTAGCTTTTTTTTTTTTTTGAAAACGTTTTCACTTTTTATGTGAAGCAATGGGACCAGACTGCAAGACTGGAAGTGCAGGAGAGAAGGATAATGCCTGATATAATATCTTTTTTCCCTCATTTTGGAAGGTTTTTTTTTTTTTTTTTTTAATACATGGTATTCAGCTTCATTGAAGTCAGTGGAACTGCACAGAGGTAAAACTGATAAAAGAAAATTAAATCTTTTAAAGAAAACCTACTACTATGGTTTTGAGGAAGTGAAATTAGTAAGTTTAGTCAGTTAATCACTTGCCGAAGTCTGACATTGTATAAAGCATTAGCAGCTGGAGTCTATAGTCCAGACAAGGATAATCAGCAAATCTGAGGTTATAAATTGTTGACTGGAAACAATGGTGCAGAGATAACCCTGGAGAGGTTGTGAAAGACTTCACTGGAGTTTATTTGCATTGCAGTTCTGCTAGAAGTCACAGAAGCTTGGCTTCCTACCTACTTACTGCCATTTATTTTTGATATGCCCTAAAGCATCCTTGACACTTATTAAAATAGAATGGTGTCTAGGCAGCCAGTAACGCTACTGTATCTTCTTTCAACAGTTGCTCTATTTTAAGAAGTTCCAAAGAGCTTCAGTATACATCTTCAAACCTACTATATCTGTTGATTCATGTAGCTTGTGAAACCTTTGACCTAGATGAAGAAATTCCCATATTTAAAAAGAGAATCCACACAGCTTCCATGGTCCACTTAGTGTTGTGGTTTAGCAAGCTGTTCTTCTCATTTATGTCATTTTCTTTATACTATTTTTTTTTTCAACATGCAAATTATATATGGCTGTGATGTAAACACAGTTAATGTAAATGCCTTGCTAATCCACATTATAGACCTTCATTTATCTATGTGCTGTCTTTATACACCTTTGCTTAGACTGTGCCTAGTATCATTAACACTATATATGTAAGAATTTCCCTTTCATCTCATTTTTGTGGCAAATTCCTTCTGCAGTTTCTGGATGTGAGCCAGCCATGTTAGAGTGAAAATTGGAGCTATTCTCTCCTCAAGCCTGCCAATGTTCGCACAACAGGGAATATTAGTTTATAAATTACCCCAGGGAGAAATGCCAGTCACAGAAAGCTCCGGAGATCTGCAGGAGCCAAATCACACCTTTCTGATATTTCGCTATGAGCATTCACATTCAAATGTAAACAGTGTTTACATTTAATTCTGCACTCAGAATTATAAAAGACCACTCTGCCTCATGTGTCTTAGTGAAATAGTTCTGTCCAAAATGTCCATTTCTTATGGACTGGCTTATACTGTATTTTACCGGGGAGAAAATATGATGGGAAATAAGCCAAACTGTCTAATTATTCCTGACATATAACCTATCAGAATATAACCATTAGCAAAGGAGTGAAATGCCAGCTTCTCTTATGTAGTTTGTTCTTGTTGCTGGTAATTTGGTTTGCTTCTCCCAAAGAAGCAGAGTTTTGAACTGATGAACATTTTGAGATGATGCATCCCTGTCTCAGTACAATAATTCCATGACGTGGAGGATACCAGTCCGATACTATAGCCTGTAATGTGGTACATAAAAGGACAGCAAAATATCCCCTCTAATAAAGGTTACCAGCCTAGAAGGATATGTTGCTGGATCATTTCTGTCAGTGTATCGCAGTATACATCACTGCAGTTGCATCAGCTGTGAGTCTTCCCTGCAACAGCTAATTGTTTGATGACAATTGTGTTGGCAGCTTCCGATTCTTGTTTAATACTTCATATTTCCTATCTGCCATGCTGTGACAGGGCATTGCCTGATTACACTGTTTACGGCCCTATTTTGTTCACAGTGAGCATACTGGAAAAGCAGTTTGTCACTCCAAAGGCCTACTACCTACAGCAACTGTCCTGAACACTTCACAGAAATGAAATGGTACAGACCATGACCCAAATTCCTGGCAGTGTAATTAGATTTCTAATGAGAGGATAAGATATAAACTCATACATTTACATTGAATTTACTTGTCAGAGGTTGCGTAAGTGTTCAGTATATTCTGGTCTGGAGTACCTCAGAATGAATATAAAATTTAATTTAGCTAAACTTTGCTTATTTATGGCTACATAGTTTGTGTTTCTGAACCTCTTTATTATACAGAATGCAATTAAAATATAATTGACACTGGAGAGGAGTCACACCAGCAGAACTGCACATACCCCTCCCGGTGTCTAATGGACCACACAGACAGGAGTAGCATCATTTAAACCTCCATGGGGAAACAACACAGAAATGGTTCTGAGAACAGTGGACCAAGACAAGTCTGTGGTCCTCTTTGTGGAATAAAAAGTGGTGACAGAATGGAAATGACATTATAAGAAGATTTATCAGGTAGAAAGGCAAAGAATTAGGCCATGAGTTGAAGATAGTGCCAGGAAGATTTAAATTTAAGTGGAGGAAAGGTTTAAGGGTGAGAGGAAACACCTAGATAAGGGCGATGTTCTTAGGCTGGGCTTCAGAAACACTTACATGTTCTTTTTTTTTTTTTTTTTTGCAGTTGAACAGTTGACTCCCACTGATACACATGATTCTTCCCCTGCTCATGGACACTCTTTCCATCCAGCTCCAAACATGCACACATCTACCCTTCCAGCTGACCTCTGCTCCTCCCCTCACTCCTCTTGGGCAACCCAAGGCAGATGGGCAGCAGCAGCAGGGGATTTCCATTGCTGGGTAGGTTGCCTTTTCATCCCTTCTCCATATTACCTGTCCTAGCAGGGACAAAGGGATGAAATCTACTCTGATACCATGCCCTCCAGCCCCAAGAAGGGCTTTTCCACCACTTAAAATTGGTTCCGGGGGTGGGAGGACCTCTGCAGAAGCCGCAGCAGGGCCCTCAGGGCTCAAGGACATGTGTAGGGACTGCAGCTCCAGAGAAAAACATTTGCATGTTCCCTACAGATGGCTTTTGTTTGTTTACATGTATATTTGGATACAGATCTCTTCAGCTGTTTGGGGAGGATAGGTTTCCCCCATTGGAACTGAAAAACCCAACCTTTGCGAGATAGAAGTAGAGAAAAGTGGCTGGCATTCACAGGCTGCTACTTGGCATGAACAAAGGATATGGAGATAAGGCAGTGTAAAAGAAAGGTTTCTGCTCCTCCCATTAAGGGCCTGATTATGCACAGATGTGATGCAGCCATGGGGTAGACTAGAGGGGGAGAAGGGCCTGTGAAGTAGCAGGATCACAGATACATCACACTGTGGGAATTTATCCACCAGCCTCCTTAACACCTTAGCACAGTGAGATGGAGTAGTATTTTTTTTTTTTTTTCTTTTTTCTCCCCAGCTAAATGTGTAATCAGAATTGTTTAATATTAAAGCAGGTCAAAAACAAAGAGATGAATGGAACAATATATAAATATCAGCCATGCTTTTTTATGCCTCTTTCAGCTCTGCAAAAATCTGGAAAACAAGATTTCATCAAAATCTTAAAAGGCTCCAATTGTTTCAGCAGCTCCTTTAAGAAGATTAGAAAAAGAAAGCAAATAAGTTTGCAGACTTTAGTTTTCCTGTTTTTGTTTTAGTTTTTAGATTTGATATGTGTGGCATTTCAGTGAGATCAGGTCTGTATATATTTCTTCCTATTTTTTAATAACTGAAAAAAAAAAAAAAAGAAAAAAGGACTTAAAATTGTTTTTATGAGTAGAGATGAGGCCCCTGTTCTAGGTTTATTTCTTGTTTGATGGAAATCAATCCAATGGAAAACTCATATCAATGTCATTTTTTTGTTGTTGTTTTTTTTTTTTTTTGTTTTTTGTTGCATTTATCATGCCCAGACAGACAGGTGATAGATAGATGGATGCACATGCCTAGAATATTTTTTTTTCCTTGAAAAAAGTGATAGATATTAACAGACACTATTACGGCAACAAAATACTTCAGCACTGATTTCCAAAAATTCTTCATGGTCTCAATTAATCATGAATCCACAACCTGTAATTATAATTTATAACACAAACATTATTAGAATAATAATTTGTTTGTTTGTTTGTTTTTTCTTCTGAGATTTTTCTTCCGATTTCTTCTAGAATTTGAATGATTAGGACGGGTAGATTGATAGAATCTAAAAAAGCATCTGTATAGGAAAGAAAAGGACCAGTACAATGTTCTGCATTAAACTAACACAGATTTACATTAAATTTAGGATAATCCAATTCAAACAATATATTTGTTTTCACAGGAAACAAAATTGCATTAAGAAAAAAACTAAGTGAATTAATTAACTATGTTGCTCAAACAGGGGCCAAAATCCGTTTGGCATAGGGTTCACAAATGATCCCATTTTCTAAAGGTCACTTTAAAGTGTACCCCTTAGATGAAAATACCCTTCTTATCTAAAGAACCATGACAATCAAAACAGCAGCAAGATCTCTTCGCGGCTGAATAAGTCATTCAAACTCTGCAGCTAGTTCATCGTCTGGTAATTCATCCTGAAGACAGCGCATCCCACCTGAGCTGCTGGCTCCCTGCTGCTTCCCATCCAGCTCTGGGAGCTGGTCTTGCCCATAATGCACCAGTTTGGGTTGGACTTGGACAAGCCTTTCCATGCATCCACAGCAAACGTTGACCTCAATAGCCATGGGAGCTTAGTAAAACAATCCAAGGGAATCCCAGGTAGCAGGAGGTTGCATGGGTTTCCTAGAAACTTTGGAAACTTGCCCAAGCCTGGCGGCTTTGAAGTGTCACCCAGTTTGACCCTGAATGCCAAGTTCAAAACCCAGCAACTGCTGTCTTCACAGCCCGCCAGCTGAGCAGAAGGCAGAGCTGTTCTCTGCGGCCAAAGCACATAATGGACCAGATCCTCATCCCGTGTAAATAGGGAAGTGACTATAATACTGTTGTGCCAATTGACTCTAATGGAGGCTGTGGGCCAAGAACACAAAGGGCATGTCTACATCGCTCAAACTAGTGGTGTGTTCAGAACTCTGAGCTGGCTTCAGATCTGTTGGTATATGGCACAGTGGTGCAATTCCATATTGTGATATTAAGTTGGGCCCCAGAAGCCCCTCAGATTGCCAGTTAACTTCGCAACATGAAGTCATGGGTATGGCCGTGTATGTACTGCTGTATGTGTATGGTGTTAAGCAGATCTTTGTGCCCTGCAGTTGTGCATGATACTGCATGGAAAGTCGCACAGATCTTCCTGGTGACAGCAATAGACAGGCATAAAAACCATGAACATATTTTGTTTCATTTTGTTTTGGTTTTAATTATTCTTGACCAAGCAAGAATGAACTCTGCTTCTGTAAGGAAAACAGATTTGCCCTGCTATTGTGGACATGTTCCTGGTGGGAAATGCATTTGCTGCTTTTGTCTTCATGGCACTGCCCATATCTAGCCTTTGACTATTAATGCTGGAAGGTTTGAAATCCTTCTCAGTGAGCCCAGTGATTAAAAGTTACCATTTGCCTACCTGAAAAGATTCATGTCTCTTCCTTGTAGAAGGCTAGATCAGACAGACATGCACAGCCCTGCTGCTGATGGCAGCAGAAAGGCCACAGATGGAATGAGCCAGTCTGTGACATCTCACTCTGTCTTCTTGCACAGCAGAACCAGCTGAGACAAACACCAGATCACTGTGGGGAAAATCACATTGTAAGCATCTTATAACCAGTGGCTGTAAATTTCCAGGATTTGCAGAAAGGCTTTTTTCACAAGGAACCTGCGATAAAGCGTGACTGTCCCTGTGTACCCACTACACTGATGTACAAAGTGCTTCTATAAATCAGTGCTGGAGAGAGGCCTTTTTAAGCTTGTATTTTGGTCCCTTGAGAGAGAGCAATCCAGTGGGTTTATTTGTTTTATCATGCTCACTGCTGTTTAAAAGAAGACAAAATGTGGCAAGCAGCTCATTAAGAGAGAGAGATTGGATCTGTGTTAATATGCAAATACTAGTCCATTAGGACCCTGCTCATACACCAATCAATCAATTAACTCATCTGTCTCTGTATTGTTCATTATTTGAAAAATGCTTTTAATCATTTTGCTATGCATTAATTAATAGCATGCCTAGTTGAAAGAAAAAAAAAAAAGAAATTTAGCATTCCTTGGGGCTTACATGTACAAATATTTAGTATTCAGCTGTAATTCCATGATTAAGATGTATCATGTAGCCAAAGATAACACAGGGATTTACGGAAGTAGAGATAGAGGACAAATTTGTTTTATACCAACAATTTCATATATATCTTTTCTAGAGCACTTGAAAGGATAAGCCACTCTATGTAATATATGTATATATATAATAACAATTTCAGAATTGTAGAAAGAGAAATCAAGAGGATAAAATATGTTTTTCCTTCTGCCATTTAAGAGATATCTGTGGGTTAAAACAATAGCGAATGGACAAAATCTCACTGACTTCAAAAGGAGATATAAATTTGGCTCAAAAATTCAGTGAGATAACAATAGACAGAAAAGCTATTCCAGGTGGAACCGAATTTTCTAAACAATAGTGACTTTCTATTAAAAGCAAAACAAAACAAAGAAACAACCATGAAATAGCTGAGGAAGGAAATGGGTCATAATAAAGAGATGAAAATTCTAAACTGAACAGTAGATTTGTAGTGGGACAGGCAATTTGAAATTGATACAGAGAT
The DNA here is from genome assembly GCF_965140915.1 of Aythya marila. Taxonomy (NCBI): domain Eukaryota; kingdom Metazoa; phylum Chordata; class Aves; order Anseriformes; family Anatidae; genus Aythya; species Aythya marila. The sequence goes on from NC_139043.1 coordinate 13,102,916, forward strand.
ATGTGGAATTATTTGAGAGTAGGATGAGATGAGCTTTCAGAATGCCCTGGAAGTAAGGCAGAATCATTGTATGGATGCCACATGCTGGATCTGGGAACGTCATAGAAAAAGGAATGCAGCATTCAAGGTGAGAGAAGAGTGATATACATGAGAATTTAAACAAAGGTGGCAGTCACAGAGGGTATCTGAGACAGATTAATAGATACAGGAAAAATAGCAGCTGAGGAAAGTTCAGGATCAAGGGTGAAACAAAGGTGATAGAGGTAAAGCTAAGGGTGAAGCTGGATTTTGAAAGTTGGGAGTGGTTGGATGGGGTAAAAGTTTATGTGGTTTCTCTGCTACATGCAGAGCTCTTTCTCTTTTCCATTTGAGATGGAGCTTTTACACAGGTGAATAATTCCTTTAATTTCATTTTCTTACATTGCAGCTGTTGCCTTCAGAGAAATCTCTACCTGAGCATGGGCTCACAGATGTAATGATTTATAGGCTCGGCCTTCAGTTTGATCTCAAAGTCAATTTCTAGGCTGTCCCAGGGCCTAATCCTTGTCCCTTGATCCTGGGTGAAGCTCTGGTGCCCTGCTTGCATTGCTCTGAATGAAAGACTCATAGCTTCATAGCTCATTCCTTCACTGCAGCCTTCTCTGTGTGATGATTACCAGAGTGATCTCTGTGTCCTTAGACAAAGAGGAACACATTGTGTCTTGAGTCTTTGCATTTTTTGCCTGCTTTGTCTTTTGCAATTTAGTCCAGTGAGACTAGGGAAACCCATGCATTGCAGACGGCTGATTCTCTGCACACTTCTGCCTTTTTAAGCATGACTCACCAAGCTCAAATTGCAGAGTGTTTATCCATTTGAGATCCTGAAGCTTTTACTGTTAACAGAAGGAAAACGATCCCCTGCCTTCATGGTTGTTTTTCAAAATGTTTCTATACTAAGAATTTCCAGGTACATATTTCCATAGATAAATCTTTAAGTTAGATTTTATTAGTGGATATATGCTGAGCAATGTGTATACATGGTTGAAATACTATCTACAGTTGTGAAGGAATCCTGATTTTTATATTGCATTAGCTTATGCTCTTATACTCTTTTTTTTTTTTTCTTCTTTTTTTTTTTTTTTTTTTTTTTTTTTCTCCTTTCCCCTGAGTATTGTATGTTGTGTTTCTATGGTCTATTTTGGGAGGATATTCAAGACTCTGTTCAAAATTGGCATGGAGTAGTAAAATAAGCAGAAGGCAGGACCTCACCATTTATAACTCAGGCCATGCCACTTATTTACTACTTATTGCCCATATTATTTTCCCCTAATAATATTAATGTATATTTTTGCTTCAATGAGACAGTTTTTACAAACAGCCTGTACATTTCCTGAATAATATTTGTTCTGAAGTGGTTGAAGACAAAACCAGAAGAAACAGTGCACTAATACAGACAAATGAAAATACTTGTTCAAGGTTACCCTACAGGCAAGTAGCAAGCTGGGAACAAATAAATACTGAGATGTCAAGCGAGCACTGAGAAAATGCCAAGGACCAAGGCATATGTTTTATTTTGAAGGGAACTGTTGGATGTGTAAAATAGACCTACGTCAATAATTAAATCCAAGCGCTAACCTACTGTATGTCCTGTAACACTAACAACATACCAGGCTCTGGGGGGAAAAAATGGTGGTATGAACTAGATCATTACCTGGTAGGTGCTGGGCAGGAGCTGGCTATGAAGTGGATCATGAACAGATGTGCTGACTGCAAGCACGGCTGCCAGAGAAAGGACAGCTCCCTGTACTGAGCTTCAGGTGTTCTGTAACTGCTCACACAAGAGACAAAAGAGCTTGCCGGAAAGAAATGGATAGAGTATTTGAAAGTGTGAAAGATTTGGACTTAAATTTTGTGACTAATTTGGTTTGGGAAACCTTTCTAGAGGATAAAAGAAGACAAATGATTCTTTGGATTTTTCATTAAAATAACTGGAGGTGAATGTTCTACAAGAAATAGCACATGTAAGAACTTAGAACATCTTTATTTAAAAAACAAACCAACCAACCAAAAAAAAAAAAAAAACCCAACAAAAAAACCAATACTTTAAGAAAAGAAAATTGTCCATCTCTAATTTTGAACATTATTTACACACCTTGTTTCTTCCTGCTGTAGAACGTGGAGCTACCAGCCGCAGCTGAGGGGAGGGTATGAGTAACTCTTCTTAAGAACCACTGTGCTAACGTGATGGGGAGTGGCTGCAAGATGCAGGAATCATTTTATTTATTAAGAACCATCATTCATTCACTGACAGGAAGGGCAAACGAGTTATTTTGGCACTGGTCCAAGATGCAAAAAGCCTGGCATTCATTCTTTATTCTACCTCTAAGATCTGGGCCTTAGACTGGAAAAAATTCTCTGAAGTATTAAATGCTGAGCTGTTTTTATTTTAATTTACCATCTATAACTTGGAGTTGCAACACTTCCCTGATTCACATAGGGTTTTGCGTGGAAAAGAGCAGGCAATGACTGTGGAGTAGTGTGGCCACCAAAGCTGGAAAAACATCCAGGATTCTGTTGCTAAGGAATATTAAACAGGAATTTTGGGGCAGAGAAGACATTATAGCCCACAGTATTCCAAGTTCTGGTGGACACAAAGGAAGTGAATAAACTGGCACTTAGTCATCTCAGCACCATTTAAAAGATTTGGACAATGCGTTCTTGCTGGGAAAGAACAAAAATCAGTACTGGAAGTTTTATTTTCAAGAACTGAAACAGGAAATTCCAAACAATGGAAAGTTTAAATCATTAAATCTAGCACCAAGACCATGAGTGTATTTCCTTTCGTACATATTTCTTTAGATATAAAAAGAGTGAAAAATATTTATTGCCTTTTCTTCAGTGTCAAAGGCAGTATTTTTTTTTTTTTTTTTAAGTTATAGTCATCTGGTCACAGGATGTTTATACGCAGCTGAGGCCAGATAGGCTGCAGATATTACAGTTTTGTATATGGAAATACAGAAATCACACAGTTATGGATGCCTATCTCCCCTGCATTCTTAGGAAGAGGGAACTGCAGAACTAGGCACTTCTGACACTTGAGGAATTCACCAAGAGATGTTCGCCTAACCCTGTGATTACTTCTATCTGTGCCTATAAACATACTGTAAATCATTATGGTATAGGATGTTGTCTCCTTGCATTGATTGCAGATAACAGATGACATTTTAAACAAGAGAAAAATGAAGTCCTCCTGCTCCTGACATTTTTACCACTTCTTTTCTTTACTAATTTTCAATGTCAGAGACAGTTTGTGCCAAAGTGCTAAAGTGTTGCTTCCATAGATCTGCAAAGTGAATTAAGCTCTCCATCCATCTCCTCTGAAGAACGTATTGATATGTTCCTTGCAGTGTGTGAGGGATAAAAGAAACAGCTTTTCAGAGACATGGCACATATTTAAGAATTAAGTCACTGATTTCCGAATAATTGTATTGTCACCTAGATTTTAGCCTTCTGACTCTGACAAAGCTGTGAATAACCATTCGAAATTAAGTTGTGCACAAACTAGTGCATTGCCTTGTACCCATGCTTCCTCCCTGCCCCCCTGGTTTTATCCCAGAGTTGTTTGGTAGGTTTATTACCTGAGTTGGGTACAGTAATGTAGAAATATGTTAATAAAAGACCTGTGGAGAACCAAACCCCTCTCACCATAAGCACATTGTTCCCAGGAAATCTCTCCCCAGTATATTTTTACCCACCAGATCCATGATTCTCCATGAGTAACACCTGAGAAGAATGAAAGCTGGAGAAAAACAAAGCAAACAACAACAACAAAACACAACTAAACAGACAAAGAACCTATGCTCTGGAGCTACACTATTACTAGTCTTGAGTCATCAAAAATGACGAGCAAGGTTTGCTGAAACAGGAAGTCCCATAAAGAAGTAAGTAAATAGGTAAAAGTTCATATGTATTTCATTACTTTAATTCTTTTCAATGTTCAGGTCTCCCAAGTTCATGTTTTCCTGTTTTATTTCCAGTACTAGGGCTGGATTATTTTTTATTATTATTCTTTATCATTATTGTTTTATTATTAATAATAATAATTAAATGGAGATCTTATTGTTTTCCTGTGGCTTCATCAACTACAGCTCTAAAAAGGCCTTCCCCAGTACCTCCAGGTATTGCAGTATCTTTAGAGATAATCTGCAGCCACGACCAATAAGTTAAACGCTTTGTTTTAAAAATGAAAATTATGCCACTGTGCTTGGGAGTGGCTTTGCAAAATGAAATACTATTAAATAGATACAGGTTTTTCTAGCATTATTAACAATTCTTTGTCTAGTAAGCAGTGATCTTTTTTTTGTGGGAGAAATAAAAAGAGTGGCATGTGACAACCATGAGACTTTGTAGAAAATCCATCAATTCTACCAGCTAGTGAGTAGTTATGTGTTAGTCTTACATTTGTGTGCAAGATTTTTCTTTAAAAATAAAAAACAGAGGCCCAAAGCAGACTAGTAGAGGCGTTAGCTTAGGATCTTCCACAGCTGATCACTGGTCTGGCACTGTGCATGTTTGTGTCTGAGTCCTTATTTGAACTCAGGAGAGATCTTGCCCCCTCCCTCCCTGCTTGTTCCTTATTCATCCTATTTGTAAGAGGGAGTTAATGATCATGACGCCTTTTGTAAAGCACACTGAGATCTGCCAATAAAAACTGTCACAGGAAGAAGGCAGGGCCTGTTGCAATGGCTATAATAGTCATTCCCAGGGCTTTAAAACACTAAAGTTGGTACCAACCTAGCAATCAATCCTTTACTAGATGGACCCCAATTGGGTGCAAATGTATTGGTTGCATCTCTTGGGTGGCAAATCTGTTTCTCCTTTTATTTAGAGGTTAGTATTTTCTGTGATTCCTAGAGGATACCTCTTTGCAGCCTGTTCCTGGCCAAGAAAAATACTTAAATGGTATAGAAATTCTCTGCTGAATCACGTCTTTCAGAGTTATTTGCTGGGAACTAATATTTTGTTTAATTCCCTGGTGGAGCTACTGAGCCCACTGCTGGGTTTGCACTTCACTGCTGAGCCCCATTTGTAGACCCAACTAAATCATACGCCTAATTCTTCTGGGGTAGTCTAGGCCTTCAGGTCTGAATCTGATTCATTGTCTTCATCTCTAATAACCACAGCAATGGCATTTGGGTTTTGCACTTGTTTCCTCTTTTTGAGTGAAATTCACCCCTAGGAGCTTTGTGGGGTAGGGCCACACTGCAAAATACTGATGAAGTCCATGTGGCTGTGTTGCTGTTACAGATGGCTTGAACACACGCAGCCCATTCACTTTGTCTGCAGGTCTAGTGACATCCCCCAGCATAGATATTAATGTATCTTCCTGGACAGGTGTGTTTTGTCCCTACCATGATATTAGTAATGTTTTGCCAGGGATTTTAAAAGAAAAGTAAGGCAAATTTTATTACAGTACAAATATGAATCAAGTAGAAGAAAAAGACCATAAGATCAATAAATATCTTCTGTCAAAAAAAAAAAAAAAGTTAGGAAAAAAAAAAAGACTACTCTTGGAGGCAATTACATTGGTTAAATTAAAACCCTGTTAAATAACAGCACCGCTGACAATGAATCAGAGCCCAAGGTTTTTGTTAGCAGGTTGTAGCCCATAGCGACGACAGGCTGATAAATACTGAAACTGCCTCCAGCAAAGGTATCCTATGTCAGGAGATGAGACTTTGCATTACTCACAGAAGCTCCCGGAAAGGCCAAGCACAGTTTCAGTCTGACACTGGGTCAAAATGTACAGGCTTGGAAATGAAGAGGGGAGAATTTCACCTGGCTTGGGATGTTTAAGAGACTAACATACATTACAAGAGTTGAATCACTTCTGTAGTTTCCATCCTGTTAGGTATACAACTGGACTGAAACACTAAGATTTAAGAAAAAGATTTTTTTTTAAAACAATTCCCTCTACTCTCCTTTCCCTCTCCCCTCTTCTCCCCTTTCGTAAATCTTTCATAATCTAGATACTTTTCTCATTACAATTTCAGTTTAACATTAAAAAAAAAAAAGCTTTAAAATTCATAGCATATTGCTTGACGTTAAACTTTGCTCAGTAATAGACCATTAGTTTACTTGATGCATGACTCTCTGAATACTTTGTACCAATAAATACAACAAACACATGATAATTGCTATGCGTAACATGTTTGCATTTAAACATGACCTTGAACTTACTTCTCAAACATTTCAGAAATGTCAGCTATTATGGTGATCTTTGTTCATTACTGAAAGGAGTTTCTGCGTCTGAATTGTGTAACACATTTATATCTATTAAAAGTGACACAGTAGAGCTATTTTTTATTGTTTTAAACTCTTAAAACTCTTTTAAATCTCAGTAACCCTCTGAGTCATGCGATCCTGTGACCATCTTGGCACTGTTCCAATCCAAAAGTCTAATAAAAGCTTCAACAAAGGAAACCCTAGTTTATTTCAGAAGTGGTGACAAGGCCAACCTGTACACTTATTAACACCCTGTTAAAAATGACATAGTCATATAGCAGCACATTTTTCTAAGATGTATATAGTACTATTTATTTATACATATATATTTTTAAAGCATTGTTATGTGTAGAAATAAATATGATCAGGTCTTTATCTGCACTGGAAAACATCCAAGGCAAATGAAGGTGAATAAAAGTGATATAAAACCTACCTTTTTCATTACCTTACCTGACATTGACCCATCAGTTCCAGCCAGATCACCTTTCTGTGGTGAATGTGAATTACTCAGTCCTGTGTCCACCTGCCCTGGTCTTGTCTCCCCTAGGGCACAGAGGTGTATGGGATGCAGGTAGGACCATTCACCTCCATTCTGCAGAGCCCCAGGAGATTGGTTCCCCCATCCTTGGTTTAGGCAGCGAGCTAAGGAGGGAACATCAGACCAAACATTCAGGCAATTTGCCACGGGACAGAAAAGTTTTCACTGTGAAATATTGGTGAAAACACAGCTGCCAAAGTGTCCTGCCCTCCTGTAGATGACAGTGACCTCTAACAGCTGAGAAGTGACCCTCACCTGAAACCTGTTCTGCAATCACTTTATAGCTTTGCTGCCAGAGGTGAAACAAACAAACAAACAAACAAACAAACAAACAAAAAAAACCACCACTGGCATGGCATAAAACCTAAGTAACTGCCTCCAATCCATGATGCTACCTCAGGTTGGAACTGCCTGTATTCAGAGAATGGTGAGCTAATGGCGAGATTCCTTTCCTGTTTCATAGGGGTGTCTTGTTCAAATGGTACATTCACAAAGAGCTAAAATTAGAGTTTTTTTTCTGGCCTTGTGTTAAAGGCAACAGCCAGTCTGCTGCACTGATGCCTGTTTGCTTCCAAAGCACTGAGACTGCTTTTAATAACAAAGTGAAAGTGACACTGGTGCCAGTCATTTACATTCCCCTATGCACATTTACATTCAGCTTCTCCTGTGTCTTTCCTAAATTAGGCACTGTCCACATTAGAATTCAAGCCATGCTGGCCATAGCTATGTTTAAATGTGGTTGCATGCTAGTATGATTCCAGCATACCACTTCTGACCATGGGGGAACAAGGATTTTTTAAATTGTTGCTGTTTCCCTTCCACAGCAGTGTAAGCTGCACTGCTCTGTTGATGGCAGGTCAAGCCTTCAGTCGGTGTAAATTTTGTGATTTTGGTAAAGCCATATCTATTTTGACCTGTTCAGTCTCTGCTACTGTTTTTCCATATAGACTGTAACAACTGTGACTTGCTACCATTGTCATTGTAGTAGACGAAAAAGACAAGCATTGTGTTCTCTATGGGAAGATGCTCAGACCTTTTGGGGAGAGACACAGAACTGCATAGGAATAAAATCCTCTGGGAACAAAAGCATTGCGTAAGCTCTGTTATATGGGACTACTAGCAAAACCACCTCTCATAGCATCTAAACACCAAGACTATTCTTTCCTTCTCAGAGGTTAAATGTTACAAGTATAGATTAAAAAAAAAAAAAAAAAAAAAAGTATTAAAACAACCTTTTTGAGCAACAAAGCTTTACTCAGAAACATGTTGCAGATTCTGCTCTCTTTACACAACAGACAGAAAATGGAGATTTTAGATAACACTGTGATTTGACTTGTACTAGTCAGTCAGTGGAATAATGCTCTAGTGTAAAATTGACCTATGTAGCAATGATTCAGGGCTGTGGGGAATTCAGCACTGTGCACTTCTGTTTGAAGACCGTTCAATGCCAGCTTTACATCGCTGTGGGCAAGTAACTGCCCTGCAGTTCTAAAGGGAGCAATGCAACTGCATTTTCCACCCCTTTGATACAAAATGGCCCCAAACCTGAAGTCTCTGAATTGGGTTTGAGGCTAAATTGATTAAACTGGATTAAGCTAAGTTAATTAAACTGGAGGTAGTTTGTCTGTTTTTATTCACTAATTGATGGCATCACCTTCCCATGCAGAAGTCAGGTGTAAATCCAAATATCCTGGCCTGCACCTTAGATCTTAAGGCTGAAAACTATGGTGCAGTTCACATTCAAATTCTGCTGCAGACCTGTGTGGGGTGGAGAAAACATTTTTGACTACTTGAGGTGAGAGACAGATTGCAATTTAAACCAGATAAACCATTTTTTTATTTTTATTTTTATTTTTATTTTTCTACACCATTAGGAAAGGCAGTCCAGGAGTTGCCACAAAAACATTTCTGACAGGGCAAACAATGCATGTAGTTTTTCATATAGGAAAATAAGTATTTATAGCCTAAAGAATACTGTTTATCCCAAAGATCTTGAAGCCTTTCATGGAATGGTATCTCAAGTTTCATTTAGGATGCTATCTTGAAAGACCTGGTGCTTGGCTCTTCTACTTAGGCCCACTGTTGAATATGATTGCATTGCTGTGAAGAGACTGAGAAAAGGAAATATTTGTGAGGGAATGAATCGTGGTTGTTTCTTGATTAAGAAGGTGGGTTTGTACACAGGAGATCTGCCTGTGCAACAGAATTATTAACTGGCACTAGTTAAACTACCTCAGCCAGGACTTTGGGAAGTCACTAATAAATTACTAGATATCTCACTGTTGCCTAGAAACTGAGGCAACAAAATCTAGGAACATAACAGTATTTTGTGCCTGACATGTCATCAGTTTCCCCTCTGCTTTCAGCCTACCACTGTCCCACCAGAAAATTCATCATCACGGGTCTTAACACCTCTCTGCCTGGCATTGCTGGGTTGAAGATTGCTTGCTGGTGGCTGGCAGAGATTACAACAGCCACACAAGCTGCACAGGGGCTAAGGGCTGCCCATTTCTTTTGTAGAGAAAAGAAAGGAAGTCTGAATTAAAGCTGTAAAATGTGTTAGGGTGAGAAATACCACTTTTTATTCACTTATTAAGAACCTATCACTTTTACTTTTTAAGTTGTTTTGTTTTGTTTTTAAAGACTATAAAAGTAAAAGTATACTACTATTTAAGTCTCCTGGGAGGGAGGCCTTTAATAGAAAAGTATCTCAAGCTTCAGTTAGGATACTATCTCAGAAAACTCTCAAGATCATAAATGAGAATAATATAGTTGGACCTACTCCATTCTTATGCCATCTAGGAATATGATCCTCTACCTTTAACTGAAGAACTCTTCAGTCAGAAATTATGTTTCTATATAAAATGTTTCAAAGTTGTTGATGGTCTATTGAATGGCAAATTTCAGTTCTTTAGGTGACCTTGTTTAACTTAATGAAATTGTTGTGTAGTTAAAGAGAAAACATTATATTTTTGGGGTTGAGTACACTTCAGAACTTCAAGTTCTATCTCCCTCTGGAAGAAAAACAGAAAACAAAACAAAACAAGACTTTGTTTAATAGGAATGGCCAACACGGTAGGTGCAGTAATTTGTGTTTGGGGTATGTGAATGGTTTTTATGTTTCCAACAGAAACATATTCTTTTGATTAACGGACTTTCAGACTTCAACATATCTTTGCTATATCCATGTTTGGATGAAAAGTGTATGTTCACCTTCTAATAAGCTGTTATACTACTTCTGCCACAACATTTTACCACAGACTTACCACAGGAACCATGATTCATGCTATCATGTGTTTTGGACTACTTAAATTTGCAGTTATTAAGCAGTTCTGAGAAAGGCAAAGCTCTTAAAAAATCAGCACGTCTTAAAGGGCCTCAACAGTTCTACAAACATGACAGCTATCAGCGCTCAGCCCTGCCACCATGAATACAGACAGGCATTTTTTAAAGGGTTAGGTCCAGAACTATGCCTTGTGCCACTCTCTTTTGACTCGTTCTTCAAAATTGTGTTTATTTTTTCTTCCTTTTGTTTTCTATTTTTCTCTTGCAGCTTCCAAAATTTGTGTTACTACTTACCACTTCATTTTTTCACTTCCCTGATCTTATCTCAGGGTGTTCCTACCTCTCATTTGTATTTAGCTTCTCTCCGATCCTTCTTTCACTTCATACTTCCCCCTACATATAACCGCTGCATATCCAAATATCAGACCCGGGTCCTGCTTGGACATTACACGATATCCAACAGAGACAGATTTGGGCTTCCCCTATTGTCAGTCTTGTCAGTATATTGAATCCATTAATTTGTTTTCCAGTTTTAGAAAGAATAAAAAAAAAAAAAAAGAAAAAAGAAAAAGGGAAAAAAAAAAATCAGAGCAAGTTAGAAAATGTTACTGCAAAAGGCAGTAGTTTTGGAAATGGGTGTGTCTGTCACACTGGGGCCCACAGCTTAAAATAAATAAAATCCTGGGATGACTGTGCTGGCTAATTTGTGAGATAAGCCTTTTATGCTGGGGATTTTGTCTGGACAAAGTGAGCAGGCTGGAGAGCTGAATATGCAAGCAAACCACTTACCATGCCTCTTGCATCACACACACATAACTAATACGTTAATCATCAACGTTCAAACACAGTTACCAGATATGATGCCAGAAATAACTTCTGTCTGTTATTTTTGTTGACCTAAGATATTTCTTCACTCTGGTCTCTTGTTTCTAACCCTCATTCACTTTTGGTTTTGAAATCAGTTGACAGATCAAGAGTTTCATAAAACCCTTCCTTCTCTAAACTTTGCCTTTGTATGAAATATCCCTCTGATATGCCAAGAACTGCCGTTGGCTATTAACTTTCACTTAGCAGACTATGAATTAATTTACCACACTGACATGGGCAGTTTGAGGCACAGCATGAGTCACAACTCATGTTATAGTTTGTTCAATTATACCCCAGTCATTTGAGCTAATTGAGTCAAATGATACAGTGTCACAGGACTTACTGTAAGTCCAGAGGATTTCTCCTTCTGCCTAAGCTGCTCATCTTCAGCTGTCAACAGCTCACAACATTTACTGTGATTGCTGCCAGATCCCTGGCAGTGAAAATCTCCAGCAGCCTCCGCTCCTGTGCGTGTCAGCAGCTGCCTGGGACACGGTTACTTCTTCATTCGTTGCTGCTGCTCGAATTTATTTCATATGCTTTAATGTTGCTCCCTCTCCTCTGTCACTGACCAGTTGTTGGATCATTCCTGTCTTCCAGTATGTGTGCTGGGCCTCTCCGTGCCTGATTTCCCATCAGGGAACAAGTGATGAGTCAGCACTGCCGCTGCTGTCATCAGGGCTCTGCACACTCAGCCTGAGCCCTGGAGCTGCATTTTGCAGCCTCTTGTGGCTTTGCTCAGAAAAGGAATGGAAAGTCTCAGAAGTCTCAGAATCAAACTGAGTTCAAAATGTTTTTGCTGAGTTTTACTTTGGTGATGAAGCCGGTTGGCATTTTTCTGATTCCTGCAATGCCTTTTCCCATGTGCAATTCCTTCATTTGTAATGGGATTAGTCCTATTTGACACCAGCATAAATGGCAGTAGCATTTACTCCCCTGTTTGTAATAAAACATTGCATTTTAATGGGGCTGTTTTAAGTGCATTGTAAAGTACTTTGCAGATGTAAATTAAGTAAGCCTTGTGTCAGCCCTTGGAGATAAACAAAGGACATTATATCCTTTTTCAGGGTAGGTAATCTGAGGCAGAAAGAGATTGAGACAAAAAGTTTGGCTACCTAAATTTAAACACCTCAGCCCAAATGAATAGATTGTGAATCCATTACTCATATTAAAAAGGATTGCAGTATCTGAAGTCTTTCAACTATGCTTCACAGCCATGCATGATAAAAGCTTCAGGGGATATTTAGACACTGAATTCCACAAATTAAGCCTAATGGAAAAAAAACAAAAACAAACAAACAAACAAAAAAAACCCACTGAGATTGTTTTCAGTGGGAAAAAAAAACTGACTATTAAAAAATTTAGATGTTTTGGCTTGCGAAAGCAAACTAATGATGATGATGATGATGATGATAATAATAATAATAATAATAATAATAATAATAATAATAATTGCCTTCCATAGAAAATCTTTTAGTTTTCTTCGGAAGAGTGATTAATTCATGCATTCACTCAAATGCTACAACAAAACCTCATACGAAATGATGAGAGAAGACTATATATATAGGACTATATAGGTGCACTTCAGAGACATCTTTTTGGCACCTCCATTTTTGACAAGAATAAACCCTAGGAAGACCTCTTGTGCAGGTTACAGGGTCTGGAACTCTGCTGGGACTCTCAAATCAAGTTTCATTAAATCCTTACCTTGTTTGCCTGCATCTGAACTGTAAGATGTGAGAGCTGCTCACTAGTGGAGAGCTACTGGGGTGTTGGTTGTTCACGCCCAGGGTCAAGTCTTAGAAGTCCTCTCCAAATCTTAGAAGAACAGATCTCCCATAGAAGGCCAGGAGGGAAAACTGCCAGTGGTGGTTTTGGCTGGAGGAATAACAGGCTGTTTTGGAATAACCTTTCTCTTAATAATTCAAAGCCCAGAGGGAATGACTTTTCACCCTTACAAATGCTGTTCTTTCTTTCTTTGGAAGTCCAGTAGTGAATCCTACAAGCTCTCCAAACCACTGATTTGTAAAGGATTTTTAATTTGCTGAAACAAGCTTAATTCAGTCTTCTTTTTTTCCTCTCTCTCTCTCTCTCTTTTCTTTTTTTTTCCTGGATACCTGGAACTGATGTATTCCCTTTAAAGTAGAAATGACAGAAAGATGCATCACAGGAAAGAAAGTATCACTTCCTCCTTTTTTATTTCTGTTTCTAATCCCTGCTACAAAAGAACCTTTTTTTCTCCTCTTTGCTCAAATATCATATATGATCCATATTTTGTGACTCGGCATACGAAAAGTGAAGCTTTTACCAGGCAAGATTTTCTCATTTATTTCAATTAAGTGATGTCCTATTGAACACATGAACCAACTTTTTTATGATTCAAAGTCTGCTTTTCCAAAGTAAGACACTTGAGCAAAAGGTCAGAACAGTGCAATGTTGATTTAGATGCTACACAGGTACCATTTGCACATAACTAGTTGCAGGAGTACATATTAGATCTTCTCTTCAGAGTGAAGTTTAAGTGTTGTATGCAGATTATAAAGTGCTGGCTGATATATTATCTTGCCCTCTTGGCTGTAAATTGCATTTGTGCCATAAGGCATAAGGGCACAGATGTAGTGCTGTAGCATCACTCTGAATGGATGGGTCAAAGGAGCAAAGAGCTATACTCTTACACTAACAACATTTCTTCTTGTTGGAGATCTATTTATACATTTATACTACAATGCAGAACCACGCATCCTTGAAGCATTTCTCTAAAATCTGGAATATTTATTACCCTTTTCTGATGTGATGATCCAATTTACTTGCTGATTTGCTTAACATCTACTGTGATACTAGATGAAGAAATACCCATAGAACCATAGAAATCACAGATTAGAAACAGTGGCTGGAGAGTACCTCTGAAGGACAAAATCACAGAATCATCTAGGTTGGAAGAGACCTCCAAGATCACCTAGTCCAACCTTTGACATTTTCTAATCTCCTGCTTGAGGCAGGCCTGTCACCAGCACTAGATCAAGTCAGCCATGGCTTTGTCTACCTCAAATTTTTAAAACCTTCCAAGGTAGAGATTCCACAGTCTCTCAGGTCCACCTTTCCTCCACCCTTCCAATGAAGAATTTTGTAAAAGTTGCAGAAAATCTGTTTGGCCAGCCTAAACCTACCAAGCTGCTATTTGTGGCTGCTGACCCCTGCTATACTGTCTGTTTCTGTTGAGAAGAGAGAGAAGATGGCACTCTCATCTTTGTAACTATGGTTCAAGAAATTGTGGGAAATCCTGGAGTAAATAAGGAAAGTCTATCTGTGTTACCACATTCTTTCATAAATTTGAAAACTCATATATTGAAATACAACAGACCACGGCTATTGGGATGCAAGCCTCATTTATATGAACCTTTCTGAATCTCCCATCTGAGATTCATCCTACTGAACAAAAAGTGGAAAGGAAACTTCAGGTTGCCAGTATGAGGTTCTTGAGGTTCCTGGGTTTCACATGTTGCTATAATTCTTACCACATTAAGTAAAATCCACATTTTTTTTTTTTTAATTTTCTAAGTATTTTAAATGCTCTTTAAAACTGACATCAGATTTAGTTTCCTTCAAAAATGAGAATAAGATCATCAGAAACTAATTAGATCTTCTTCTAGTGTAAAACCACAATGGAAACTTTTTCTAAAATGTCAAGGCTGCCATAGGTATTACTTGTCCTGGGCTCTAAGGGAGACAGAGTAATTTCCAGGCTTTTTTTTCTTCTTCTTCTTTCCTTACTTTTTTTTTTTTTTTTTTTTTTTTTTTTCCTGTTACCTAGTATATACAACAGTGGTCAAATATACTGAAAAAGTAGATGGTCATGCCATGTATATCACTCTCACTTCATTTTTTCTTTATTCCCAAAACACCAACAGTAAAAATCATATTTTCTGTAAAAGGAAATGAGCACATCTGTCTTTTCCTTTCACTACAAGACATCAGAATAAATAAGTATGTATCCAGACTACCACAAAAAGCAGTATTACTAGACTAGTATTTCCATTGTCTCTTCAGTTGGTTGACATTATTTGGTTAAGGGATTATTTTTCTTTGGTTATAAAATGTTTACTTGGAACAAATGAAACTTGTGGGAATGTGCTATTTTTGATAGATTCTTCTTATTTTTTTTCTTTTTGAGGTTTTTTTTTTTTCCTTCCTTATACCCTAGATAAAATTTTGATTCAGTTAAGAATGGAATGGTGAGCAACATCTTGTTATCTGCTAATACTGAAGCATGAATTAAAGTCCCATCTTGTCTTCAGTGGGAACCTGAGTTATGTCTTGTATCCTGATCACCAGGCATTGGGGAAAGGATGGTAGTGGAGTCTCTCACTTTCTTCCTAAAATTCCTACCCAGCCATTGGAATGGTGATTTAGAGGTGAGGCTGTAGCCTGAATAAGTGCTCTAGATAGCTAGATAGCTGCCATTAGACTCCTCATGTTTCAGGACTAGAAAAGACCTCAGGAAATTGTCAAGTTTAGTGTTCTCCCTGTGGACAGGATAAGCTATAAGAAGTTCTTCCTCACAGATGTTATTCTAATCTATTTTTAAAAAGTCTCTAGTGTGGAGAGTCCACACCTCAGGGGATTTTTGTTTAAAGCTTTTAAAATTTCTAAACTAGGGTCAGTATCATAGTTTCTAATTTTGGGATTTTTGTTTTCTACTGAGGAAGTAAGAGCTAAAATTCTCATCAACTAGATGGGAAAATGAATTACAGATAACACTGAGCTGTCATTGATGATGTAGAAAACACTCTCCCATAAAATAGCTAATTCTACACAATGGATATACACTTTAGTTCTATCTTTATGAATATAGCAACAGTTCACAAATATTGATGATATTTTCTGTATAATTGACCTATTTTGTAGCAAATTTACATCAAAGACAATACTGTCTTGTTTTTTTGTATGTAGCCTACAAAGGCTTGTCTCCACATGTGGCATGTTTTTCAAAGCTAACCACAATTGCTTGTTTCCTATGATTGTTCCTAAAATCTTGCAAAAGATTTATCATAAAAGGTGAATTAATTAACACATGACTAGAAGGGATTCGGAAAGCAAACAAATGTAAAAAAGTAAATTTAAATGTCAGCAATTTTAGTGATTTTATCACAAAACTTGTAATATTAAGTATTTGCCTTGAGCCCCAACCCTCTGATGACATAATGATTTTTTTATTATTATTATTATTATTTTTTGTAAGAAAGAAAAAAAATAAAAAGACACTCTTGGGGTGAGAAAGTTGAACATTCTTGGAGGTCTTTTATAATCTTGATGATTCTATGATTTTATGATTCTTGTCTATTTATTTATATCTATCTATTTATTTATTTGAGGTTGGACTAGGTGCTCCTGGAGGTCTCTTCTAACATAGATGATTCTGTGATTCTGTGATTTGAGAAGTGCAAATCCATCTTGACAAAGGAGTGAATAGCTGAGAGGAGCGAATAGCCTGCCTTATGGTTATATTAACCATACAAACAAGTAATAGCACACTGTCTTGGATGCATTTCTTGTTTTCATATGTTTATTTATCTCTATTTTTATTAAAGTTAAAACTTTCCAATTATGTTTTTCCTGTACTACGTAATCAAAAGCATGATCCATCTGATTTCTACAGTGACACAAGTTTTCTTCCTCAAGATTTATTCATAGATTTTGCTCCAATGACAGCTGAATGAATAGAATGCCTATCATATTCTACTCATCATTTTGCTCTCAAAATTTTTCTGCTTATCTAGTCAGGGACCATAAATATATAGAGACAGAAGCACTTTTTTTTTTTTTTTTTTTTTTTTTTTTTCTCTCTCTCTCCAGAAAACACTTGTTATTCTGATCGTCCCTCGAAAGCAGGTAATAAAAAATATCAAAACTGTCCACTTGCTCCAAAAACAATTATCACAATTTTTCAGATGTCTTTACCATGCTGTGACCTGGGTGACCAACTGTGAATAACAAAGACCAAGTGATGAACAGCTGGAATGATTAGTTTGCAAACACATCATCAGCTGAGTATCACTTGTCCAAACTATTCACCCAATATTTATAGAGTAAGAAAGTAGCATTGCTTCATGAACAATGTTACTAGATATTACATTCACTATGAGTCAAGGAGCTATGATATAGATGGTGAGCTAGATTTACTGTGATGTCCAGAAATGAAAACAAGACATGCTTTCTCTGGGGTCTTTCAACCACTCATATAGCAATCAAATCAAATGTGCATAGGATGAAATCATTCAGCTTCCATGGATCCAAATTTTTGAAGAAGAAAACCTCTCAGAAGACTGCTAAAAAAAAAAAAAAAAGTGAAATTTTACATCTGACACCTTAAACTGCAAAATCATTTATGATTTATTTTTCCATTATCAATCCCAAGCCTATTGTGGCCTTGGTATCCTCTGGATATGTGCCTCTTCATTCAAAAAATGTATTTGAATACTTTTTCTTTCTACTTTCCTTTTGGAATTTTGGTAACATGTCTTAACATAATGTCACCTTCAATTTAAATGATATGATACTTTCAGATCATTAATGAAGATACTATGAAAAATGAAATCTAATACACAGCTCCAGTGTCTTCCTAGAAAGCTTCTCATAGGTTGCCATAGTTTACACTGCTATCCTGACGGCAGTGCTTCAATGCTGTAAAAATACTTTTAGTGCTAATTTAAGACCTAATCTGATTAGTTCAGA
This sequence comes from Aythya marila, assembly GCF_965140915.1. Taxonomy (NCBI): domain Eukaryota; kingdom Metazoa; phylum Chordata; class Aves; order Anseriformes; family Anatidae; genus Aythya; species Aythya marila. The sequence continues at coordinate 13,120,602 of NC_139043.1, forward strand.
GCATAGTACTTGTATCATTATATTTTCAATAAAAATAAGAAAATGACAATTTCTGTATTTCATTGAAAACCTCAAATTTTCAATGAAAATTTTAAGGAATATATTTTTTACAGGAAACTAAACAGTTGATTCCAAAATTTGCAACTATGTTTTCTAGGAATCCTAGCTTTGATGGAAAATATATATACACACACACAGATATATATATATATATCTGCGTGTGTCCTTTATTGGGACTTCAGATTTTGCAACACATTTTTTTTAAATAATTAACAGAAATATCAACATCTGGTCATGACTGTTTACTTTGTTTCCCTGAGTTTTTGCCAGCATGGTGAGTCTGAATATAATACATTTACACTGGTGTGCACAGTGGAACAGAAAATTGTGTTATAATTGACTTCCTTTTGCCCACAGTGGCGAAATTAAGCAAAAACTTGCATTCTCTTGGAGGTCACAGAGTTTGTGACGTAGAAAAGGAATTTTGCAACTGCTCTTTAAGACTGCCAAGTAATTGCTTTATGGTAACAACTCATAGAAGGCCACGTGCCCCACCCAATTAAAATCTGGATTTGTTCTCAACACCAGGTGCAAATGGATGGAATGTGCACAGAGAGGCAATCTAGTTCAGTATGAATGGGCAAGAGTCCATAAAATTTATGGGGCTACATAAATATATTATACAAGTACCTCCTTGAAGTTTTCCTGTTAAAAAAAAAAAAAAAAACACAACAACTCTGCTTCCTTGGAGGGATTCAGCATTTAGACAGAAGTAAATTTGGAGCCAAGGCTTTTTCACCTACCATCTTTTATCCTGTCTGTTGCTTCATGATTGCTAGGATTAAGGCTGTGAAACTGAAAGCTCATTAAAAAAAAAAAAAAAAAGACTACTTACACAGGAAATCTGAAAACACAAGATCATATCCTTGTTGGATCAAAGTTCATGTAGGCCATTATTCTCCTTTGGGCAAAAGCCAATGCTACAGGAAATGATATGAATTTTTAGTAATTTGGCCCTAGAACTCATACTGATCTATGACAGAGTGGCTGAACACAAAATGCATTATTTCTTCTAAGGCATTTATTTTTATCAGTTGTGGCTGACAAAATATTTCCAACATTCATAAAGTCTATATACATATTTGTTTGCACACAAACACAAAATTTTGACCCTTATAACTTCCTTCTGTAATCAGTTTTACAGTTTTCCTGTAATCAAGATGCATCTGTGGAAAAATTCACAGAGAAGACCTTGAACTGTTGTACTCCAACAATGTTTTTTTCTTTTTCTTTTTTTCCTTTTTTTTTCTTTTTCTTTTTCTTTTTCTTTTTCTTTTTCTTTTTCTTTTTCTTTTTCTTTTTCTTTTTCTTTTTCTTTTTCTTTTTCTTTTTCTTTTTCTTTTTCTTTTTCTTTTTCTTTTTCTTTTTCTCTTTTTCTTCTTTTCCTTTTCTTTTAAATTTAAAATGAAATGCACTCATCATTTGTGTTCAGAAGTAGTACTTGTTTTGAATGGCTGGAGGATGGTATTTATAAAAGCTATTTTAAGCATTTAATTATTGTGAGATTCAGTCTATCAAAGCCTACAAATTTGTCATCCTCATCACTAGTAGAGAGACATCAATAACTCCAGACTCTGAATCTGAACTTTCTTAGAGGAGGTGAATATCTTCTATTGTGGAAATTTTAACTTTTATTTATTTATTTATTTATTTATTTTTAATGACATTGATACTTCTGGTGAGTGGGTAAAATATGGGAAAGAAAGAAACAAACAACAAACAAACACACATTAATTTCATTTATTTCTTATGCAATGTAGGAAAATAAAACTCTTTGTCTTAGCAGTACCTTTTTCTTTTTTTTGTTGTTTTTTTTTTTGTGGGCTGATGTGTATAAACTGTACTTAGTGACTTGTGAATCAAGCACAGTCCTGCGGCAAGAGGCAATGCTCCCCCCACATGGACCACAGCACTGACATCAGCAGAGGTCCCTGTATGATTCGGAACCTCCAGTAGATTTGAGATTGAAACCAGGATTTATGAAAATTGCCCAGTGACATAAAACAGATTTTCGTTACAGGAAATATATAATTAAAACAAGCTTTTCTTAGAATTAGTAACTTCTACTAACTTCCGCTTTTTGGTATCATAGTTTACACCACAGTGAGTGTTGCCATAGAAAAAGAGTATGGTTGTCACCATGGTAACAGGTGGTGTGCCATAAACAAGCAACATAGCAATAACTTAATTTGAATGACATTATTCCATGCTACTGTAAGCAAAGTGTAAATATTAATTGGAAGAGGATATACACAACATTTAATATTTTTAATGGTATCATCTAGTTGTTATTTAACTGCAAATTTACTGAAAATCCAATAAGGCAAAATCATCACATCTTTACAAAAGTATGAAGTGATATTGTAAGAAGCTTAAAATCCCACTTCTGGCTCCTCTTTTATTCTGACCACGTAACTTCACTTCTGAGCCTCAGATTTCACCTGTATGAAAACATGATCAAAATATTTACTTGCTTTTATGTAAGTCAGATGAAATAAATATGGTTCATGGAATTATTTAAAGTAACTGCTGTTATTACTGTTCAAATTGTTATTATTATTCAAAATACTTATTTGAATGTAACTTCACGTAACTTCACTTCTGAGCCTCGGATTTCACCTGTATGAAAACATGATCAAAATATTTACTTGCTTTTATATAAGTCAGATGAAATAAATATGGTTCATGGAATTATTTAAAGTAATTGCTGTTATTACTGTTCAAATTATTATTATTATTCAAAATACTTATTTGAATGAAATATATATATATATACTCAGAACATATTCCTCAGTACACCACATTTGTTCATTGAAATAACAATAGTCTCACCTGAAATTGTACCTGGCTCAAATGTGTAAATTTCATATGGCCCCAAGCTTTAGAGAGCCAAAAATATATATGATATTAACATTTTAAATTGTTTAAAAGACATAATTTTAAATGCTTAAAAATATTGCAGTTATAGTTTCCTGTTTCTTTTCTTTTTGGTGTCAGCTACATTAGCCACAAAGGTACCTGATCCCTACCACAGTCTGGCTAATGGCATATAAGCTTGTTGTATCTTTGTAACCCAAATTAGAAAAAACTAAGGTAATCCAAGTATCACTGTTGTGTTTTTCATGTATTCATGCTCTTAGAAAGAGAAAGATGTTTATTTTCTTTTCGTTTGACAAAGCCTAGTGAAGAATAAGCTGTTTGCCTATACTGTTCATTGAAGTTGCATAAATATTGCACACCCAGGTAATATGAGGGAAGTTACATTTAGAGAGTGCAATAGATTGGAAAGATAAGTAGAATCACAGGAGTATTCAGTCATGCAGCATTACTAAAAGCATGTAGATTAAAACCCACCTGGATAAATAAGAAAGAAAATAGAAAATGCAAGTGATTTTAGAATAAGGCTTTCCTAAAAGTCCACAAAGCCATCATCAGACCTTTTGCTATATGGAGAACTTGATGCTAGGTTGGAACTTCAATGCAGGAATATTTATGGTCCCCCAGCAGCCAGAATCAAAACTCTTTCTTTGCAGCTGCTCTTTGTATTAATCAGGCAAGGACTGCTAAGAAAGGATGTTGTGGCCTACCAGGGTATATATAAAATTTACATATATTAGCCAGCCTTGTCTGTTGAGATAATGAAGTTTCTTCATTCATACAAATAGCATGGCATGATTATTTATTTATTTATTTATTTATTTTTAATAAAATAGTATCAGATGATTCCCTGTGTAGCCATGGGCCGAAGGCCTGTTATTATCTCTGCTTGAGAGATGAGGAAATTAAGGCTCTGAAACTTTATTCCTCCACTTTCCCCAAAACATAATGGAAATGTGCAGCCTAAAGCAGCCTCTATTGCTGAGAGATGACATTAGCCATAAGCTGTCTCCCAAGTATGTATGTAGATTCCTCTCCTAGTGAGCACTGGCCAAAACACTTCTCCACAGTGTGATGTCTCTTTCTAAAGGAACTGGGATGCTTCTCCTCTTGAATTCACTCTGCTGAGATACAGCAATTACTGTTCACCACAGTTACACTGCTGAAGTGAAAGAAAAGGCTTGAGAATTTTGTGTTTCTAGGAAGAGAAATCTTCACTCATCTTTTATCTTCCCTTTCTCTAAGACCAGAGCCATGATATATAAATATATGACTGTAGTTCATTTGAGGTCTCTGCATTTTCACCCCACATTTTCACCCCTGCATTTTCAAGCCAGAGGCTGTGTACTCACCTGTGGTACACTGACAAGTGATCCTAGCCAGAAGAAGCAAGGACCCAAGTAACTTGGAGACTTTGCTTGAAAACAAAACAAAACAAAACAAAACAAAACAACAACAACAACAAAAAGTACAGTCTTTTAGGTCACTCCTTTATTTAGCTGTCACAAGTGAGTAACTTCCCGAGTTTTTTTCTGCACTGATGCAGTGGCTGTAGTGATGAAGTGACTCAAAGCATTGAAGTAGACTTGCACAGGGCACATTCTTGCCCAGAGAAAGGTATCTGGGTAGCTACTACAGCCCACTTGGCAATTACAGCAGTCTGAAGTGAATATAACTTACTTTGATAGGTTCATGCAAATATTCAAGTAGTTTTAATATCTGAGGCTGCTGATTGCTTGCTTTGCTCCCCCGTTTTTTTTGTGCACTGTAAGAAAGAAGAGGAAAGGCTGTAGCTGGCTTTAAACCACATTCCACTTTCACTTCTTGAAGTGCTATGACATGTAGAAACACACAGCTGAACTATCTTTCACAAAGTCACTGTATTGCTATAGCTGCTGGCGACTTAAAAACACCTGTATGCAGTGGATTATATCTCCCTGAGCGTTGGTTTATAATAAATAGTAAAATTTATCTAGCTTTTGGAAATTTCAAGCAAGTGCTCTGAATCTCGAGTGCTGAGAAAACAGCAAAAAAAAAATGCCCCAAAACCTCAAACTATACTTTAAATCTCATGAGTCAGTATGGGAATACTTTTCTGACCTTAATTACTGAATGGTCAGAACTGGCAATGCATTGCTGGCTGGTAAAGCAACATCCAGGCCTCTTTTCTTTATTGCATTCCATAAGATAGCCTGGTAAACAAAATAAATGCTGAAAATTGAAAATTGACTTTTCTAAGCAGTCAGATTAAAAAAAAAAAAAAAAAAAAAAAAAAAAAAAAAAAAAAAAAAAAAAAAGCAATATATATATATGTGCGTGTGTGTGTGTGTATTTAAAGCCTGGCAGAAGAAACTACAAAGAAAGCAAAGGATTATATTTATTTAAAACCTCTGAAAATGTACTGCTTTATCTGTAACTCCTATCAGGGCTTGCTAACTCCATGCTATGCTTTGTGCCAAAATCCCATGAAGAGCAGCTCTCCATAAGATCAGCCCCAAGAAACACAGCAACAGATGGCTGAAATGGGAGTCCGTTCTCAGACCTCTTCACTGCCAGCTGCAGAAGAAGCTGGAAGACAATGTGTAGTTAGTCTTCGTCATCCCTGCCAAAGCTCACTCATAAAACATTACAGAGGCTCACAGTTAGGTATCTCCTCACCTTGTCCCTTCTCTTCTCCCCCACAGCTGAGCCTGCACCTTGTAAAACTGCAGTGAAGTACTGAACTGTGCCTTTCTGCCTCCTGGCCTGCAGCTGACATATAAAAAGGGGATTTCAAGGGAGACTTTTCCCATACACTTCCAGGCATTTGAGTCCCAAGATCACAGTGACAGTAACTGCACATTGCCAAGCTGCAGACTAGCATGACAAGTCCTCTCCCACCACATTGCACAGGGCCACATGAGGCCTGCCTTTAGGAGCTCTGTGAGCTCAGCCACAGCTCGATGAACAAGTTTGTCAGCTGGAACAAAGAGGGGCTGAAGTCATAGATTCAGACTACTAGCTCACTAGGACAGGCTCTGACATGATTCTACTGTCATGTGCAATCCTTAAAGTAGTGTCAGTTGCCTGCAGAACTGATTTTACTATTATGCATTAGCCCATAAGAAGAACCTCAGTCAAGACATCCACTTTGAGACTAAAATGAAAACGTGAAGAGGTGCTGAATAAAAGATATTAGCCATAAGGCATGTTGAAGAGATAAGAATACAATGCTGGGATGTCAGGCTTTGCTGTATTCTGTATCTGAGGATCTTCTACTTATTTGGATAAAACACCTTTGCACAGCAGATGAAATCTGATGCAATCCCGTCATCTGACTGACTGTGCTTGTTTTCCTCTGCTGCTGAGAACATGTGAATTGCCCCAGTCAGGATCTGGTTGTACTGATCTGCATAGGGAGATCAAGGTTCCTCTGCTCAAGGATCATGGATGTTTCTTGGATGACTCATACACTTCTGTGGCTGAAGCTAAACACCTTTTGAAAGAGAGAAACTGCCCCTCTCCAGAAGAAAAATGACTGGGATAAGTTTAAGTAGAAGTGTGAAGGTTTTATATATATACATAAACGTGGAGAAATTTTTGTCATGAAGAGTTCCAGGGTGAGAACTCATTCTTCAGTTTGGGCTGCTATTTGGCATGAGAAAAACCCTTGCCTTCAGAGGAGGAGAAGACTGGAAAGAATTAGTGTGCAGCTGTTTGTGTGCACTTGGGCTTAGTCACCCTTTGTATTTCAGTGTGTGGACTGACATCCAGCTCCTGCAGTTTCAACACAATGGGGTTCTGACTTCACTGAGTGCTGGGTCAGACGACAAGCGAGAGAAGAATAAGTAACAAATCAACGTTAATTGAGGTCATCTATACTTTAAGTAATTACACAGCAGCACAAATGGCAATGCAAAACAAACATTGGAAGCACAGCAGTAAAACAGCTGAACGAAAGAGGATCTGTTCATTCAAACTGACGCTGTAACTGCTAGACATAGTTTTCAAATGAGCTGTCCCTCTTGAATTTGGCAGACGCAATCTTTTGGTTTCACAGGAAGAAGCAATTCCCATTGGAGCAGCTCTAGCTCAGGCTGCAGCAGAGTAGAGAGCCTAACAATTCAGGCCCTTTTAAGGTCATTGCCATTAAATTAGTTACTTGGAATCACTAAATATCAGCTTGTGAGATTATCTTTTCAGTAGGCTAGGGCCTTTTAATTTTTGTTAGAGCAATCAGTTCTTTTATAAGTCTGAAGATAAAGTTAATCATTGTGGTAGTACAGCGTTAAATAACTCCCCTGGTTTCAGTCAAGTATGGGATCTTCAACAAGTTTTTTTATTTGTTTGCTTTGGGTGGGGTGTGTGTGAGCGTCTTTTTCCTCTCCGTTTACAAGTTTTATAAGTAACTAAGGGCTTGGAGGCACAGATCTCTAAAGCAGTGGATGGGTTCAGGAGGGAAGCTCACCAGAAAGGGAATTCCTTAGCCTTTTTACAATCACATCTGATTTCATCTGAATACACTGTTGGCCTCAGTGCAGTTTCCCATGAAACAGTGAAATGGCATATCCATATAAAAAGATCAGAAGCTAGAAAGGTATAATTATAACTTGCTCCCTTCACTCTGTCTTTTCCTCCTCCAAGACAAGTTCTACCTGGATAAATAACATCTTGTTTCTTCATTTACATTTTTAATGTCTTGTTTACCTTTTCAGAACCATCAGGGCACAGAACAGTTTCTTAGGTACTTTTCAACGTCTTTAACCATTTCTGCACAAAATATTTAAATTTTGATGTGATCTTTGCTTTTTTGTTTCTCAGATTCTTATATAAAATTTCATATTTTTAAAATAACGCACCCAGTCACTTTATACGTTAGAACCATCAAATTAATGTTACCAAATAAGAATTCTTTACAGGCTAAAATAATTAATATTTTATTTTATTTTATTTTAAAGATGCTATTAAACTTTAAGATGCTATTTAACTGTGCATTCTATTCTGCATTTCTGCCTGACCTCGGTATATGACTGAAGTCCTCAGTCTCAGCCACTTCACACAAAAGTCCAGCATTTCAGCTCAGTTTCTGGGTGACTGTTAACTAGATAACCATACTTTTCCCCAAAATAGCTGAGATATGGGCATGTGTTTTCTTGAGTCTTCAGCAGAAATGCTTAGCCAACAAAAAGACAGTGAGTGCAACTGGGGCCAGGAGCAATAAATCTACAAAGTGAGATATTTCAGTACTCAGACGTCAAAAGACATAGTCTCTGATCTTACAAATTCTGGCATACATTCTAACTTCTCTACAAGTGAGCCATTAAATAGGATTAATCAAATGTATACATATAAGTATGTGTGTGTTTCCACATGCATGACTTAATAATGTTGGCAGTGTGATACAATGAAAGCATGTACTATAATGCCAGAAGATCTTACCATTTGGGGGTTAAATTCCAGTAATCAGCTTCATTGTGAGGAACCTTTAACATCATATGAAACAAACAAACTACAAAAGTCAAAGCCAAAACGTCTTACTGTGAATATAGTAATGACATTGCTAGTCCATTTAAATAGTGCAACAATATGAAATATTGAACATGCAGACACAACATTTTATAATTGTGCCGCTGAGATATCAGAATGGGGTTCCTTTTATTTAACCACAGATAAAATAGTCTACAGCTCACCTAGTAAATCAAGTTGCTTTAGGGTTACTGGAGAGAAATAGCTCTTGGAAGGGCACAATTCTTCTGTGTTGTTTGGAATTCCCTTACTGAATACACTAAGTCATGATAAAGTAGGTATTTGAGGTCTTCCTAGGCATTGCCAATATAGTTATCCACATCTTGCTAAATGAGTCCTGCCCTTATTGACTAGATGTTCTTACACATAGCACCCCCTTCATAAGAATGCTTAGCAATCTGTATTGATGTATTTTATTCATCAAATAAAATCTTAATTAGATTTTTATTTATGCTGATATTTACAGCAAGGGAATATTGACTTTAATTCTATTTTCCTGATCTCTTGCCACATTTCAGCTTGAAATAACCCCTTTATAAGTGATTGTTCCAGCCATGTCTTGCAGAACTTTGCTATGTGCCATTTTAATAACAACAACCACCCTTTTTTCTGTTTTGACATTTCCAAAACAAACTTCTAAACCTTGTTATCTCATTTAATATCTGTGGTATTTTGACTTATTGTGTCAGTCTTCTGCTGAAGAAAATTCCATACTATGATTTGTCCCAATATCAGAGGTGATCTCAGAGACTTGTACTTCAAGTATCAGTGCAGGTGATAAGTTTTAGAACAACTTTTCTATAAGAGTAGAGGAGGCTAGAAACAAATGTATTTTAAAATGGAACTTTATAAATTTACTTTAAAAGGCTCTATGACATGGTTGCCTTTGATGACAGGGAGGTATGACAGAGTATAGCAACTGAGTAATACATTTTTGTGAGTCATGTTCCTATATAATTGAATGTCCAATGACATGGTGGATAAACAATATGAAGAGCTAAGAAGGAAGTTATGTCTCAATACGATCAAGAGGATCTGACAACTTGCACAATATTCTCAGGGTCTGTTCCAAGAAGAACAAGTAAGAATCATTACGAAATATGAACAAAATTTTATAGCCCTAACACTTTCCAGAAGTCACAGAGCTTTTTTTTGGTGTCCTGGTAGCATGACCAAAAGGAAATATTTCTAAATATTTGCTGATCAGCAGAAATATTTTTCTTCATAGTTCTTTACAGTTTTGAAGAAAATGACTGTTGCTTTCCTTTCTTTAAACTTTGCACAACACAGGACAAAAGATTTAATTCCACAGTTAGCAATTGGTGGCTTTGCCTGTTTGAGATATGTGGCTTTGAACTTATCAAAATATTTGCAGTTATAAAAATAATGAAATATAATTTATTAACCAGCTGTATTTTGCCAATAAAAGTTGAGTTTGATTCTGTAGTAGAAGTTTCCTGAACCAGAAACTTTGAGAATTGGTGCTTTATTGGTTAGTATTCAGAAAGTTGGAATATTTCCTATAGCTCCAGGCTGTCAGGAACTTTGGGGGACTAGGCTTTCAGTGGGATGAATAAAGTAGATTCCATCACTCAGAACCTTTTTGCCAAATTTAATTTTGAATACCTACATGATCAAGGCTTACTAAACCCAGTGAAACTATTTGCTCACTTCACTTATTTGCTTAATGTCTGTTATGTTCATTCTCTTGCAGAAGTAAGTTTATTATGTTTCCCAGTATTAGTGACGTACAGCTTCTTTGACGATACAATAGTTTCATTTAAGCTTTTATCTCCATTTCAGTGAAAATGAAGAGTGCTGCATTTATTTTCATTCTGATCAAGCAAGTTCTTAGCACAGTTGACCTGGAGCTTTTCCTGTAACTCCAGACCATGGCTTCTTGCCTCTGTTCGGTATATATTAACCACTCTGGTAATACCTTTCAAGGCTAAGCATTATTAGGAGCTTTTATTACATCTTCCCACAGCTTCGACTTATTGAGCTGAAGCCTGATTCTAATGCTTTTTCAGAAAGACTTCTGTTTCTAATTGGGTTGCCCTAAGCCTGCCTAACTGTAGCTTAGTCTAGTTAGTGCAATTTGCAAAATTAGTTATGTGTTACAGTTCTGCACTGGTTTCATAAATCAGTGAAAGAAGCTTGCTGTCTTTTGATGGGAACAATTTGATATACTCAATCAGCCATGTGAAGTAAGAAATAAGCTTTGAGGTCTATCTCATGTCAGTTACCGAATAGCATTGATTTAAAAGCTTCCAATTTTTATGCCACTGAGTATCAAACACTGACTACAAATTCATCAATATATGTTCATAAGTTGTTGAAGATGCAACATCAAATAAAAATAATGTCAAAATACATTGCAAAAAGTTATTAGTATATGCAAGGATAAAGCATATTTGTCTGACTATGAGGTAAAAGCAAGAGCATGAGTGTGGTGTAGAGGGGCTGAATTTCTGGAGGTATACTGAGTATGCTCTTCTAACAGTGCTGAGTGTATTCTAGTAATCAGTGTTGTCTCATGTGTGAAAATAACATTGTGATGCAGATTGCAGCTGTCAGATGACTCTCTCTCAATTATAAAATAGACTTCAGAGGCCAAGAAATGGAACCATGCAGTAAATGACAACTTAACACAGATTATTAATCAAATTCATGATCTTATTCTGCATTTTCTGAGGCTGAGGAATTACTTGTGTATTCATTACACTCATTGCTCTTAATCTCATTGCTCTTAATTATATTTAAATGTGAAAGAAAAAAACAAAAACAAAAACAAACACATCTTCTGGACAACAGCTGATACTACTTGTCTTTTAGTGAATCATGTAAGACACATGACCCTCCTTGTGCAAGTAACACATATTTGCATAAATGCATTTAATATCGGTGTAATTTTTATGATGTCAGTGGAATTTCAGTGGCTTTGCATCTCTCAGAATCTCAAGCAAATTAAATAAAGAATTTGATTTGATTATATGGGAAAAAATATTTCCTGGTAGTGTTAAAAGGGTCTACAATTTCCATTAAAAGTATCTGAACTCCTATTAGGTCAAGGCAAGGCACTGAAATGGGATGAGTCAGTGAGATTAATTGATGTATAGTAATTGTACATGAATATTTAAACAAACTAACAAAAAATGCATATCATTCAGGCAGTCAGCAAATTTGAGCTACATAAGATTTTTCTCTACTATTAGAGAAAATTAATGATTATAAGGTGCTCAAGCATTACCAAATGTTTTACAAACTAAGAATTTAGATAATATAATCACTCTCATGGGACTACTCAACCACACATAACATTGGATAGATTGGTCATTCCTTTTAAAGGAATATATTTTGCTATAGATGAAAGGATTTACTGACATGGCAAGATTATTATACAAACACTTTTCTGTATCTTTATTCATTTCTAATAAATAGTGAATAGCTACCAAAAAATATTTTTCCTTTCAACTTTTACAGTTAATCTAATCCAATTTTTCAGTCTTCCTACAGTGGAGCATGTCTTTCTAAACATTTAATGATTTGTTATCTGGATCCCCTTCACACTCCAAAATAAGATTTTCCTCAGTCTCATAGGATGTGGTAGTCATGTAAATTTTTATCCATGGAGATATATGGACATAGAACATAGACTAGTAAACCTACAAAACTCTAAAGATATTTTTATTTTACAATATAGTGGAGAGTCATAGATTTTATAGAGAGATTTTATTTTTTTATTTTTTACCTTTTAGTTAATTTTGTGTAAGATAGAATCATAGAATCATAGAATATCCTGAGTTGGAAGGGACCCTTAAGGATCATCAAGTCCAACTCTTGACACCGCACAGGTCTACCCAAAAGTTCAGACCATGTGCCTAAGTTCACAGTCCAATCTCTTCTTAAATTCAGACAGGCTCGGTGCAGTGACCACTTCCCTGGGGAGCCTGTTCCAGTGTGCAACCACCCTCTCTGTGAAGAACCCCCTCCTGACGTCCAGCCTAAATTTCCCCTGCCTCAGCTTAACCCTGTTCCCGCGGGTCCTGTCACTAGTGTTAATGGAGAAAAGGTCTCCTGCCTCTTGACAACCCCTTACGAGGAAGTTGTAGACTGTGATGAGGTCCCCCCTCAGCCTCCTCTTCTCCAGGCTGAACAGGCCCAGTGACCTCAGCCGTTCCTCGTACGTCTTCCCCTCCAGGCCTTTCACCATCTTCGTAGCCCTCCTCTGGACACTTTCCAAAAGTTTCATGTCCTTTTTATACTGTGGTGCCCAGAACTGCACACAGTACTCGAGGTGAGGCCGCACCAGCGCAGAGTAGAGCGGGACAATCACCTCCCTTGACCTACTAGCGATGCTGTGCTTGATGCACCCCAGGACACGGTTGGCCCTCCTCGCTGCCAGGGCACATTGCTGGCTCATATTCAACTTGCTGTCTACCACGACCCCCAGATCCCTCTCTTCTAGGCTGCTCTCCAGCGTCTCATCGCCCAGTCTGTACGTGCAGCCAGGGTTTCCCCGTCTCAGGTGCAGGACCCGGCACTTGCTCTTATTGAACTTCATGCGGTTGGTGATCGCCCAGCTCTCCAACCTATCCAGATCCCTCTGCAAGGCCTTTACGCCCTCATTTGAGTCCACAACTCCTCCAAGTTTGGTGTCATCAGCAAACTTGCTCAAAATACCTTCTATTCCTACATCCAGATCGTTTATAAAAATATTGAAAAGTACTGGCCCTAAAATGGAGCCTTGAGGGACCCCACTGGTGACCGCCCGCCAGCCTACGCAGCCCCATTTACCATAACCCTTTGGGCCCTGCCCGTTAGCCAATTGCTCACCCATCGTATGATGTTTTTATTTAGCTGTATGGTGGACATTTTGTCCAGTAGGATCCTATGGGAAACCGTGTCAAAAGCCTTGCTGAAGTCCAAAAAAATCACATCAGCTGGTTTCCCTTGGTCCACCATACGGGTGATCTTATCATAAAAGGAAATCAGGTTAGTTAGGCAGGACCTACCCTTCACAAACCCATGCTGGCTGGGACCAATGACTGCTTTGTCCCCCAGGTGCGCCTCAATAAGTTTGAGAACCAACTTCTCCATGATTTTACCAGGCACTGACGTGAGACTGACAGGCCTGTAATTGCTAGGGTCTTCTTTCTGACCCTTCTTGAAAATCGGCACAACATTTGCCAGCTTCCAGTCTACCGGGACCTCTCCAAATTCCCAGGATCGTTGAAAAATAATTGAAAGAGGTTCCGCGATGACGTCCGCCAGCTCTTTCAGCACCCGGGGATGAATCCCATCCGGACCCATGGACTTGTAGGGATCCAGGTGGAGTAGCAAATCCCGCACACGTTCAGGGTCAGTTGGGAGTTTGTCATCCCCACCGTCCTGGTCCTCCAGCTCAGGGCACCCTGGGTCCCGAAGCCCATCATCGGCATTGAAGACAGAGGCAAAGAAGGCGTTAAGCGTCTCTGCTTTGCCTATGTCATTGTCTGTGAGGAGACCTTCCCTATCAAGGAGCGGCCCTATGTATTCTTTAGTTCTCCTTTTTCCATTTACATATCTAAAAAAACCCTTTTTATTTTCTCTCACAGACACATAAGATATTGGCTTAGATTCTCACTTAGCATCTGAAAATAGAGGAGATGCATTGATTTCAGTAGCATTACTCATGCAGCAGTTCAAGGGATATTGAATTCAATCCTTTCTTGTCTTTAGCTAAATTATTTTCAATAAATGGTGGAATTGCTACAAGTTCAGTTTTTCACACACACACAAGAAGTGTCTTATACACCTTTTGTATTTAAAAAAAATAATAATTCTGCATTAATTTATATTTTCTAATTAACCAGTGACTGTCATTTATCATTTGTTCCAACTTGCCTCCATTATCATAGACATTTTCCTGTGCCTAGTACTCTGGAAAGTGAGAAGTGACAAGAATTGCTTAGTATTTTTGAAGCCTAAACTGTTTGTTCCTAAGTTTTGTGAAACAGAGATAATAGTATGCTAATCAATTATTCCAGTCCTTTTTGTTCTTCTGACATCACGTGTAACAGTGAGCTGTAGACACTGAAAGTTCATACTACTGAAATTAATAAAAGGCTAAACAGAACATTAAAAACAACAACAGCATAACACCCTAAATGTAATTTTAAAACCCTTATTTAAAATGTAATTTCTAATTTCATTCATTAGTCAGACCGAGGCCTGAATCAACAAATTCTTGTGTTCATTTATCCTTAGAGAGTAGTCACAGTGAATCCTAGCATAGGAGTTTAAGATCTGGGAATACAAATAACTTGGAGCTCTGTTAGCAAGACACTGACATTTCTGGTTTTGTCAATTTAAGATTTTAAAGTCCTTAGTTACCTTCCTTGTTCTTCATTAGAAATAGGACAGCCACGTCAGACATCTATCTGCTGGCACCCCATCACTTCAGTTCATACCTGAACATTGTCAATTTATACTACTATCCTGGACTGTGAATTTGAGTGACTGGAATATGGAAAAATCCATTCTGCTATATTTGGCAAAAAGCTTCACCATGCAATAGAGACATTAATACCTTCACTGCCACAGTTAAATCAGAGACTTTAGTGGAAAGTGCATTGCATAAAAACACTTTTTTTCAAGGAGAAGATGAGAGAAGGAATCTATTATAAACTGTAGCGTAGTTCCTGAGGAATCACCAGAGACAGTTTTCCTATGTTATCTCTAAACATGATTTTCTTGTTTCCTTTAAGAAGCATTTGCATTACCCAATGTTTCCACAAAATGATTTGACACTTCAATTAATTATTTATCTTTTTAAAATGTAGCTGACCTAAAATTTCCGTGCTTCAGTGTTATTGTAGGAGTCCTAATATTAATGATTTATTTTTTGTTTTGTTTTGTTTTTTTAACTCCCACACTGATGGGTTTAGGCAATGGTTGCTAATTGCAATTTCTTAAAATAATTATGCTTTCTTTTAACTTCTACATTCTCAGGTCAGAGCAGTCACTTTATAACATAACTTAAACCAGGCAATATGTGATGTTTCTGTTTGGTGCTCTCCATTTTGGCCTGTGCAGTGTTTTAGATACTGGCCCATATCTAAATTTTAAAATCTCTGAAAATAATTTCTCCCAAATAGAAATGAACTGGTATTTTCGTATGAAGGGAGTAAAAGAAATATTTTACTATTTTAAGGGCCATTTTAAGCCCTCTATTTTCAACCCATCTGAGAAGATATTCCAATTTCTGAATTTCACTTAGTCTTTATGAACTATTGTGTTCGTGAAGGAAAGCTTTTGCTGAATTTGTGCCTGCTCTTAAATTCCTAGGGATATTAGTGGGATATCTTGAATCATGAGATGAAATTCTAGCATATGCTTTTCTTATAAGAGTTAACCAAACCAAATCAAAATAATGTCACCAGCAATGCTTTTTTGGATTAGCTTTCTGCTTGTTTAGCAAGCTAAATCAGCTCACTGAATACTCAATTTGAATCAAAGGAAGCAGCATCTGTCTGAAGTTGGTGGTAAGGGGGAAGGACTGGGATCAGTGATGCCTTCTGGCATCACTAAACCATTCTTGCATATAATTATACTAGAAGTTCAGAACTAGTCCTTGTCTCATTTGCTAAGACATACCTTCTGGGTCTTAAAGAAAATAGTTCAATCTGACCATTTTTAAATGCTTGTTGATAACCTTAGTAACCCATTCGGACTTTTTAAAAGGAGTTTGTCCCCTCTTGACTGCTCAATAACATCAAACTAGTATGGCTACAGAGAGGAATAAAGAGTCACATTTCATGTCAAAATTGTAGGTTACAAGAAATTCTGCAAGAAATATCTATTCCAAATAGGCCAATCAACTCAGTTTTTACCCATAAAAAATGAATATGTGTTATTTCTGACACGTGTAATATAACTCTTTCAATTTTCCACAATCTGACAGTTTCTTTTGTATATTATTTTTGGTTTGTTTTGTTTCCCCTGTGGTCACCTATTAAAAAAAAAAAAAAAAAAAAAAGTAAAAAAAAAGAAAAAAAAAGAGACCCATAAAGAGACCAAGCTTAAGGATTTGAGCTTTGAATTTGCACTCACTATCTCTCTCTCTCTCTCTCTCTCTCTTTCTTTCCTTCCTTCCTTCCTTCCTTCCTTCCTTCCTTCCTTCCTTCCTTCCTTCCTTCCTTCCTTCCTTCCTTCCTTCCTTCCTTCCTTCCTTCCTTCCTTCCTTCCTTCCTTCCTTCCTTCTTTTTTTTCCCAGTGGATGGGATGATGCCCTAGTACCCAGAGCTCTACATCCTTGGCAATGTAATATCTTCTGCAGAGGGTAAATGGTAATGTAGAACTTATATACTTCTTACCCTGAAATAACGTAAACACTGTGAAGTCATCACTGAAATGATGTAAGTAATCTGATGACATGAGCAACAGAAAGAAGACATCACTGCTTACACTACTCTTATTTTAGAATTGAAAATTACACTAACATTCTTTTAGAACATTATTATACCTAAATCTCTAAGCTGAGCACAACCCACTGTTTTTTAAACATCCAGATTCAGACACATTTGTAGGCTAAAGGGAATGTTACAGAATAAGAACTTTCCATATTATTTAAGAATATTTATATTTTAGTCTTTTGTTTTTGTTTTTGTTTTTGTTTTTGTTTTTGTTTTTTTTTGTATGGGGGGCAAGGGCAGGGGAGGGGGGTTGAGTAGAGATACAGAAAATAATTTCAATCGCTGCTGTAGTTACTAATTCTTGTTGCCCACTATCCATGTCTGTCTATCAAAGAAATAGATTTTTCATATATAAATTATGTGAAGTCTACAGTTTTCATTCCACATGGCAGAAATACTACAATAGCCTTATAAAATATAATAACTTCCAGTTATCATATTATATGGCACAAGGTGAATGTAAAGCAGAGAATTATACAGACATCATGAAGTATCCATACCCACAGAGTGCAAAGAAAAATGATATTCAATTTTCATGTGTGGTTTAGATTTGAAATTCTTTCTTGAAATGAAGACATTAATATTTTGTAAAAGTAAAAGGTCATTTATCAGTAGCATTCACAGATTGCCAGTAAAAGATAATGCTTCCCTAGTGGACAAGCTTTTTTACAATACGCTTTCTACATACTAATGAAATCCCCAGAAAGAAGTGGATGGTTCTCTAGATAAAGGTTGGGGGGTGGGGGTGGGGGTGGGGGGGGGGGAGAGAGAAGGGGGAGAGAGACTTGGGAGAATACTTTGTGGTGAATAATGCATTTGATTTATTTCTCTCCCTTTTTCTGCTTTCAAAAAGTCTAAAAAAATAAACAAAAAATAATTTCCAATTTTTATAGGTTTGTTTGTTATTCAGAACTGCTCAGTAAGCACTTAATGCATTTTTGTATTGTTAGTAAATAGAGTCCATACCATGGTCTAATGGTGAGCTAAGAAATACAATATTCTTTTCTTTTCCTGAGTTAAGTACTATACCTAGGAAGAAGGAAATATCCATCTGATAATTTCCTAAAAACATATTTATACGAATATTATCACCAGTCCCAGAATTACAACTAGCAGATGAAGCACCATACAGTTCTTTTTCACCTAAGGAATGCCTTTTAAAGTTCTCAGGAGATCTAGCTGTTTTTCATTAATATTAAGAACTTGGAAGCTTCAGACAGTGGTACTTGAACAGCTTATTTCTTGGGCAATAACAGCAGAAGTAACAGGGAATTTTCTAATGATAGAATTTCCCTCCTTGGGAAATTCCATTTGTTGAAATGGGAAATTCCCAAAGTAATGTAAAGTTTCCAAAGAAATGCAGAGCCTGGGAAGGAATAAGGAAGAGCAATGTGTAAAGAAAAAAAGAAAGAAAAAAAAAAAAAAAAGAAAGGGAGAAGGAGAAAGAAAGAGAAAGAGAAAGAGAAAGAGAAAGAGAAAGAGAAAGAGAAAGAGAAAGAGAAAGAGAAAGAGAAAGAGAAAGACAAAAATTTACCTTCTCTATCTTCCTTCCTTCCTTCCTCCATCATTCAACAGGGAAACTGGAATAATACTGCATTTTTTTGTTCACTAAATGTATCATTGAAAAATAAATACTTCACAAAGATATGACCATTACTGCTACTGTTGCTAGTCAAGATGGTAGAACTTTGAAACTGAACTCAGTTCAAAATACAGATTCAAGTTTAAATTTAGGTCAAATTAAAAAAAAAAAAAAAATCCATGATGAAATATGGTTTTCAATTACGAAGTACTTAATTTTGTCTGAGCTGTCTTTTCTTTTCTTTGTATTTCTTTAAAAATGTTGCTGTTTAACAAGAAAAAATGTGTTCACATGATTATGGTAAAATAACATGAAATACTTCAGCATCTCAAGATATATGTATATATTTTAAATCTTGCATATGAACTCTTTTTATGTGTTTTAGATTTCTTTTCCTCCTTCCCTTGTTTGTAATAATTAGTTCTGTACTACTGTAATTTCACAAATAATTCTTGTTTTCCTCCACAGCCTTTCCTCTTTGAGAACTTATTTTTCAAAGTATCCAAAACCAAAGTTACGCAGTTTTACTCAACAGTCCAGAGATTTACTAATAGGGATGATTTTTGTTCTCAAGTCAAAAAGCTCTGAGACATCTGTTTAAATTTAAACAGTTAACCCTTGTGTTCCTTTTGACTTCATTGGGAATAGTGCTGATCTTAAAGGTAACATGAATAAGTGCTTTTGTTGGTTCAGGACACTACTGCCATTCTCAATGGAGTTCAGCAATGAATGTATGCAATAGAAAATATGCATGGCACTTGAACCAGAGAGGCTCTTATAACATAGCAGAGCCAGGCCCACGTGCCCTGAAAATAATTCCCATGCTATATTTTTGATGACTTCCTCTTGAAGTCAGTTAAGTGTTGCGAAATGGCAAAGGGTACACAGCTGCACAAATGCACATGCCAAGAACTCTTATCTTGTTACCTTATCAGAGATTAAGCTGATGAGTTTATAAAATTAAGGGTTAGTTTAACAGCACCTTTGAAGAAAAGTATTTTAGATGTCATTGTAGAACAGTTGGTGGTAGAAATACAGCCACCTCCAGTGAGGTTTAAGACAAAACAAATGCTGAGAAGGGTCAGAAGGTCTAAAGACCCATACAGGGGATTGCTTCTAAATGCCAGTGTACAGGGTCATGTCATGTTGTGATCATCAGCCCAGAGGGAGTTGGACACAGTTGGGCACAGCTGCAATTCCGTAGCAGCAGACCACATTTCAAATTGCCTGTAACCCTGAGAGAGGAGTAAGATAACTCATCCTGTGCAGGAATTGATTAAGTTTTTGAGTGCGGGTAGTTACCACAAAATGAGCAGTCCACCCAGTACAACTGCCTTCCCATATTCCTTCCACTGGAGGATACGAGTGAGGAGATGGCTCAAAGGAATGCAGCTTCAAACTTGTTATGCTAGGGTCAACCACAGGCTGGTACAGCTTCATAAACCACCTTCAACTATCAATAACAAGATTACAGAGAGAAAAAAAAAGCAACTGTGCTTATGTGATGAGATCAGGAAACTGACTTGAATGACACCACTTATTTTTCAGTTGAATCAGTTTCCTGGGCCAGCTGGATAAAGGGACAGGGAAGGAATATGTGCCCAGGGTGGGAGGAAGTGAAGCACTTACATCATCTTCAAAAATTTTTTTTGAAAATTCACCATCTTCCCCCTCCCCACACTTTTAATTTTCCAAGCACTAATAACTGATGAATGACAAGAAATAAATTGTTTAAGAATTGTTTTCAAATATCAGAAAATAATTAAAATATTATGCTTCCAACTGCAATACTACACAACTATAGAATGGGACTGGCCATTCCATTCTTACTTACATAGACATAAAATATACCATGTATACAAAAAATATACTAAATATATAAAAATACTTTGTGCCACCCTGCTTGCCCTTTGGCTTGCCCTTTAGCAGCTGAAGAAAGTCATTATAACTTTGCATGTCTCAAACATATGTCCCAACCCTATACTTAGTAAATCCACTCCCTTTTCACCAACAAAGAATACAATCTAGGATTTTTGTTCACAGAACAGACCTGAATAACCAAATGTATTCTCTCAGTAGGTAAAGTCAGTTTCATCACGTGTTGAAGAAATTTGGATCCACTATTATGAGAGTTTTTGAGTGACTAATATGGCTAAGGAGGAAAAAGGTAATCTCTAAGGAAATCACAAAATACATTGCTCTTTTGTGGAAAGTCTAGATTGTTGCTATATTTGCTGCATAGAGGAATTACAAAAAGGTAATATAAGTTCTTTCTAAGGAGAATGGGAATCATAACTTACTTATGATCCTTTTTTTTTTTTTTTTTTCTTTTTTTCTTTTTTTTCAAATCTATGACAAATAAACATTTAAAAAAAATCTACAGTGAGTGGAATCTTATGGAATCTTATAATCTTAGTTAATTGTTTATAGTTAGTGTAAAAAAAAAAAAAAAAAAAAGAGTTTTGCATTATTAACTAAGTGTTTTTTTTTCAGACTGAAACAAAGCTGTTTCTTTTGGCATATTGTCACTTTGGTTAATTTTAAACAAGGGAAAATCCTGAAAATAGACTACTGTTTTAATGGACCTAGGTTTGATTTAAGTTCAGGGTTCTAATCTCTCTACTGTCCCTTCAACATGCTTCTTGCTCTGTTCCAAATCAAAGCTTCTCTGGACAGTTGTGTGGGTTGTCTAGCGCTGGGTAAGTTGTCTTTCATGGTTACAAATAGTAAAGCTGTCACACTGTAGTGATGACTTGGGATTTAACTGTCATAGCTACAAGACCACAGTTTATATTATGTCTGTGAAGTTTCAGAGTCAATTAGGTTAATACAAGAATAGACACGTGCTACAAGCTTCATTGTGGTGTCAGAAATAGCACAGTGAACAACAAATGCCATTTAATTAGAGCTACCAATGCAAAAAGTCACAGAAGGTTAAAAATATTTTTTTAAATAAACACAATATATTTACACTTGGATGACTATAAATATCTAAGGATTTGTACAAGTTCCTAAATAAAAGACTGCTGTTTTTAAAGCTGGCATGCTATTACATTACATCAATATAAAAAAAGGCTGTTCTGAAAGTTCAGAATGAGACATTTGTGGTACTTGGGTTCTTTTTCCTCTTCCATCTCTTTGGGCTCTTTCCAGTTGTTATAAACATTTATCTAATTTTCTTGAAAATACTCAAATATCTCTCTTTCAGATCCTCCTTCAAAACTCCCCAGACATAGCCTTAATAGCATAGGATTAAAAGTAGCTGAGCTCTCAGAGTACAGATTTCTGAAAAGGTAAAAGATTTCTGTAACTAAAATAAATCAAAACTAGCTATGGAAAATTGGAAAAATCAAAACTAGCCATGGAAAAATTTTTTGGTCAAAAATTGAAAACAGGTTCAAATATATTTAGCTTCAAAATCAATTAAACTGAATAAAAGATAGGAAGCTGCTGTTTTCAAAACATGTCTTTTTGACTTTATAACCCATGACCCTTGGTCACTTTAATGAGACTCAGGTCAGGTCTGTTATACAAAATTTTGCTGGAACAGCTATGTTGATGAGGAGGGTGGTGTGATGTGTGATTGACAGAACTGCTGGCAAAATTGCTAGTGTAAGCACAGCCATATTGGCAAAACTGTGCTTTTGCTGATATTTCCTTTTATTCTGAGGAGTGTGGAGCAGGAAGCAGAAAGGCACTATAAGATTAAATGATGAAACCACAGTTTAAATGAAACAAAGCACAGTTTTATTTGTATAAAATGCATTCATATTAGGAAAGCTGATAAAATGTATCAATGATTAAAACTGACCGGTCAATAATATATCACACTGGCACTTCAAATATTTATATTGATGTTAGAGTAGGATAAGTAGGTGTCATACAAAGAGCCCACATTTACAAAGGGGCAATAGATACTTCCTTTTAAATGAAAATATAGCAGAGAAGAGTTGCTCTGTCATTGAAGAGGCATTCCTGATTTTTGTCTAAGACTGAAATAACCCCTCATTTGTCACCCAGAGATCACAAAAGTCTGTGATGTCTTCAACAGATTCACAGTTTAAAAAGCTGAAAAGTAAAGAAGTGGGAGAAGTGCCTAGTATATTACAGATCAGAATACTCCCTTAAAGAAATTATGCAATTACATTGCATTTTTTTTTTTTTTTTTTTTTTTTTTTTTGCCTGTGCATCAAGTATCCAAAGAAAAGAATTGGTTCATTTAGAAATATTAACTCTATTGGATAATAACTTTAATTAGGTAGTTTTTGAACACTGCACATTAGCTACATGACAGATCAGAATTGTTGTGGTCCACTGAGTAATTATTTAATTAGGCCACATTTTAAAAACTGTTTATTTCCCATATAATGGTTGGAACCAGCTCCTTCTGGTTATTCTGTAATTGTTTAATGAGGCCAAATATATCTACTGAAAATAAATAATTAAATGCATACATTCATATATTCAAGAATAATGCTACTCTGTGCTGCAGGGGAAAATAAAAATAATAATAAAAAAAAAAATCTGAAGTGTTTGGACAAGAACTTACTACAAGCAGGCAGTGAATATCTTTTGCAGATAATATTACAAGGATTGAGGCAAGGATGACAGAAATTCAGTCTTTCCACTGAAATGCCAATGCAAAAGACTAAAAGTAAATAAAAAGAAAACTTCTGTCAGACCATCTATGGAAAGGTAAAAATGGAAAGCAGCCAACAGTCACATTTTTCTTCATCTGGCCAAGGGAAAATGAATCAGACATGCAAGATATTCTGGCATGGTAAAGATGATTCAGAGTTCTTAATTAAACAGAGATAAAAGCAGAATCATGGTCTAAGGAAATTTTGTTCCTTTGTAAAAAAACAACCTGGATTAGAAGAGAATGATCTAACATCGTTTTTGAACTAGGGAGATGCCACAGACTAGACAGAATTCTGTCAACAGTGAAGTCAGTGTCACATCTTCCACTCACTTGAACAGGAGCAGACCTGAATATGGGCCATTTCAAAAATGAATGAGACTTTGCAAGATGCCTTCTAGCAAAACAGTCCTTATGGAAAT
This sequence comes from Aythya marila, assembly GCF_965140915.1. Taxonomy (NCBI): domain Eukaryota; kingdom Metazoa; phylum Chordata; class Aves; order Anseriformes; family Anatidae; genus Aythya; species Aythya marila. The sequence goes on from NC_139043.1 coordinate 13,144,143, forward strand.
CACTTTTGCCAAGTATGCTTAAAATCGCCAAAAAAATAATAATAATAAAAAATGGTGATAAATACATGACTGAATGTGTCTTTTTTGCTGAGATATTTAATCATAATAGACTTGAAAGGACATTAGAAACACATAGAAAGAGTGCTGCAAAACCTAAGGCTCTTTCTGAACTTTTGTACATGCAAGAGGCTTATATGAATTACTTAGCAATCAACCACAGACAAATATGTGATTAAATTTACAAGTGTTAGATTGTAAAGTGTAGGGTGAGGATGTTTTGTTGTTGTTGTTATTGTTTGTTTTAAAGGAAAGACTGAATGAATATAAAAACTGTGGACACAGCAGAAGTAGAAGGCATCAAGAATGTCTACCTGCTGTATCCCATTGTAAAGAATTATATTCTTCAGATGTCATTGCATGTTTTTTTGCTAGTTGACAAGAAAGAAAAGCAAAAGTGGAACAGTTTCAAAGTAATAGAATGACAATAGTGATAGTGTTGCTGTAGCTGCATGCCTAACCTTGCCTTCTGAAATAGCAATAAAGTTTCAAATAAAAAGATGAGACTCATTTCTGTAGCTGTAATATATGAGACCTTTGCCCTGAATACATCCAGAATTATGGCAATTTGACAAATTACTACTCGTCAGTAGAACTGCAGGAACTGTCTGCGTACACACTGTGAGCCTGTGTCTGGCGGGGGTGGGGTTGAATCTGTTCAATGGGGATTTGTTTTATATCATGTTATCTCAAAATTAGGAAGAGCTTGTGAACGTTCACTGTGGTTCCATGCTAACAGCAATTAAGCCACGCTAGGACTGTCATGAGTGTGAGCCAGTATGTCTCTGAATTACCTGAGAGCACTGGGAGAATTTGCCTCACTCCTAAAGATGAACAAGATGTGAAGGTCACAGGTAGAAGGCTTTTAAATCCACAAGTTGTCATGAGCATATCACATTGGAACTCCTATGAACTACTGATATTCATCCAGTTGGTCTTTATAGACTAATGATTTAAAAAAAAAAAAAAAAGTGGGGGGATAGGAGGAGGGATAAATAAAGATCATATTGCCAAAATTATTCCTAAACTGGATTTGCGTGGAATCGGAGTCACTCATACTAATTCTTCTCTCCACTCCACTCCTCGGTTCCATGGCTACCTAAAACAATCCATCTTAAAAGCTTTAAAAACTCCACAGGCCTCAGTTCCTGAAAGGGAAATGGTTCTGGATATAAGTCAAAAAATTGCCTTTCTTGGCTTAGTCTCACGAGGTCCTTCTTTCCTTCAGAAGTACCTTCTACTATATTCTCTGATTCTATTCTGAGACTATTGTCTCCTGCTAGAATCCCCTCTGAGCTTTGGTGGAAAACAAACAAACAAACAAACAAACACACCCTGCGTACAACACACTTGACTGTATTTTTCCTACTTTTGATCTCTGGGTGTTGGGGCAGATTTCCCTTTCCAAGGAAAAATCTGTTTAAGAGTCCAAGACCTAGAAAGTTCAAGGTGTTTCACTGTTTCCCTCACATCATTTTTGTGTCAATGTGGAGAGGAAACAGAGGCAAGAAAGGGGGGAAGAAATAGGGCCAGTCAGTTGACCTGTAAGGTGAGTATTTAAAGTGATTTTTTTTTCCTTAAAAACTTGAGAATCCCTAGCAAGTCTGCTAATGTCTTGAGTAATCTTTCCCACAGCTCTCTAATTTTGAGAACCTCACAGGTTCTCAAATCATCACTCTCTCAATGAGTGTCTCATAAGCAGGACACTCATTCTAAGGCATACTTCATTTAGTAGTGATGCTGAGTTGGCTCAGTGTGGTAAGATGGAAGATGCCAGAAATGGCCTCCCTTCTACAGACTATATGTTGTATGTCTTAATAGGCTTTCATTCCACAAAGAGATTAAATGCTTGACTTTCTTCTTTCTTAAAGTTAGTGGCTCAATACTAAAAGGAAGATATAAAAGGAAAATAGGCCTAACTAGGAACTATTTAGTCAATATAAATTGAATCAAACCTGTGGCTTGTCTTTCAAGTTTTTGTCTGCTTCCTGTTCCATGCATCTCTGAAATAACTAGGAGATAATCTCTGTATGTGATAGGGAAATTCTTTCATGCCCTGAGTTGGTGGTATTATGGCCCTTTCAAAGCACTTTTCATTCTGGAATAGCGGAATTTCCTTTGCCTGTAAAAACAAGTTCTAGGGTACTGTAATGGCTTGTACATTTCTTATTTTAGCTAAATTTTAGCTATTTAAAACCTTTCTAAGGAAAGACATAAATATAAGCCCTGTAGTTGATTTGATTCATCCTATTTTAGAATTACAGAAATGCAAAAAATCTGTTTTAAAACAAGTTGGTTCTTATACATAGAAATACACAGACATAACTCAGAGTACCCCTGTTTATTTGTATTTAAAATTTGGGAAGGAAAAGGGAGGGAAAATGTTTTTGAGCCATACTGATGCCAGTCATTAATGTGCTAAGTTTCAAGTTTTGATGCCAAGTATATTTTTACAGGTTGATTGTAACCCGTTGTTAATTATTACTTCCATTGATTTACTAACATAAACTTAACTATAGAACTTAAAAGGCTCTGCACGGGTTCTCAGTTGTGGTAGAATACATAATACGCAAGAAAATAGTTATGAATATAAGGAGATCATGTCACATTCTGGCACTGGTTGCCTAAACCATTCTTCAAGAAACCCTCCTAAGTTCCCATATAGTACTCTGAATTTTCTTTCCAACATAGTTGATTGCCAGAATATTTATGCATGAATTAAATTTTATTGCCTCATAATGCTTGACTGATTTATGTAGAGATGTCTGTGAAAAGATGAGTGAACCTTTAAAGGTTTTAGGGGTTTAGTCTGCTGCAGAGAAAAATCCTTCACTTTTGATCTCACTATTGGTTAGGATTTCATCAGAATGGGATTTCTCATCACATTTTCCCCTGTATTTCCTAGTAATAAACCTGGCTAAAACAACAAGCTGGCTCTCAGTCAAGATTTACAGAGGTTTCTCAGAAGTGTTATGGTTGTTGTTCTGGGATAGTGGAATTTCCTTAGCTCATAAAAGCAAGTTCTCGGGCAGTGACAGCTTGTTTCAATATGTCCATAATGCTGTTTTTCCCTCTGAGGGGTGCAGTGGAGTAATTTTAATCCTAGATAAGCAAAATTTAAAAAAGCAGTTGAAGAAAGTGATTGTCTCCTTATTTTCCATGTTGACCCATCAAGGTCTCAAGTCTCTGAGGAGCTACTTAGCAATGTGAATGTCAGAGGCCACTTCCCACTTCCCTTTGCATTGAGGGGCTGGTCAATGGGATGGCACTGAGGAGTCTGTGGGCTGGTGAAGAGGCAGGGCATTGCATGGGATGATGGCTAGCTGTGGAGTGGAGCCAGGAGCCATGGGGACTCTTCATGGGGCAAGCAGTACAGGACCTGGCAGCCAGGGCTCATCCTACCCCCAGCCAGGAGCTGGGCAGCATAGTAAGCCCAGGCCCAGGCATTGGGCACCTCCCTGGGGACTAGGCCAGGCCAAGGCTAGGCTGCAGTGTTGGCCTTCTGGACTCATGGTTGGGCAGGGCAGGACTGTATGGAGCTGAACAGCCCAGTTGTGTCATCACTGGGGCATGGGCTGGTGGTCTGGGGCAGGGGGAGGCAAAGTGGGGCCCTAGGTGTGGTAGGGTGGTCTGAGTGGGCTGGGCTTGGACAGGGATGGACAGGGAGGCCCCTTGGTGCCCTCAGCTCCTACAGCGCCAGTAGGAATCCTTGGCACCATGATGGCTTGCAAAGCTAAAAATAAACTATGATAAATCGTCTGGAACAAAAACAAAACAAAACAAAACAAAAAAACATGTATCTCAATCCAAACCCACAGGACAATTTCATGAGAAAGGGGCCAGAACTAGCACTGCTGTGTCATTCTGTGACCCAGTTTTTGCACACTGTGAAAGCAGCTGTTCTTAGGGCTGAACTCAGATCCAACAAGCTGACACCACAACACCACCTGTTGCAGAGCTCAGCTGAAGGCTGGGTATGTGCCTTGTCATCCCTGAGGGTCTGAGGAGCTGAGGTGGGAGCTGGGCATGAGTATAAGCCTCTGGGAAATGTCTTAGGCTGAACAGGAAAGTGCTTTTTGAGTGTTAGTGTCTGCTGGCTTTGACACTACTTGCTACATAGGTTTTCTGGATCCCTTTCTTGTACTTAAGATGCCTACATTTCATCCAACTTCCATTTCAGGCAAACACTAGGTGCTCTGGATCTCATCTTGTAGTCTTCTCTATAACTTAGCTCTAAAAAAAGTCAGTGTCAATGAACAAAACCCACCAACCTGCTGGGCAAGTGCAGCTCAGTATGGTTTTTTGGATGTTTGGAATTTTTCAGAAAAAAAAAAAAAATTCTTTTGTTCTGGCTCATTTGTCACCACTTTGTTAAAAATGACAAAATGGGTGCCAACTGAAAAAGAAAAAAAAATCTATGTGTCCTGGTTTTGGCTAGGATAAAATATATTTTCTTTATAGTAGCTGGTATGATGCTGTGTTTTGGATTTATGATAAGAATAATGTTGATTACATGCTGATGTTTTAATTGCTGCAGAGCAGTGCTTACACAGAACCAAGGTCTTTTTAGCTTCTCATACCGCCATGGAGGCTGGGGGTACACCAGGAGCTGGGAGGGGACGTGCCCAGGACAGCTGACCCCAACTGGCCAAAGGGATGTCCCATACCATGTGATATCATGCTGAAAAAATAATATGGGTGGCTAGCTAGAGTGGCGGGGGGGACCACTTCTCAGGGACAGGCTGTGCATCAGTCGGGGGTGGTGAGCAGTTGCATTGTGCATCATTTGCTTTGTACATATTTATTATTATTATTTAGTAATAATAATACTACTACCTTACTATCTTACTTACTATCTTACTTACTATCACCATTATTACTCTTATTATTAATTTATCTTCCTTTACCATCCTATTAAACTGTCTTTGTTTCAGCCCACAAACTTTTACATTTTTTTTACCTGATTCTGTCCCCCATTCCACTGAGGAGTGTGTGTGTGTGTGTTTGTGTGTGAGCATACAGCTGTGTGATGCTTAGCTGTCTGACGTGTTAAACCACAACACTATGTGGCCAAAAATGTATTATTTTGGAGTTCTGATTGAGAGAAAAAAAAATAATTCTATTTTTACTGCCATTATGTTGTGCATCATTTAGGAAGCTTCTGCAAAGAGCTCTTCAGAGGAACTTGAAAGCAGAACAAAACCTTTCAAATGTTTTCCTGAAGAAATTATGTAAACATATATGTTCTCTAGTTTGGCTTTTTTTTTTTTTTTTCCTTTAAATGTAAATATATTGTTTGTTTTCACAGGCTAGTTCCATAGCTGGAACATGAGTGGACACTACAGATAACTGCTTCAAAAGCAGCCTCTCAGCATTTGAGTTGTGTCTTGCTTGCACAATGCCCTGTGGACTTCATAGACTTTGACAATACAGAGCATAGATCTTTGTGCCATACTGTGTTATGCAATGCAGACTTGCCTTCAGGCTTAACACACCTCACAAATTCATCCCACATCGTTGTGGAGGTGGAAATTTTAGACTGAAAGCCTAGATTTAAAGAAAAAGAGAATCTAGCCCTCCATTTAGAGAAATGTGGGTTTATTTCTGCATGAAAAGAACCTCACAATAGAATACCATCAAATCCAAATTAACTTAATTATTAAAAATACTAGCCAGAATTCTCAAATGGCCAACATTATGTGTCAGTCCATGGGAGTTAACAGGGCTTACTGGCATGTAGATAATCACCCAGAACCTCTGACAGCTGGACCATTTGAACATTCTTGGTTATTTGTTGTATAACATGTATTAAACAAAACAAAACAAAACTGAGTATCATGTCATATTTTTTTACATCTTTAAGTGACTTTCTTTCAGATAGTGATCCACATTATAACATGCTAAATGTTTGATACAGTCACTAACCTACAAGCTTTTCTCTTCAGCATCTAATGTGAGTTGATTTATTATTTTTTTCCTTGCAAAATAGGATATACTTAATATATATATATATATTTTTTTTATACAATAACTTCCATCTAGGAAACAGACTAGTGACTAATGGTGACCTTAATAAAACCCATACTAAATTGTTTGCAGTACAAATTAGACATTATTATAAATTTCATAACAACCTGTGCACTCGATAGGGATTTTCTTTCCTCTAGTGAACAGTAGGGTATCTATGCTGATGTACTCGTTGTTCTCAAAGCAAATGCCCAACTTTTTGCTGAATAAATCTGCTCAAATTTGTTAGAGGTAAGTCTGCTAAAAGGAGAATGAAATATGATTAATGTTATATAATATTAACAAAGAATTTTTATGGCATAATACTGTTCATATGATTTTGCAGATTCATTGATTTTAACTAATGAGATTGAAAACAAAACAGGACTACTGGCATATCATTTTGCCTAGTTAGTCCAGCCTGGAAACTAAGAAGTTTCATGTTTGACTGAAGTGTATTTCCAAGTAACATTTTAATTTGAAGATATAAAGGACTATGTCACGTCCCTTGAATCTCCCTCTTAAAAATCTTAGAACTCTGTTGTTTTGAATGGGATTGACTTTTCTTCCAGCCTTTATTGTTTGCTGTGCCTTTAACTACAGAGCCCATATTTTCACTTGAAATATCTTTTAATCATGTCACCTCTAAATCTTTTGACTAGTTAGTCAACCAGGTAGAAGTCTGCTATCCTTGAATTTTAAGGTATATTGTCTATAACTTGAACACAATTTTTTTTTTTTTTTATTTTAAGAAAAAAAAAAAAACAAACATAAACCCAAAGAATTGCTATGTTTTTCAAGAATCAAACTGCATCCAGTCTTTGATTTCACTCTTTAAAAATGCTACTGAAAAATGTGAAGTAGCATTTGTATTTCCATGCTCTATTTTAGTCACTTTAGAAGAAGGAGTATCCAGAGGAAAAGCCAGGCAGTTGGAAAGCGCACACTTGGGAAGCAGACACAATTTGTTGCTTCCAAAAGAAGATTTATATGCATTTTCAGTGAAGCATTTAGTCTTTGAACTTTCTCTATTTTTTGCTATTAATGCAATTTAAATCACAATAAATGACATTGCATTCAAGGGACTTTCAAGTGACTTTCAAGTGACAAGTTGGGCCAAATGTAGAGATGGAGTTTCTTTTGTGAGTGCAAGAAGAGGACTAGATGTGTTAATACTTGTTTGGAGCTTTCTTGTATTGTGTATTGCAAAGGAGCTCACAGGCTTCATTTTGCACAGAGGTACAGAATTCTTTCCAAAGAAATCCTATACATAGCCTCATTTGTCATTCAGGTATGGGGAACCTGCTACATATCATGTTGGGACAGCAGTTACACCAGACCCTGAGCATATGAAATGGAGGCCATCTGGACATCTGGATAATGTTTCATTGTGCAGCTGAAAATTTGCATTCATTATTTAAGGACTGTGAACATCTCAGAGAGGTTGTTTGGCTGAAGTCAATCAATTCCTTAGAAAGAAGAAATATCCAAGTCTCCTGGAGTAGGGATGGCATAAACTGAGGCCAAATTTGACTATGTGAATACAAAGCAGCCGTTCTTGTTTTACCAAGAAAATTATCCACTTTCCCGATCTCTATATGCATACTGATTTTCTGAGTTATCTTGCATGTCTATAAATGCAGTTTAAAGTATTTTAGAATATCATTAAATAACAGTATGTATTTCAACACAGAGCTATGGTCAGATCAGTTGTTTTTTCTTATGAGTCCATAATATGCAACCAGCCTGGGGCTTTGATTACTGTGTAATCTTTGTCTTACTTATGAAAAATATTTCATTTTATTTTTACTAAATAGTTTTTTGTTTGTTTGTTTTTTTACTCCTACCTGTGGTAGTTTCTTACTCTTTACCTCTGATTTCCATGGTATACTTATGTTCAGGATGCAGGTCTTTTCCCAAAATAGTGAAGATGCAGCCATCTGTCAGATTTTCACTTTACCTACCTGTAATAGGAGGTTTTCATTCACTATTGTCAGTGCTTAATAGCTATGAACAAATCATACCTCCTTCTGAGATGCTGTCCAGCCACTTCCAAAGTATTTTGACTACTGTAACTGGAGAGTGATGCTTGTCATATGCTAGGAGTTTGAAGGTGCATTGATAGCTCTGCAATATGAGCAGATAGATTTCAAATAAAAAAGACAGGTCTTTCAGCATGTAATATTGGTTTCCTTAAATGTTCAGTATTGATCCCTTTTGTCTTAGTACTGTTTTCTTGCTAAATTCCCACATATTAACCAGGGTGAAAAACTGTGTAGAATCTGCTAGGAGACTACAGCAGATGAGAGTCTTCCAGCTTAAAGAGAGTACTCAGGAGGCTTTCTCCATAAGCTCAAATTCTGCTTTATTCCATTCTCACAGTGGAAAATAAAAATCATAAGGCTGTCCATGCCTTAGTAGCTTGCTAAGTCATTATTCAATTAAAACTATACATAATAATATAAATACAGTCCTTACTGGTTTGAGCTTTTATATTTTCATTGAATTGAGTGGTTCAATTGATAGCAGTGAAAATGCATCATACTGAAAAGTTTTATTAGTGGTTTTGTAAATCATACATGGGCTTCAGTTCAATGAAAAATATGCAGGAGAGAGAAACATTTGCCATCCTGTGGCAAGGCAGTTTATTGAACTATAATTTCCATGCTTTTCAGCAGTATATATGCTGTCAGCCTTCACAGTGTCTGTGCAGATGTCTGAGAGCACAAAATGCAGCTATCTTCCTCATGGGGCACCATCATTGGTATGCTATAGGTAGCAACTAAGCTGCACATTGTGCTCAGGACAATCTCACTAAACACCTTAAACATCTACCTTTTTCATTAATGGATTTAAGATAAACTGGAAGAACTGTTGAAGAGCTTATTGCAATATGTTACAGAGATGAGAGCGGGTGCTAGCACTGGTAAAAGTGGGGCAAAACAGAGAGTATTTCTAAAGTATTACTTCCCTCTGTTAATGTTCTGTTTCAACACTTCACAGCCTTCAACATTTTTTACCCTCATGAATCTCCATAGACTGGCAGCTGTGCCTTTATCTCTGGTTTACAAGGGAGGAAGTTAGAGCACAGCTGAACACCTTGCCTGAAGTCATACAGGAAGTACACAGAGACTAGAGAAGTTGAATGTTAGATTAGTTCCCTGTTCATTGGAGCTTTCTTCATCATGAAATCCTCTTTGTTCTCACAGATGAACATGAAGTTGTTTACTGTGAAATGTACTATAGTGTGGAACACAAATTCTAATGCTTTTGCATCACCAATGATACACAGTAGATGTATCTGTGCAATTGCTTAACACAGGCTGGAATATAGTAGGAATCATAGTGAGATTGTTCTTGGAAATGCATGTAGGCTATATAAAAAATAAAAAATTATTTGTATGTAAATAATTCACAGTAGTATGCCTGTAACTGACAGAAAACTTGTTTGAGATACAGCAGAAAACCACAAGTAAGTTGATTTGAATGTGGGTAATAGAAAGCCTTTGCTGTTGATTCACCCATTGTGCTATCACAGAAGTCAGCCACAGATGAAGTGCAGCCATTGAGACTTGTGCGTGTAGAAATAAAAGGTGTGACGTGCATGGTGGAAAACATTTAGGTATTTACAATTCGTTATTGCATACCAGAGCAACTGTGAGATAGTAAGATGAAGATTAACCACTTTCAGATAGCATCATATCAAACATCTTTACTGGGGCTGAACAGCTTAATGCTTATCTCAGAATTCAGAGAACTATCCAGGAGCCTTGTTTTAAAAAATGTCTGCTTCCCTACATTTCAGGTGATTCAGAGATAGAGAAGGGTGGGGGGCTCTGGTTATAGACTTGCCACAAGGCATCTTAGTGGAAGATTAGTGAGACAGGCTGGATGGGACCAGAATTGTTTTATGTAATCTTATACAAAGAATCTTGTGCAAAGAATCATTCTGCAGAACAAAACAGTCTAAGTTGCTTTGAGAAGTCATGTGATTTCCATTAGATCCAGCCATCTGATTTTTCTCAGGTTGCCATTAATGGCCCCATCTATCACCATCCAGGGTGATGTACAGTTCATAATCATTTCACTTTATTTCTGTGTGCAGGGTTTGTTATAGTTGAATGTTGCTGGAGGGTACACTAGATGGCATTCTTGATAACTGTGCATTTCTATATACACTTGCTGATGCTCAAATATGGTTTAGGGATTCCTGGAATAATTTCAGCAAGTGTGCTAAATTCCCCATCTGTGGCAGTTGCTTAAATGCTACACATATAGTTCTGGCAGTATATCACTTTCCTAGATACAGGCAAGTGAATGACTGCTGTTTAAGCTCTGACAGCTCGTTAACTAGTCATCATCGAATTGCTAGGTTACCTGTTCAGAGACAGTAGTCTCTTCAGTGTAAATAAGGCTGTTTCTATTGACTTCAAAGGGAGTAGGCTCCTTTACAGTAGCAGCATTGGCCTGCTGCCTTTAAACTTGTACCCCTTGAATGGTTTCATGTGAAGAAGCCTCGGGCAGACAATCATGATGACCTTCTTCATGATCTTATTGTAACATTCATCCTCTTTCCCCTTGTAATATTTGGCACCACTAAGTTACATTTAATGTTAGATAAAAACTGGCTTGGGGCAAACCCTTTTCTGTTTATATTTTAAACTGCAGAGCATTCTTTAGGGATCTGTAAAAATAAAAGCCACAGGGTTGATGTCCATCACTTCCTTGGCCCTTATCTGAACCATATGAATGAGTAGTCAGTATTTAGAGTTTTTGCAGAAGATAAATCTATTGTACTTGCATTTTTTTTAGCAATCCAAGAAACTTCAGACATAAGACTTGTTATAAATAAATATTTGTGAATTAGATATAATATTTCCATCAGACACATATGTAGCTGTGGGAGGATTTTATGCTGTATTAGTATAAAAGAATGAAGTGTGGTCAAAATGACTGTGTTAGTTTGATTCAAAACCTCTAAGGAAGTAATCTGTCAGTCCAGGATTATTCCTTGCTAGAGGGATATTTATCAATCATTCTAATGGGGGAAAAATCAAAGAACAGGCTCAACCTAAATATTCATAATTATTCTGGCTTTTGAGGTTTTAGACATGATTTCCTGGTCAGTGACTTTTTCGAACAAACCACTAATAGGCGCACACACACACACACACACACACAAATACACAAATAGACTTTTGATGAAAGAAGCTTCAGTGTCTGCTCTTCACAGTCATCAAACTATGATCATCAGACATGGTCTAAAGTTTTGAGTCCCTGAGCTGAAAGAAATCTTAAAACTTCATCGAGTGCATCTACATGTGTCACAACAGGATGAAATGTTTTTCATTTGTCAACTTTTGCTGACCATCATTTTGAGGTCCCTTTTTGTGAATATATGTTAAGGCTAACCAAATAAATCATACAATACATCCAGATCTGTAAATATTAAATATGTTGAACATTAGCTTGAACATTTGGTTGAGTAAGATAGGAAAGGAAGAAAGGAATGCAGAGTGTAGTAGTGGTATTTGTTTTTCATTATAAGAGTTGTTTTGTATGCTATAAAACTATTTAGCTCTTAATACTGTATACATTCCTTCAAATTTATGTTCCTCCTAAAATTACCAGGTGTGCTATTTGACTATCCCTGTTAATAATTTTCCATTTGCACCTATATAAACTTAGGGTTAAATTGGGGTCAGTCACACTGTCATGTGTAACTGGTTCAGCCAGTAGTTTGCTGGGCACTAAAACTTAGAAGCACTAATTGGAGAATAATGTCACCCAGAGTTATATTTGTGTAACTGTGTCATGCTTTGTTTTTTGGTACACAAGTGGGAACCTATCCCTGGATTTTGTTTTGCCTGTGGGTTTTGAGCCCCAGTGGAAATTAGTGGGAAAAAAAAAAAAAAAAAAAGGAAAACTTAGTGGAAACTACCCAAGTTTTTTAGTGTCTTCTCCTACTGAGCAATCTGTTTCACCAGAAAAATGGTTTGTTCAGCAAATTGAACTGTTTTTGAAATGCATGCAAATATGTGCTGACATGTTGCAGTGTGCTCAGTATTTGAAATTAGTCACCCAATGACATACTTCAGTCAAAAGCTGGCAGTGAGTTGTCCATATTATGCCTGTGGGCACCTTGTCTGTGTGCCATGCTCAGCACAACTCCACTCCAGTAATAAGCACTCCAGTAATAGTAAGGTCCGAACATAAATGATTAACTGTTGTTTTGAGTTTTTCATTATATTTATTATACTTGACTTCTCTAAGTAATTGGTCATCTCTTTCATATGTGACACTGTTTCTGTTTTTTTGTTAGATAAATTCCCATGCCAACATCAGCTCTCAAACTGTTCCAGCACAAACACTTGTACATACATATTTGTATGACTCAACTTGCTTACATGTTAAACAAACAAGAATTTGCTGATATAAACACATTGACAGATAAATAGAACGGAAAGCAAGTGCTATCAAACCAAATTGACTGCTTTTATTCTGAATAAACAAGTATTTTTATTTTGTCCTTTCCTATCCTTAATATCTCTTCTCTTCTCTTCTCTTCTCTTCTCTTCTCTTCTCTTCTCTTCTCTTCTCTTCTCTTCTCTTCTCTTCTCTTCTCTTCTCTTCTCTTCTCTTCTCTTCTCTTCTCTCTTCTCTTCTCTTCTCTTCTCTTCTCTTCTCTTCTCTTCTCTTCTCTTCTCTTCTCTTCTCTTCTCTTCTCTTCTCTTCTCTTCTCTTTTCTCTTCTCTTCTCTTCTCTTCTCTTCTCTT
>NC_139043.1:13157181-13249681 GCF_965140915.1 Aythya marila
AGTCCTCTCCTCTCCTCTCCTCTCCTCTCCTCTCCTCTCCTCTCCTCTCCTCTCCTCTCCTCTCCTCCTCTCCTCTCCTCTCCTCTCCTCTCCTCTCCTCTCCTCTCCTCTCCTCTCCTCTCCTCTCCTCTCTCTCTCCTCTCTTCTCCCTCTCCCCTCCCTCTCTCCCTCTCCCTCTCCCTCTCCCTCTCCCTCTCCCTCTCCCTCTCCCTCTCCCTCTCCCTCTCCCTCTCCCTCTCCCTCTCCCTCTCCCTCTCCTCTCCCTCTCCCTCTCCCTCTCCCTCTCCCTCTCCCTCTCCCTCTCCCTCTCCTCTCCCTCTCCCTCTCCCTCTCCCTCTCCCTCTCCCTCTCCCTCTCCCTCTCCCTCTCCCTCTCCCCTCTCCCTCTCCCTCTCCCTCTCCCTCTCCCTCTCCCCTCCCCCCCCCTTCCCTTCCCTCCCTTCCCTCCCTTCCCTTCCTTCCCTTCCCTTCCCTTCCCTTCCCTTCCCTTCCCTTCCCTTCCCCTTCCCTTCCCTTCCCTTCCCTTCCCTTCCCTTCCCTTCCCTTCCCTTCCCTTCCCTTCCCTTCCCTTCCCTTCCCTTCCCTTCCCTTCCCTTCCCTTCCCTTCCCTTCCCTCCCTTCCCTTCCCTTCCCTTCCCTTCCCCTTCCCTTCCCTTCCCTTCCCCGACAACTGTGAAAACTAAGTGCCTTGAGGCTTACATGGCATCTGAAAAGGGTCTTTCAGCAATGCCATTTTGGTTGTAGTTACCAAAATAGCACTTTCCTCAGGTAGGGTGCCTGAATCCTTTTTGTTTATGTTGGTTTTGTATTCAACCTTAAATCCTAGGTCAGATAAAATCTTTCCCCTAAGCAAGACTTATGTGATCTTGTACTCAGTGAGTTGAGCTTAAGATGAAATTGGCCCTTTAGTCACCTTTCAGTACCCTAAACACCCACCTAGCTCTCAATATGTCAGTTTAGCATCCATGGAAACATGATTTGAAAAGAGTTTTTTTCCTCTTCTGAATATGTGTAGTGCATAAGTAAAAAGAAGAATTCAGTGCAAGCTCTCCATCAACAGAGCAATGTGACGAGTTTAATAATAAAGTAAGATACTCTGAGTCAGGTGTTTTTTTTCAGCTGCAGGTAAAATCTTATATTCATTAAGAACATTTTTTTTTTTTTTTTTATCCTAGAGGTTATATTTTCATAGAAATTATCAAATTATCTTATCTTATATGGTCATCTCTGAAGAGCTTGCTTTCTCCAAAATCAGGAAATGGTTCTGTTAACAAAGAAGCATACATTTATGCAAATAACACCTACAAAACCACTTCCTTTGAATAAACATCAAAAATTATAGATCAGAATCTATTTAGGCATCTTAGGCACTCATAAAAGAATTAGGCATAAACAGTACAGAACAGTTGTTTTTATCTATTATTTTTGATTTATTCTATTCAAGCACTTTCATGTTTTGTCCCCTGGAAGAAACTACCTCCTTGTGGATAGAGAGAGAATATAGTTGACAAGCAAAGAATCGGTTCATTAGCTTGTGCATCCCAGTACAGCCAAAGAGAGAAGAGCCTGAATTGGGGAATCTGCTTCTACCAGTGGCTGGACAGTATGCTGATGTTGGACAAAAGATAAAAATTCTTGAGTGATTCAGAGCTCTTTCTTTAGAAATGGAGGTATCTGGCAGAAGGAAATGTGTGAAATGAAGTTAAGCACAGGCCTTTGTACATCAGTGTGTTGACATATATTGTAAAGAATATGAGGCCCTAGTGTAGAAAAGGTCTCTAGAGCTATGCTTTTGCAGATACAAAAGCTTTTAACCTTTATAAAAAGGTAGCAGAAAAGACAGTGAAGTCAGGAGAAAAGGGTTTTCTGTCCCACCTGAAAACTGTTCAGATCACTTGTGGGAGATACAAAGCAACATGTACAGCCACAATGGATATTTCTTCAGGAATTGGAAATACCTAACAGAGGCTCAACCTCTGTTTTAGTGGCATAATAAACATCCAATATCCTCACTGCATTAGAAACATTCCCCTCCTCCTCCTACCCCCCCTGCCCCCCTCCCCCCTAGTCCTTAATGTAAACTTCCAACACATTGTGGGCAATGAAGGGTACTCCAGAATCATTATAGCTAAGCATAGAAAAATTAGAATAAATTTTTAACAACTCCCTGAAGATGTCCCTACTTTGCTATTTACAGTAACTTACAATTTCACAGGTATCTTCAAAAGAGGTGTTTTGTTTACAGCTACTTTATCCAAATACTTTACTTTGCATTGAGCATTTCCCATTATTTTTTATATTCACAGAATCAAAGAATGGTTAGGGTTGGAAGGGACGTCTGGAGGTAATCTGGTCCAACCCCTGCTCAAGTAGGGACACCCAGAGCAGGGTGCCCAAGACATGTCTAGCTGGCTTCCTCCCAAGGAGGAAGACTCCACAACCTCTCTGGGCAACATGTGCCAGAACTTCCCAGTGTTTAGATGGAACCTTCTGTGTTTCATTTTGCACTCATTGACTCTTGTCCTGGCCAAAGAAGAAAATGGGCAATGGCTTTGTTGTTACAGAGCTGTAACACTGTGGTTGGAGTTTGGTTGATTTGGTTTGAAATGGATTGCGCTAAATGATTTTTCTGAAGAATTTTAATCTGATTCACCACCTCCTCACCCTTAAGAGGATTATTTTTTTAATGGAAATATTTCCTAAGGACACCAGAAAATATGTGACTTGTTAAAACTCATAGATTGCTTCCTGGGACACCCTTCCAATCCACATTATTTGGGAAATTTCTGAGCACTTCTGCATGAAACTTCGAAGTTTGTAAAGAAAAGATTTTGAGATTTATTGCAACTATAGACCTTTTGCTCTATTTCTAATTATGGACAGAATATGTTTACATGTAACTCACCTTTGGCCTTTTACTGCCTGGACTACTTCATACAAAGTCAGAAACCTTTTATTTAGTATAACACACTGTCAACGGAAACTTCATGAAATTTGTTAATATCATACACTGCCAAAGGACTAGCTTACAATTTAATTAGTGATAAAACAATTAATCAATCAATCAAACAAAAAACAACTACTGAACCCTCAATGTCTTTTCTAACCATTGGAAATAATTAAGATTTCTAACTATACTAATAATAGTCTCATCAAAGACAATTAATGGTTTCTCTGAGCTAATAATGATTCTCAAAAAGATTAGTCTGATGATTACATTTCCCTCCTTTCCCAGCTTTCAAAATCTCATCTTTTTGCCAGGATGCATTAGAAACAACTCCAAAGCATGGTTTCATCATTGACCTGTGTTCTCTGTTCTGAGTTTATACTAATTGAGTGAAGATATACAGATGGTACACTGGAAAAGTAGAATAGAATACACTCTTTGCCTGTTGACAGTCACATGGTCTTCATCTGATTTCTAAGATACATAGATTCTGCATTTATAAATCAAACAGTTGAACAACTCCATTTTACTGGCCTGAAAAGGGTTTTAATACATAATATTTAATTTTCATATTTCTATCAGAATGGGATATTACGTTTACTTTTAATGAGATGAGGATGATGACTAAAATGTTAACACTGTTCCTCCTTCTTCACTCCCCCCCCCCTTTTTTTTTTTTTTTTTTGAAAATGATGTTTAATGTGGCACTGAATGGTTAGGTTGAGGCAATCATTCAGTTTTGGAAACAACATTTCAAGACAGCCACACAGCTAGCCTCTCATTAATTTTAGACCCTGCAATGTAAAACAGAAACTTCCCAACTTTTCCCTCTGATTAACAATAGTCTAGAAGTAATCATAGCATTATCAAGATTTTAAAGAAGCAGGCTATCAATTTCTTTTTCTGAAGCTTTTAGCTGAAGTCATATATTATAGTTATGGTTCCAGAGTAGATGGAGTAGGCAGAACAGAAAAATTATAGGATCTATTGTTTTCCTTTATTTCCCTAGGGGTACTGCTGGTAAGAATCAGCTTACTGTCCTTGTAAGAGATGGACAGTCCAGGGAACCATTTAACTATAAAATAACCCTTAAGGAACAGAAACATTATGACATACTGGTGTTTTGCTAAATACTCTTACCAATGCCTCTAGCTGATGCTGTAATAAGTTTTTTTTGTTTGTTTGTTTGTTTGTTTTTTTCCCCATTCGTTTTTGTTTTTAAAAGAAACATTAGGAACTTTAATTTCTATTTATCATGACTGGCTATAGTCAATTATTAATAACTATATAATATCAAGTTAAAATAATCTTGCAATCTCTGTTTTTGTTGTTGTAATATAATCTAGTTCAAAAAAGTATAAATTCTAATATAGAGAATATATATCTACATACTAATATATAGATATATATCTATATCTAATATATAGAATATATATCTACATACATAGATGCAGCCTACTGATTCTGTTCTATCCAGGAATGCAGAAACTACTTCCTTTTTATGCTTTTGTTATTTTGTTTGTCATAATTACCTTGATCAGAGAGATGGTCCAAATTAGGAGAACTATTAGCCTATTTTTGTGTCTGTAAACATTGATTAACTGAGAAGGATTGGAGATCATTGACCTAGTGGTCATTTGCATAACAGTGGATAATGCACTGAAATGGGTTGGAAATTGACTTTATTTCTGACATGTCAGTTAAAATTTATTTCACATTTTCATATAATTGTGGAATGAAAACCCATCCACAACATAGTTTTCTTTCAAGTTATTGAGCAAGGCAAAACTGACAAGGTGCACAGGATTCAATGTGTGAGGAGGGTTTAATTGTATTTTAACAATCAAAGAGAAATATTTTTCAGACGTAAAAACAACTCAGAACTGCTTTTTCAAAGGGATATATCCTGTGCATGACACAAATATTTTAACATGTAACACAAGGGTTTTTGTTGTTGGTGGTGGTGGTGGTTTTTGTTTGTTTGTTTGCTTGTTTGTTTGACTAGGGTTTCTTGATGTCAGATACAGGACACCTTAGAGGACAATGGACATAGAGCAATAAATTCAAAAGGATCTCTCCCCAGTTATCTGCTGTTAGTACTATAGGTTTTTTTTTGTTTGTTTATTTGAAGTTGAAATATTAAAAAAAAAAAGAAAAAAGTAAATCCTTTTTTGAATAAGAAATGTTATTTTTAAATTAAACTGATCAACAGACAAGTTACTGCTTGTGAATAGCACTTAAAGAATAAGACGCTGTGTTAATTCAGTGTCCTCATACTAACTGAGTGCATGGATAGCAATCGTTTCTTTGAGTGCAGAGTAGTGAACACTGAAGTTGTTTTTACTGTTCAGACATTTTTCTTCCAAGCTTCCACAGCAGTGCTAGGGTGCAGGATAATGTGTATTACTGCACAGAAAGCCACAAAGAAGAAAAGAATGTGAGAAATATGACTGAGTGCCTGCACAAAAGGTGCATTTCAAGGTTTAAAATTTATTTCACCAGCACTGTTTAGTGGGGCTAATATCTCTGTCTTGTCCTAAAAATTTAGAGATGCAGCCTACTGATTTGATGGCTCTCTAACCGTAAATACCAAAATTTTGAATCTTAATCTGTTCCGTAAAAAGGCACTCTGAGTTATATGAAAATAACTCTGTCTTAACGTAAAATCCAATTAAAGTCAGTTGACAAAATGAATATAAAAATGTAAAATACACACCTGCCATCTTTTTTTGTGGTACTACTATTACCCATACCTAAGGCTTCATAAATTGTTTTATAAAGACACTCAACATAAGTATTCAGCCCTGTTCATTTGGCACACCACTATTCAGAATAGAATAACACATTAGACCAAACTGAGGCTCTTCATGTTGTTTAGAGCACCTGGACCCAAGATGTTCATTGAACTGTAAAAAAATGAGTAAGAAAAAAAATAATAGTTTAAGGGGAAATACAGTATTATTTAAATAATAATAATAAAAATGAGGCCTGGTTATAAATATTAGGATCTGTAAATCTCTTCTGGCAAAATAAAAAACAGCAGATAATAAGCTAGTCATAGTAATAAGCCAATGAATTCATACTAAGAAAAAATCACAAGATTCTAATTTGCACTCTTTTGGAAAAAAAATCTGTGGTCAAATCAACAATCTGAAAAGACAAATGGACTGAATGTTCTCCTTAATGCATTAATGTAACAGTATGTGCTCAGTTTCGTTAAATGTTTACTCCTGATCTTCAAAGTATATAACTTTTCTTAAGGAAGTTAACCAGAATCAGTGGATAAATATTGCTTAACAGTTAAAACAGTAAGTCTTTGCTTCTTCTTTACTTTAAAAATAAATAAATAAATAAATAAATAAAAATATCTTATTTCTGCTATACATTAAAGTGCACTAATTTTGAGCTTTATTATTCTTTGTTCCTGTGTAGTTCTCAGCATGCAAAATGTTTAAAAGGTAGAGAATAACATAATAAATGAATCTCTTTAGATTCAGCTATTTTAAGGCTTATAAAATATTAAAAAGTAACATATGGAGATACATAGCTAACAATAGTAGGAGTGAATTTCTGAGATGATCAAGCATTTTATTTTTCGCATGGTGCATTCTATTAGTCTGTACTTTAATATAACATTGACATAATAGAAAAAAATTGGTCAAAATGAATCAGTGAAGTTTTTTCATGATTGTGTTAGATTAGGTGGCCATATAATAACATACTAAGAGAAATATCGGTACCACGGCTGTTATTTCACAAACATTTAATATTCCCAGTAGCTGGAAAAGAAGCATATTAAAAGCAGTTAGATTACTCAGAGATCCATATTCCTAATAAAGATGTGAAACAATTACAATTTGTGCCTTCTTCAAAAGATCACAAGAAAAAGAATTGATATCAATATATATTGAAAGTTGGGATAGATAACAAGGTTGAAGACACCATTACAGCTACAGGGACTTTTGTGCACTTTCGAAAGGCTCTTAAAAGGTTAATGGTGAAAAGGAGAAACCAGGGAGCTAATGCTCATCCTGTCTCTACTGCTAATCTTTTTCTTCTGCATTCTGAAAAACCCCTCACAGGCAAAACATCACCTCTAACCTTGTTTTCTGTTCTGTGTATTTTATTAATCTTTCTTTTCTAAGTCTACAGTTTTCACTCAAGTGCAACCCCGATAGCAATTCTAGGTTTACTGATTATTTTTTTATAATGAGTAAGGTGTTACCATGATATTATTTCAGCAAAAAAAAAGGCTATGTTTAGTTGCCATGGCAATTAAGCAATAACAACTCTATTTTTTACTTGTCTATCAAGGTTGTCAATCCAGCTCCTGCTTCCCAGTACCAATTTTGGCATTTTGTTTACACAGGATCACTTCATTTAGGTAAATGCAGATGAGCTAGTCTGAAACAGAAAACAAGCAGTTGTGGGCCTGTTATTAGCTGATCCATGGCACAAGTCAATGCTGGTCAAATGGAGCAACAAAATCAGTTAATCTTTGCCACAGCTGTGTGACAGATAAAAAGCTCTGTATTAATGTGTTCTTTGGGAGGCACAGATTGTTTCCTGTCTGAATGATGCTTCAATGACAACATCCTTGGGTTTCCAGTCTTTTGATACTTCTGGGACTGATTCAGAGCACAACCAGTGATTTGAGCTCTTGCAAAGAAAACAGGAATAAAGTACCAGCCATGCAGACAATTGATTTATTTCCTCTCTGAAGGGCTAGCACTTAGTAAGAGGACATGAAAAAAAAAAAAAAAAAAAAGTGAACTTTTCTACCCTTGGAGTTTCCTTAGGTTATGGGTGTGATAGCCTTAGGAGAACTTTCCAGTTCCCTCTGCAGGATTATTTAGTAATCTCTGGATTGCATATAAATGCTCAAAGAAATGTACAGCCCAACTTCCTGTTCTTTAGCTTCTACGTAAGAGGGACCGTGTTCATAGCCCAGATAGGCTTGTGGTTCACTCAAGTAGGGTGTACAGCTTTGGGGCTTCAGAGCATGGTCCTAAGTCTAGACACAGCTTCAGAGTAGCAATACTGGATGGTTTATTCTCAGCAGCAGCCATTTCTCAGACCTTGTTGACAAAATTAATGTCATCTGTGCACATGTTTTTCCTCATTACTTTGTTTTTTTGGAAACACATTTGGTTAAAGAAATGTTCTCTAATCAACAAAACTTCTCTGGACAATCAAACCCAACTCCATTAGATTATTAGAACACGTGACAGATGGTGACTGCTGATGCTCTCTTTGACAATCTACTTCTCCTTTATGCCAATGAACATTTAGAAAATAGAAGCAGTTTCCAAACCTTAGAGCTTTTTTTTTTTTTTTTTTTTTTTCTATTCTATATTGAGCATTAACATCAAGCTCCTGGACCTGAATACTTTGATAACATAGAGTTCAGGAATTCTATAGGTGAGGCACAAATTTTGTGTAGAGGCACTATGTTCGACATTTTCATTCATACCTGTAACATTACAGCTGACTAACACTATTATAAGGCTATTAGGAAAAAATAATATACTAGTTATAGCTAACTGTTTTTCTGTTTTTACAAATCATATATTTATTTTTTTAAATACATATTTTTTCTTACCACTCTGTATTGAAAGTGTCTGCTTTCTACATTAACGTGCTGACATTTAAGTAATTGATTTGGAATTTGGTTACTGGGGGGACAAAAGAATAAAAAGACGAAGAAGGAGAAGGAATCACCTAAAAATAATCTGTGAGTGCCAAATAAAAATGTTTCTTCTATGTTGCTTTATTCTGAACTGCTTTAATTATTTCCTACCTCTGATCACTAGCTTTCCATTTTTATATACCTTTTCTGGAGTTAGCTTCTTACAGGGTACTAGGATCTATGCTAGTTCCCCTCCTTTTTTGATATCTTATTTATATTTTTGATTTTGGTTTTGATATCATATATATATTGTAAACTTCTTGCCTCCAAATTCTACTGATAAGGCCTCAGAAATGTTGAAGCATGTTCAGGCTAGAAGAAGCAGTCCTAAAGAGTTGTTTTTTTTCTAAGTTTTATTTTGACATTATATTCTTCTGCTTACCTGTTTACTACCATTCACCCTACATACTATCAAACTCATATTTTTTCTTCTTCTTTGTCTCTCCATTGATGCCCCCCCCCCCCCCTTTATTTTTTAAAATTTTTATTTGTGTGTCTGGATAAGTGTGTGTCTTTTTGTTCTTCTGATAATACGTCACTTGGTTAATTCACTTTCGTTGATGCTCTTTTTCCAGTCCTAGACCCAGCACGACATTGACTAGTCATGTCATGTGGCTACCCACTTACTCTCCCTATAATTTTTCTGCTTTGTATCTTTCTATCTTAGACTTTTCATGAGGTTTGAAAAGTCTCATGTCTGATGACTTCTGGTGATTCATCAGAACTCAACACTGCAGCCTTGATCTCTGTTGATCTTCTGTGAAAACAATCAGAAAAATTATGGACTACTTCTATAAACTGTAATTGCAATTAAAGAACCTGTAGTGCACCCTGTCTAAGGAACTTGCCTTGAACTGCAGGAAAAGAGAAATGAACACTGTCTCCATTGTTAAAAACAGTGAATATCCTAAAAAGGCAGGTCACCGTCAGTGCTCATCCAAGACAAGAAAACAGAGGGAGAGAATGTTTTCCTGAATTCCAATGAGCTGTTATATCAGATTTGCCTTCGCCATGACCACAGGGATTCACATTCAAGATAAACTAGCAAAAGAGATTTTATTTAATAACAGGCAAGTTGTAACAGGGTCAGACATAGAACAGGAGAGCATGTCATAGCTGCTGACTTCTCAGTCTAAACAGAAACAAATTAACTTCTCAGCCTGTTCAATTTTAGAGAGAAGGTACCTCAGTATAAGTTTGTAAGGATACCTTTTCTTGACCGCTGAAAGATGCAATGACACTAGCACTTCAATGACAAAGCACTTCAATGCCTGAAGAAAGGAAAACTTTAATTCTGAGCTAATTCAATTCCTTTAACACTCTCTTTCTTATGAGAACAAATCCAGCAAATTTTGTATTATTTACACCTTTCACTCAACAGGAAGCAAATGTGAGAAAAGGAAGCAGATGTGAGGGAAAAAAAAAAAAAAATTTTTTAAAGGCCTGTGATAAGATATATGCAACAGCATATGCACAGAAAAAATCATAAAATAATAGAATCATAGAATTATTCAGGTTGGAAAAGACCTCAAAGATCATCTCATCCAACCTTTATCCTAGTACTAGTCCACCATTAAACCATGCTATTAGGTTCTAAATCCACATGTCTCTTGAAGACCTCCAAGTATGGTGGCTCAACCGTTTCCCTGGGCAGCCTATTCCAATGCCACAAAACCCTTTCAGTAAAGATTTTTCTCCTAATATCCAGCTTAAACCTTTCCTAGGGCTTATCTTTCACCATTTTATCACTTGGTGCTTGGAAGAAAAGCCCAATCCCCACCTTGCTACAGCCTTCTTAAGGTAAATGTAAAGTACAGAAAAGTCTCCCCTGAGCCTTCTTTTCTCCAAGCTGAACAGCCCCAACTCCCTCAGCTGCTCGTCATAAAACTTGTCTTCTAGAGCCACCACCAGCTTCATTTCCCTTCTTTGGACATACTCCAGCACCTTGATATCCTTCTTGTAGTGAGGAGCCCAAAACTGAATACAGTTTTCGAGGTGCAGCCTCACCAGAGCCGAGTACAGGACAATCATTTCCTTGGTCACTTCCTTTATCACTTCCTGTTGCCCACGCTATTTGAGATTCAAGCCATGATGCTGTTGGCTTTCTTGGCCACCTGAGCACACCGCTGGCTCATATCCTTTCAGTCCATGGAGGCAAAGTTAGGACAACCACAATCTTTTAGAAAATCCCATCCTGGTATCATTTGAAATGAGAAGAAATATTAATAACTTATTTTTCTACAAATTAAACTATTACATCAATATTTTTTGATTTCCTGACAGCATTTTTTTTTCTTAAAGGATCCCAATTTATAGCTCAACAAATTCTTGCCATAAGGAAAAGTTCAAAGGAGCATTATGGAAGAGGTTGGAATGTTGGTAGATATAATTTCACAGAGTATACTGATATGTAATAGGGACTGTGCTTCAGAATGTACTTTCAGTCAATATTTTTATAATTCCCTAAAGTGTATCAGAATCAATATGTTGAACTGAATTTTGCTAGCTTATCAATTTCTGAATTTATGTGAAGTTATTACCTTCTGTACATTCTTGGCCAGACTATAATCTTGCTCTGAAAATACAACACACAGACATGACAGAGAAACAAATAGAACCCCTAGCTGTCCTCACTAAAACCAATGTGCAGTGTAGAATTCTTGTGGGTCTTTTGTTTGTTTGTTTGTTTTTCATCAACATCGTATAAGGAAGCAATATTGAAAATAATCTTGGTATTACCTTCTCAAAAGGGGTTTTCAGATCAATATTGTATAATAAAGCTCACTTTTCTCCTTCCCTTAGAGTAGGAAATCAAGAGTCAGTTGAAGGACCATATGGTTTAGAAGTTCTTATTTGTTTAGTTAGCTGATACCACAGACAGGAAATAAATGTATAGGAATTTAACAACCATATTTCCATCTGTTTTATGTGGGTGATGCCATCAAAGAAGCTGACAACTCTCAGCAATCCTCCAGCATATGTCAGTTTTTGGTAGTGCTACAGGTCTAAAGTCCATTCTCTCACCTGCCTCAAATAGTAGTAGGAGCCAAAACTGAAGATGATCTCTGTGGAAGGCCTATGGCTATACAACCTGTTTAGGTGTGAACAGATATTTCTGGATTTAGCTATGTTTTATACTATATATCATCTTTTGTCATAGAAGTTTTGATGTAATTAGTACCAGCTGAAGTAAATTTCAGTGTACCCAGATCAAAACAAGATTTTATATAATATGCTGGCATGCTGAAAATCTGCTCATCAGGTGCAGTGTCTACTGAGATTTACTAGTTACTGGAGAGCATAAAGGAACCCTTTTTAAATTAGACATTAAATTTCACAGTCCCTGTATACTTTGAAGTCATTCCCACTCTCCATGTCTGGGGGGGTTTAAAAGAAAGCCATAAATTGGTTTCATGTGTCAACTGAACACACATTAGAAACATTTAGAAATATTATTAGTGTCACTTAAAAGTCATGGAGACTCTTGTTACTATGCTAGTTTTCATGATTTTCACTTTAATAAAAGATATTCAAGCTGCTCATTCTAGTTACTGTTCTCAAAATACCAGAGAAATGGTAAATTAAAAATTTAGGCTCTAAAGATGAATTTAATCAAGAAAGAAAATTTCCATTCTTCTGCAAATAATCAGTTGAATTTTGCAATTTGCATTCAACTGCTTGTGCTTTCACTTGTGGGTCTTAATTAGGATCACTATTGCATCTTGTAGACAGCCAGACTATTAGTATATTTGGTAGCTTGCCACCATATTTGGCAGCCTGGCAGAATCACAAAAAAAAAAAAAAAAAGAAAAAAAAAGCCTATTTAAAAGTCAGTAAAGCCAACATCCTTTCAGAAAGCTTTAATCTAGGTTTCCATATGCTGTACCTTTCTGAGGATAAAAATTAATTCTCATCTTACTGCTCTCTTTCCATCTTTCAGAGCATTCTCCTCTGAAAACTATTTCAGGAGAAAAACTCATTTTTTTCATCTGTTGGCCTGGATACTGATTATCATTTCCAGATTCTATTGTCGTCTGTGTAAGTACTCATGAGAAAGCTGCTTAGAAC
This sequence comes from Aythya marila, assembly GCF_965140915.1. NCBI lineage: Eukaryota > Metazoa > Chordata > Aves > Anseriformes > Anatidae > Aythya > Aythya marila. Next base: position 13,169,885 of record NC_139043.1, read on the forward strand.
TAAAGAGAATACTTTCATTTTAATAACGTTTGGTTGGCATGATGGATGTATATCTTTAAAAGAAAACACTATGTATCGTCACATTTTGCTGTACTTTGTACCATGTTCCTTCCTCGGGTTAGTCTTATTGGCAGATTTGGAATACACTAACTCTAAGGAAAAGACCATTAAAATCAGAGAGGCTATAGAATATAGTAGAGAAAAGCTGGGAGAAAAACAATTCTCAACCAAACAATCAAACAATTCTGGAAATTCTCACCCCAAACAATTTTATGATTCTATGAATTCTACTTCTGTCTCTGCTGTGAATCTTTTTAGACCATAGGTTCTTCCATTTCCTTTCTTACTCAATTGCTCAAATTACATTTAGAAGGTAAACTCCCCTGAATGATCTTCTCATTCTGTGAATTTCTATAATAACTAATATAATGTGGCTTCAGTTCTTCTTGAGATATATATTGAATATCAATAAAAGCAACAAATAATAACAATCACTACTAATAGAAAATAATTAGCTCTCATTAACTCCATTTACAAAGATATCAATTACTAAACACTCTTAATATGTGAGCTTCATCCTGGAATATGAGATTAGAGATACAGGGAAACATAGTTACTGAGGGAACAAACAAGCCCATTTTACCTTCGTTTGCTAAGAAAGAATGTCTATGTCTCCTCATCCATAGTGCTTAACCTCTAAAAGGTGTTTCCCTTCCACATGTAATGTTCAAGTTAGAAGAGTATTAGTGTTTTGTTGTTGTTGTTGTTTTGTTTTGTTTTGTTTTTGTTTTGTTTTGTTTTGTTTTTCCCTGGGTAAGCCCAGCAAACTGAAGAATCTCCTGATCTGCTACAGATGAAACCTAGAAGATGAAATAGACAATATAGTATTTATGAGATTTGATTTTTCATAATTTCATTTAGTTTGCCATAGAAAATGCTGAAAAGAATCCGGGGGTGGGAGGTGGGGTGTGTGTGGGAAATAATAATAAAATTAACAAACAAACAACAAACAAACAAGAGTTTTTATGGACAACTGAAATCAGACATTTGTTCCACTGAGGTCTCTTACACCTGTTCTGTTTTAAAAATATGGTTGCAGCAAAGGAAAAAAAAAAAAAAAAGAGGGTTTTCTTACTCACACTAAATGACTTCTAAGGTTATAAAAACCCTAAACTATCCTATGGCATTTAATTACCTGAAAGTGCTATTTATTACTTTGGGCAGTACAATGTTATACTGATTATCCTTTAATTACAGTACAAAACAAAAAGATTCATAGATGCAGAATTTATTTATTTTAGGATTTGTGATCCATTATACAAAATGGCAATTATAAAAAAAAAAAAAAAGAATAAATAAAAGTAGGCTCAGAACAGATTTCTTTTGTTTAATTTGGAAGAAAAAAAAATCATATCCATTTAACCTGTGGAAACAGTTGCATTATGGTACTGTTTTTTCTGTTTACATACAATGAACTATACATATATTAATATATATAAAACTACCAGTATCAAGACATTTCTGTAATAGTCTAAACCAATAGCAAATAAAATAATTAATAATTTAAACAGTTGTATTAAATAAATAGGTAAAACAATAGTCTAAACCAACCTGTAATAGCCTGAAACAATCAACAACCTTGGTTAATTATTATTATGCCAATTCCTCTCATTAGTTTAGTAATTCATTCATAACCCCAACCTAAGTTGTACACAAGAGCCCAAGGTGCACAGAAGCTGGATAAGCTTCTTTTGAGAGAGATCTCTCAAGATCTTCTGCAGTGCCACTTTTATTTCTTGTGCTTGCTCTGTGTGGTGGCTCTAATGGCACGCAGTCATGTGTTCTGGATCCCAAATCCACTGGTCAACTCTTCTGCACCAGTTGGCCAAAAGACCTTCATGCTACCAGGAAAATGGAAGAAATGTTGACATTCTTATGATCTGTAGGCCCCGAAGCTGTGTGCAGGGGCTGGAGCTGGAGGCACAGGTGAGTTATTGTTCTTGCACACGGCCTTTAATTATGAATTAGCAGTATTAGTAAAAAAGGAATGCAACTCAAAGAGGATGCTAAGAAAGGAAATAGAGATGGTGGATTAAGGATAAATCCTTATACGCAAAGAATCATGAGTAGTCAGAAAAGTGCAAAGAGAGAGAGAAATATTGTGAATGGGATCATAGACTTTCTGGAATGGTAGAAAGGACAATAAATAATTTTTACATGAAGATTTTTTTCATTGTCAGATAGTAAATTATAGCATCTAGAAAACAGAAAAATATTATTGCAATTATAGTGATATAATTATATGGAAATGGTTATAAAATCTTGAACTAATAGCTTTAGTATCAAAATGTAATTGTGGAATGTTTACTTTTTTTTTTTTTTTTTTTTTTTTTTTTGCTGTTTTTTTGCTGTTTACATTCCTTCTCAGGACTGGTATACTGAGGAACATAAGGAAACAACAGATAGATACTTCCTGCAGTCTTTGTCCAATTTATCAAAAGTGAAAATGTTTCCATTGAAGATGTTTTTATTTAAGCCTAGAATTCCTTCAGTTAATACTGATTCCATTATGCATGGCTTTTTGGTAAAGACATATATTTTGGAGAATCAAAAACAAACAAACAAACAAACAAACAATCAGGTCATGCTTAGCCAGTCAGTAGTTGCCAAAAGTTTTGGTGCCACAATAACTTTTGCAGGTCATTTAGCTTATGCATGAAGATAAATATCTTTACCTGTCCACACATATGTGTCTAAGAGAATTTAGATGTCAGATACAGTCTTGTGGTGATTGAAAATTTAGTCAGTATAGTCAATGGAGCATAGAGAGTTATTCAGTTCACCCTTAAGTGGTTATCTACATTCTCCTCTGTGTAGTTGCCAAGTATCCAGTGAATGTGTTAACTAGAAAGGCTACTTTCAATTGTTTTTCAAAGATCATGGCAATCATGAGGTCTTCCTAAGGTCTGGAGCAAACTTGTCTTCAAGAAGGGTGAGAAGGAGGATCCAAGGAACTACAAATCATTCAGATTTACCTCAATCCCTGGGAATGAGATAGAACAAATAATTTTGGAAACCATGTCCAAACTCTTGACGGACAAAAGGGTGATTGAGTATAGTTAACACGGATTTACATGTATGATGCCTGAACAAACTGTTAGCCTTCTATGATAAGATATATGGCTTAGTGGATGAAGTGAGTGCAATGAATGTTGCTGATCTTGGTTTCAGTAAGGTTTTTGACATTAACATGTCAAAACATGTTAATGGTTTTGACATTAACATTGACATCCATAACATCCTCATGAACATGTGCACAAAGTATGGACTTAATATACAGATGGTGAGATAGACTGAAAACTGTCTGCAGAGCTCAGAGTTGTGATCAGTGGCACAAAGTCCAGCTGAAGGCCAGTCACTGGGGTTGTGCTCCAGTCATTGATACTGAGTCCAATACTGTTTTACAACTTCATTAATGACCTGGATGATGGGACAGAGTACACCCTCAACAACTTTGCAGATGATACCAAACTGCAAAGAATGACTGATACACCAGACGCTTGTGCTGCCATTTCAGAGGTACCTTGACAGGCTGGATAAATGGAAAAACAGGAATGTCATGATTTCAACAAAGGAAAATGTTTACGTGGAACATTTTCCTTTGGAAAAAGTTCACCTGGAAAAAGGAAGAACCCCATGTGCCAGGACATGGCACACCTGGAAAAAGGAAGAACCCCATGTGCCAGGACAGGCTGGGGATAAACCAACGGGAAAGCAGCTTAAGCAGCTTTGCAGAAATGGCCTTATGGTTTACCAGAGATACTGAGTTGATGTGCTGTAGCAGGAAAAAAAGAAAAAAAAAAAAAAAAAAGTCAGTTGTTTCCTGGGCTGCATTGAAAAAAGCATTTCTGCCAGTAGGTCAAGGGAGACAACGCTTGCCCTCTGCTCTGGTCAGGTGCATTCTGGCCTACCCAAGGCCAGACAAGAGACCTGGTCATATTGGAGTAACTCCACAGCAAGGTCAAAAAGGTGATTAAGTAACTAGAAAATCTGTTGTACAAGGAGAAGCTGGGAGAGATGTTAATGTATTAAAGAAGAAAAGGATCAGGGATAATTTTATTCATGTATATCAATACATGATAGGAGGGGTTAAAGATGAAACCAGGCCCTTCTCATTGATGCTTAGTGAAAGATAAAGAGCCAACAGGCTCAAACTGAAATGGGCAGAAATTCCATTTAAACTTAAGGAAGAACATTTTAACTTTAAGGATGATCTGGATGAGGGGGTCAAGTGCACCCTCAGTAAGTTTGCAGATGACACCAAGTTAGGTGCATGTGTTGATCTGCTCGAGGGTAGGAAGGCTCTGCAGGAGGATCTGGATAGGCTGCACTGATGGGCTGAGGTCAACTGTATGAAGTTCAACAAGGCCAAGTGCCGGGTTCTCCACCTGGGGTGCAATAACCCCAAGCAGAGCTACAGGCTGGGAGATAAGTGGTTGGAAAGCTGCCTGGCGGAGAGGGACCTGGGGGTATTGGTTGATAGTCAGCTGAATATGAGCCAGCAGTGTGCTCAGGTGGCCAAGAAGGCCAACAGCATCCTGGCTTGTATAAGAAGCAATGTAGTCAGTGGGGCTAAGGAAGTGATTTTCCCCCTGTACTCGTCTCTGGTGAGGCCGCACCTCGAGTAGTGTGTTCAGTTTTGGGCCCCTCGCTACAAGAAGGACATTGAGGTGCTTGAGCGAGTCCAGAGAAGGGTGACGAAGCTGGTGAGGGGCCTGGAGAACAAATGCTACGAGGAGCGGCTGAGGGAGCTGGGCTTGTTCAGCCTGGAGAAAAGGAGGCTCAGGGGTGACCTTATTGCTCTCTACAGGTACCTTAAAGGAGGCTGTAGCGAGGTGGGGGTTGGTCTGTTCTCCCATATGCCTGGTGACAGGACGAGGGGGAATGGGCTTAAGTTGCGCCAGGGGAGTTTTAGGTTGGATCTTAGGAAGAACTTCTTTACCGAAAGGGTTGTTAGACATTGGAACAGGCTGCCCAGGGAAGTGGTGAAGTCACCATCCCTGGAAGTCTTTAAAAGACGTTTAGATGTTGAACTTAGCGATATGGTTTAGTGGAAGACTTGTTAGTGTTAGGTCAGAGGTTGGACTCGATGATCTTGAGGTCTCTTCCAACCTAGACAATTCTGTGATTCTTGTGAGTCATTGGACCAGATTGTCCACAGAGACTTTGGAGTCTCCACCTTCGGAGATACTAAAAATTGAACTAGACAATGTCCCTAGCAGAATGTTCTAGCTGGCTTTGCTCAAAGCAGAAGGATTGGGCTGAATAATCTCGAGAGGTCTATTCCAACCCCAACAAGTCTGTAATTTATATGATTTTTTATGAACAACTAAATCATGTCTTTGGTGTATCTTGCAATCATTTTGGGATTTGCTTTGAAGATGATGGATGATACATGCATTTATTACTGTTGGTTATTTGATGTAGTTCTGGTAGCATTACTTTTTCCAAGATTACCCTGGTTTAGCAGTATTTTCAACTTTCAGATAAAAAAATGACAGAATAAATACTACTACTACTACTACTACTACTAATGCTTTTTAATGCTTTAATACTTTTGTGGATATAAAGCAAGCATTTTCTAGCACCTGCTATAGACACAGGGAGAAATTAGAAAACTTGGGATAATAAAAGGAAATGAATATAGTTCCACTAGCTTAAAGAAACAAGTGGAAGAAATAGGGAAAACTGTGCCATATTGACTTTTCAACCTGAAACTGTCATATGCCAATGACTATTAGAAGAGGAGCAGATGGTCATTTAAAAGTCAAAAGACAGAATAGAAAACATAATCTGATTACTTTTAATGCCAATATTGTAAGGTCAATGTCAGTTTTTTTGCTGTTTGACTGATGAATTTCAGTCTTCTAAAGCCAGCAATATTCCAGGTGGTGTCTGTGCTGCCACAGGCCCACCCACAGATGTTTCATTAAAGTACTGAGATATTAATAGTGTCCCAGTAATACCACATCAGCTTCTCTGCGCTGGCACCCTCACAAGACTATGAAGCAGACCCTGTCACTTGCACACCAGCTGGCTCTGGTCCGGTTAGTCTCTGCCCATCTGCTTCTTGCCATGTGATGACCACTGTGTTTGCTTATTTTTCATTTCTAGACCAGTGGCCGAGGTGGTCTGTATAAACTGGTTTAACATTGCTATAGAGCAAGTAATACTGTAATTTTTTCATATACAGATAGAAATTAGCACATTGCAAATACAAATAGAGGTTAATACCATAATGGTGAAAACAAATAGAATGTATTATACAAGCAAAATATGATTTTAAGATTTTCCTGCTGTGAGACAGAACCACAAAAATAAATATTAATCCAACAAAATTTGGACTCTGCGGGTCCCAGAATTATGAAATTAGTATAATTATGTCCCAAACATACTTAGAGTAAATCTCTCTAACCATGCAATTAGAACTTGAACTGATCCAATTATGTTATGTAATGGTGTAGAGTAATTATGCATAATGACACAATTATAATTTGTGATTATATCTTAAACATCCTTCTGAAACTTTCAGAAAGAATATTAGGCACAAACTGCCACTCTTTTCAAAATGAAGACACCAGTTTCAGACATCAATTCCAAAATATTTATGCTGTTTGCAAGTAAATGGTGTATTATTTAGAAAAAAAAAATATATAAAAACAAAAAGATGACAGAGATCTAATTGCTTAAAAATGATTTCTAAAGGCAAGAAAAAGTAAATGTAACATTAACTGTAGCAATGGCTAAAACTATTTAAAATGTACTTTTATAAAGATTTATGAAAGGAAATTTTTGCCATGTTTATTAGAATTTCTGTGCCAGTAGTCTATCTTGGCACTCTTCATTGCAGTACCTCAGCATCCTTCCTTGTATTTATTGACAGCATCTCTATAAAGCAATTTTATATAAAAAAGAGATGGCAATAAAAGTTTAAGAATTTATATAAAAATGTTTTTTGCAACAGGAAAATACATTTTAGGGTAAGTAGGTATTTTGTCACAATTTTTCAAAATATGTTTTTTTTAGCTGAGAGCAGAGAGCAAACACCTCTGCTACAGAGGCATTCAAGGTGGAATAGCACTCTGAAGGCATTTGCCATCTCTCATATTTCTCACTGAGACAAAAGCCACAGTTGTTCATTGAAAAAATGTTCTGTCTTCACTGTTGAACAATGGAAATTGTGGCTCATGGTAATACCATGCTACTGAACAAAGACAGGCCAGGCAAATACTGAGGAAAGGTCCAGATAATTCTTATTTTCTTTGAAAAGCAGCCCAAAGTAATTACAAAGACTACCTTTTTAAGGTATCCTTATAGCTTATTCTTATAAGCTTTTATATTGGGAAAGTACAGACAAAACCCGCTACCATTCCTGTAACCGAACTCCACATCTTTTATTCCTTATTTATTTATTAAATAAATAATTATTTAATTATTAATTATAATAAATAATTAAATTAATTAATTATTAAATAAATAAATAAATAAATAAAGTTATATAATCCTCAAACGGGAAAATCTTATCACTCTTTATACATTTCATCGGTTTCAAATACTTCTCCAAAAACTGTTCTGAATTGTCATTCAACATGACATTTGTAAACAGTAGGAAAATGTGATTCTAAAGATAATTTTAAGATGACATTTGTCACTAGGGATGGGATTAGTCTGACTAATGTGGACATCTGCTTTGACTTAATTGTATAGACATCCCACTGTTATTATGGTGGATCAATCAATACAGTCAATTCCTATCTGCCTGAAGTAGATTTTTAAAAGAACTCAGCTGAATTAGCCTAGAAGTGTCTGATCTCAATTTATATGGAATTAACCATTTCACTATATCCATATACATATCTTTAAATATATATATACATATATATATATATATATTTTGTCTAGTGATATTATGGAAACTAGTGGGGAGTTTAATATGTAACTTGTAGTTATCACTGTGGAAAATATACCTTGTATGTGTATCAAGTTTTGCAGCTCTAAGTAGTTTTTTTTTTTTTACACCAAACCGATTTCTGTTTATGTCTGAAGTATCTGAACTGTGATGATACAGATGATTTTCAATTTTTAAAGGTGATTGAAGGTACATGCCTGTGATTACAGGCAATGCTATCTGTGTTGCCTTTGAAGTACTATTCTGAGCACTACTTTTCCATAATTTGGTGTTAGTTAAGTGCTGTGTTGGCTTTATAATAACAACAGACAGAGTTTTGAAAGAAGAGATAATATCCTTAATTACACCAACTGATATTGTTGGGATTTAAAAAAAAAAAAAAAAAAAAAAAGCCTTTGAGCTTCAAGGCTTACAAGTTGGTAAAAAGTTGCATGTGTGTTTAAAGAAGATTTTAATTTTTTCCTGCTCTATGGTTACTTTAATATATTTTTCATTTCCTGGATATTTTTGCTTATATTTCTTGGTAATATTGGGTATATCTTGGTGATATTGGGTAACTTGTTACTTATTATGTTACTTGTTACTGAACATTACTGAAGATATGTTAAAGTGTACTGTATTATTATAAAATAAAGTATTTGTGATATACATTAGAGTTCTTTCCTCTGTGAAATTTTTTAATTTTATGAATATTTGTAGTGCTATGAGAACATTTATTGACATTATTCAGTGTTTCCAAAGTTTCCTGAAGGAAGTCTTCAAAAAATCATAATCTATTTCTTCTATTTTTTTAAATGGCCTACCTTTTGTTCTGGAATATAAGAATTGTGTCCAACACTTCTAAAAGTAGGGTTCACATTAAATATTGGAAATTAATTAATAGGTCTGAGGAATGTTGGAAAAGTGAAATGAGACTGTGTTTTCTCTGTGTTTTTTCCTTAAGGCACTAAGATTTCTATTGTCTGAAAATTTAGGCTCTCTTTGGGACACAGTGATAAGACCAGGAGGTTTTCTGTGGACTGCATTACTTATATTTAACTCTGGTACACGTTGTAAATGTACATTACAGAGAAAAACTGCCTCAAATTGCTTATCATCTAATACTGAAAGATTATTATGATTAAAAAAAAAAAAAAGGGGGGGGGGGGGGAGGGGAAAAAGAACAAGAAAAAAAGCCCTTGACAAAATGTATCTAACCTTCTAACCTAGTATGGGCTCTTAGGCATAAATATAATATACATTGTATAAATGAATGCATGTATAAATAAATAGGAAGTCACTGAAAAAGTCAGTCTTAGGGACAGTACTGCATAAGGAAACAGATTGGGGACTGCTGTAACAGAAAGTAAAGAGGAAGGAAGCTAAAATACAATTAGATTAGAATGAAATTAGTGAGAGGATTATGGAAAATTTTGAGAACATTTTACATTTATTATTATAATTTTTAGGAAAAAAATGCAGGGAATTAAGAATCCAAGTCACAACCCCAGGTAAATATACTCACCTGGATGCAGAAGGTGTAGAATTAAATTAGTGTTTGGTCATGCTCCTTTTTTTTTCCATAACAAATAGCTAAGAGTGTTCTTCATGATTCTGACATTGAGTTAGATGTGAAATTTTACCTTGAACCTGAGAAATCTTGTTGTCAGTGTTCTTAAAAATATTATATGAAAAGTTTCTCTTTTGACAATTACAAAATTACTGATTTAAAAAAAAAAAAAAAAAAAAAAAAAAAAAAAAAAAACTTATCAAAAAATCCAAGCCTGGTTTCAATTTTTTGCTAAGAGACAGTGGTAATAAATAAATAAATAAATAAGTTCACTTGTTTACTAGAACAAGAGAAGAAGGAGTAGGATTTAGGGTATGACAAGGATCCAGTCTGAATATTTTTAATAGGGAAATGTGAGAGGATATCCACAATAAAATGACTAATAAAGAAATTAGAGGAAAGCGGAATGTATATTAGAGGATAGTGGAATGTATTGCTTATTATATCTCTCAGGAAGTAGCTACTTACAGATGCAGGTACCTAGATATTAGCTAAGGAAGGAATAAAGTACTTCAGGATGAGGTATGCCAGAGGAGACTGAAAATGGAAGAACAGTTCTGATGATAAATGAGTATTGTCTACTCTTAGAAGCCGGAAACTTCAACTCTTTCATGTTTCTAACTTCACTGGCACCTAAGAAAGAATGTGTTAACCAGCACTGACTTGCTTTAATGTTTAATTTCTTAACAAATATATCAGACAAATTAAAGAAATACATTTGGTGCATATAGAGACTGAACCAGGACTGACAGCTTTAATTGAATAATTGTCATGTATGATGTAGCTACTTAAGATTACTACTCACACAACGTCCTTAGCCGTCTGTAGCTGTGATAACTAGATAAAAGATATAGCCACATCCAACTGGACAGTTTCCAATGAAATCTTAAGAACTTATCAAGAATTAAGTAGTGAATCCAAAGCAAATATTTAGCAAACCACATTTTTTTAATCTTTCATATTGCTAGTGTTAATAAAAGTCACTCAGGAAGATTTGAATTTAGATACACTGGGGAAATGTGCCAAGCATTCCTGGCTCAGCAGTTCCAGGATCTTGTTTTGTTCTTTTACACTGAAGTAGAAGAGTCACTATATGTCTTCTCGATGCCAATTTCACAGAATCACAGAATCACAGAATTTCTAGGTTGGAAGAGACCTCAAGATCATCGAGTCCAACCTCAAGCCATCCTTTTCAGGGAGTCAGATTCTGAACAGGAATTAGAAGATGGTCACAGAAATATTACCTAATAAACTGCTTGAAAGAACAATTACTATAGAAGAAGATGAACCATTGATTAAGAGTTCACTTTCCCTGTAAATCCTCTGTCTAAACTCATGCTAAAATCAAAATTAAAATATTTCCTTCAATCAAGGTCATAAAAACTCACAAATACATTCCCATAGCTACTTAGAGGCATTTAAAATATTTGAGTCAATGTTACTACTGTAAGGCCAAGAATACATTTTAAACTTAGATCTAAAAAAGCCTATTACTCTATTAATAACTTAATGATGCTTAAAGACAAATGCTCTCACAAAAGTGTATACAACTTGGGGTGAGTAACCAAACAGTCAATGCTGACGAAGGAATTAAGGGAGAATCTTTGGTAACCTTTGCCAGCTGCAGGTGTAGATGCGTAGATGGTTCTGGCATGAGACCTTAAAACATTGGCACTATTTGCTGCTGTTACTTAAAAATAACAGCAGCAGGAGTGACAATAGCTAAGAACTCTCCAAGAAAATAACCTAAGAGGCAAAGCCCTTTTTCACAGTAAGAAAATTTCTAAGATTACACCTGAATGAATAAAAGAGACTAACTATGTATATAAGAACTTGTTTATATGATTACTGGTGCTGTGGCTTGAGGAACATTTGTTCAAATTAAAGTTATAATTGTCAGATATTGTGAGCTATAATGAATACATTAAACCTTTAGCAACTGGACTACTTACTTTTGTGAGAAGAAACCCATGTTCTATTCGTTAAAGTAGTCTCTAGCTTACAATTTGTTATTCAGACTTACTGTTTTTTTTTTCTTTTTGTTTGTTTGTTTTGTTTTGCTTTTTTTCTTCTGGACAATGTACTCTTTCTCTTAAAATCTAACTCTGTCCATTGCAAACCTCTGAGTCTGTAGCTTGGGATCAAGAAATCATACTCCTCTTGCCTGGCCTACCAGTGCAATCTCCCATCTCATAATAATGAGGTGCTTGAATAAGGGAATAAGAACTTGAATAAGTGGGTGTAATAACTAAATGAGAAACTGCTAAAAATGACACCCCAAGATGTTTCTTGCAAATGGCAGAAAGTTTTGGTGTGTTACTGTGTAATTTCTTCAGTAGTTTGTGGTCAGCAAAGAGGTGATGAAACTGAGGGAAAATAGTAGAAGATTTTTAGATATTTAGATATTTTTAGTAGATAGTTTTCTGAAGATTCAGGGCTCCATCTTGAAAGAAAAAACAAACAAACAAACAAACAAACTGCTTTTGAATGAGATAGGACTGACTTATGTAGACATTTTCCTTAAATAGAAGTTAATCATAAAAATTCCTACTTCATTCCATTGACTACAAAGGGACTTCAGGAGTCTGGCTCAAATCTTTACAATGCAGATGTTTACAATGCAGATGTCTATGTTTTGGCTGAGCCAGCACGATGGCCTAGTGTCTAGAAATTTGAACTGTGTTCATGTAAGCAGTCAGCTGTAACAGTGGCAGAGTCTGGATGTAAAGCAGTGATTTTTTTTTTTTTTTTTTTTCCCCAGAAAATCACGAACTGTAATCCCTCTTCCTATTTCTCAACCATGATGTAAATAAGTTTATCAATGGTTATCATTTCAAGTAACACAAAGGTCCTTCAGGGAAGATCATTTGACATATTTGACATATAACAAGATTTCAACTCCAATCTGTATGAAGTATATGATCTAGATTGCAGTGGCTTATATAATAGTGTAACATCTTTATTTTAAGGAAACCATGATCACTTGCAGATTAACTGAATTGAAGGCTGTGTTTGTGGAGTCACATATTGTCTGAAAGTGACATGACTTTGGGGGATTCTCTGATGTTTTAAATAAAAAGAAAAGGGAAAAATAATTTAGTCCTTTTAATATATACTGCATTACTGGGAATGTTGTTTGGTGATATTTGAACATCTCCGAAAAAGTTCTAAAACTGTGATTACCTAGTGCTTGTCATCAAAATTGAAAAAAAAAAAAAAAAAAAAAAAAAAAAGAGTTTTTTTTGATTATATGAAAGCCAGAGTTCTTGGCTGATACAGGGTTATACTGGATTGCTGGATTGTAACAATATTATGAGAACATGAGAATGTAAAAAGAAAGGCCAAAGCTCATCTGGAGCTCAATCTGGCTACTGCCGTTAAAGATAACAAAAAATGTTTTTATAAATACATCAACACAAAAAGGAGGACTAAGGAGAATCTCCATCCTTTACTGGATGCGTGGGGAAACCTTGTTACAAAAGATGAGGAAAAGGCGGAGGTGCTTAATGCCTTCTTTGCCTCAGTCTTTAGCGGCAGTACCGGTTGTTCTCTGGATACCCAGTACCCTGAGCTGGTGGAAGGGGATGGGGAGCAGGATGTGGCCCTCACTATCCATGAAGAACTGGTTGGTGACCTGCTATGGCACTTGGGTGTGCATAAGTCGATGGGGCTGGATCCACCCAAGGGTACTGAGAGAACTGGCAGAGGAGCTGGCCAAGCCACTTTCCATCATTTATCAACAGTCCTGCCTATCGGGGGGAGGTCCCAGTTGACTGGCGGCTAACAAACATGACGCCCGTCTACAAGAAGGGCTGGAGGACTGACCCGGGAAACTACAGGCCTGTCAGTTTGACCTCAGTGCCAGGGAAGCTCATGGAGCAGATTATCTTGAGAGTCATCACGCAGCACTTGCAGGGCAAGCAGGCAATCAGGCCCAGTCAGCGTGGGTTTATGAAAGGCAGGTCCTGCTTGACGAACCTGATCTTCTATGACAAAGTGACACGCTGGGTGGACGAGGGAAAGGCTGTGGATGTGGTCTACCTTGACTTCAGTAAGGCTTTTGACACCCTTTCCCACAGCATTCTCCTCAAGAAACTGGCTGCTCTTGGCTTGGACTGGCGCATGCTTTGTTGGGTTAGAAACTGGCTGGATAGCCGGGCCCAAAAAGTCGTGGTAAATGGAGTCAAATCCAGTTGGAGGCCAGTCACTAGTGGCGTTCCCCAGGGCTCGGTGCTGGGGTCAGTCCTCTTTAATATCTTCATCGATGATCTGGACGAGGGCATTGAGTGCACCCTCAGTAAGTTTGCAGATGACACCAAGTTAGGTGCGTGTATAGATCTGCTTGAGGGTAGGAAGGCTCTGCAGGAGGATCTGGATAGGCTGCACCGATGGGCTGAGGTCAACTGCATGAAGTTCAACAAGGCCAAGTGCCGGGTTCTCCACCTGGGGCGCAATAACCCCAAGCAGAGCTACAGGCTGGGAGATGAGTGGTTGGAGAGCTGCCAGGCAGAGAAGGACCTGGGAGTGATGGTTGATAGTCAGCTGAATATGAGCCAGCAGTGTGCTCAGGTGGCCAAGAAGGCCAACAGCATCCTGGCTTGTATAAGAAGCAATGTAGTCAGTGGGGCTAAGGAAGTGATTTTCCCCCTGTACTCGTCTCTGGTGAGGCCGCACCTCGAGTAGTGTGTTCAGTTTTGGGCCCCTCGCTACAAGAAGGACATTGAGGTGCTTGAGCGAGTCCAGAGAAGGGTGACGAAGCTGGTGAGGGGCCTGGAGAACAAATGCTACGAGGAGCGGCTGAGGGAGCTGGGCTTGTTCAGCCTGGAGAAAAGGAGGCTCAGGAGTGACCTTATTGCTCTCTACAGGTACCTCAAAGGAGGCTGTAGCGAGGTGGGGGTTGGTCTGTTCTCCCATATGCCTGGTGACAGGACGAGGGGGAATGGGCTTAAGTTGCGCCAGGGGAGTTTTAGGTTGGATCTTAGGAAGAACTTCTTTACCGAAAGGGTTGTTAGACATTGGAACAGGCTGCCCAGGGAAGTGGTGGAGTCACCATCCCTGGAAGTCTTTAAAAGACGTTTAGATGTAGAGCTTAGGGATATGGTTTAGTGGGGAATGTTAGTGTTAGGTCAGAGGTTGGACTTGATGATCTTGAGGTCTCTTTCAACCTAGAAATTCTGTGATTCTGTGACTCTGTAAAGAGAAGGACATAAGTATAATCTGGCTACATTCAAAAATTTATCTGCCATGTTTGCAAGGGAGCATGAGGCACTTAGAAAGACAAAAAAAAAAAAAAAAAGAAAAAAAAAAAGACCTTTCTCTCTTTTGTGATTTCATATTTATTTCTTAATCCTTGAACATTTTATGAATAATAATTAAATTTCATATTCATGAAGTAAGCAAATATTATCAGTCTCCTATAGCCAATAGATGATTAAAACCATTAAGCAATGATATGCTGACATTCAAGAGATCATTTTCTAAATATCTTATTTGCAAAGAGTATTGTCATGGTAAAATTATATCAAACAAAGAAAGCAAAAAACAAACAAACAAAAAAATACAGTTACTATGCCCAGGACCTCAGTGATGAGTAATGTATTACTTTTTTTCATACCCTTTTATCATTTTCAAAAGTATTTTGAAATATTTTTCCTGTTATGAATTTTCCTATTTTCTTCAATCACATGAAGCATTATTCTGATAGCAAGGTAGTTTTATATACCTAACATTTTCTTTCAAATGTAAATTATTTCTCATAATGAATTCTTTGGCAACTGATGCTAATTTCCATAAACATTCCTAATGATTAACTTAAATGATCAGATCAGTACTTAGAAGACAACTAGTTACGGAAAACAAAACACAGTTATTGTACTACTAATAATAACAATGCGCCACTAACTGCTGTGAGCAATTTATGAGTGCATGCTTTCAGGATAGAAACACATGGTATCACTGAGAGAAATTATGCATTGGCATGAATAAAATGGCATCTATTATTATACTGATAACATCTCTATTTCTAATTAGGTTCTAATTACCCTTGAAACTTTTCTCTTTTCTTAATAATTCCTAAGATTTTTTTCTATGGCTATTGTTCATTTTACAATAGAAATCGCTGTTATTTTTAGCACAGCACTGACTGTATTTAAACGAAATGTTTATTTTGTATGAATATATGTATTCTTGAAATACTGATATGAGGGAAAAAAAATAAACTGAAATTAAGGACTACTGTAATCCATCCTATAGAGAACTATATATAGAGATCATCCTATGATCCTTTTTGTCTCCTGCAAGGGAAAAAAAAAAAAAAAAAAAGTTAAAAAAACAATTAAATGCCTTATAACAATTTATTTCTAAATTAGTCTGAAAGTTAAACAGCTATGCTGTATTGTAATAATAGAGATAAGAGCGTTAAATGTTTTTCACTATGTACTTAAACTATATGCGTAATCTGGAATTATATGAACTTATTTTAACTTATTTTAATATGAACTTATTTTAAGGGAATTTTCATGTACATGCACTCCCACTTATTTGCAAACTCAAGAATCCATTTAAAATACATGAATTAAATCTTATTCAGATCTTTATAGACAACTCTTTTGATATCACCTCTGCTTGCTCTTCCATATATCCAGAGGGCACTTCTAACCTGTTTATTTGTTTAAAATTTATAAAAATGACTGTTCGGTTAAAGAAAGAAAAGATTTTAGAGGATACTGATTTTGTGGTACAGGAAAAGCATACATTACCTTTGTTTAGAAACAATTAGCATAACTGATTAATAATTTAGCTGCCTTGAGCAAGGGCAGTCCTAGGTCTAAACCTTCAAACATAGCGTTTCCAAATCCCTCTCTCATCTTCTTACGACTGCATCGTGACAATTGCCCATGTGCAGATTGTTTCTATGCGTCACAAAAAGTAGCCTGCTCTTTCCATTACAGTCTTAGATCCGTTTTTTTTTTTAGGCATGACGTATTTATGTGTCCTTATATGTCTTTGGTAGTACTGTCTTATACTGTCTTTTGGTAGTATTCTGTAAAATGTAGCAACTTCCACAACTGCCTGTTTGATCTTTAGCACTTTGTTTTTCAGTTTGTGCTTTTTGATTGAGAAAGTTGAGAAAGTTTAGAAAGTTTTGGAATGGAAAGTAAAGGGAACATACTGTACCATAGCAGGAAAAGTAAGACATGAAGGACAAAGGATCACAGATGAGTGATGTGAAATGGATCACTGGGAGTGAGAGAACTAGGGAATGTGAAGGTTTTGGACAATGGGGCCTATTTTGGACAATTAGGGCCTGTGCTCCTAAACACCTGATCGAACTTGACCATAATCCTAAACATTTTTATAGGATCTAAGTATAGGATGATATTGTAGAGGGTAAGGTGGCATCCAAATCTTAATTAGCAGAACCATTTAATAAATAAATAAATAATAATAATAAAAATAAACACCTTCCTGACATTCATTATTTTATTTTATTTTATTTTATTTTATTTTATTTTATTTTATTTTATTTTATTTTATTTTAATTTTCCCCTAAGTATGAAAAGTTTCTTCTACTGTTGTAATACTCTTGGTCCATTGAAAGCACTTCGTATTAGTTAAAATAATTGTTCTATAGCTTCTTGATTTTTGGAATGGGAACCTTGTATTTCTTAATATTCACTATCTCCCCTGAGGGAGGTTTTTCTTACCCTGCATAAAATCAAGAGACTAGACTTTAGTTTTATAGCATACTTGAAAAATGAATAATAGCATATTAATATATTAAAATATCATAACTAAAACAGCATAAACATACTAATAAAATAATAAACAATAAATAATGAAATAGCGCAAAAATATTAAAATGGCACATTAAAATAGCATAAACGAAAATTAAAGCTGACAGACAGTTTTGATCAATCCATTAGTTTTTCATGTCACCTAATAGAACTAGATTTACAGAAGGCTGGTTAAAAACAAACAGCTGGAACAAGTTCTCTGAGTAAGGCCTTTTGTTAGCAGAAGAGAAACATCCTTTAATAGCATGGCTAATAATTCATTCTTTCATACTGAATTCAAAGGTTTTAGATATTTTCCTTGTCATGTATTCAGTTTGATGAGCACACTTGCAGGTGAAGGAGCTTATAATTCTCTAAAACAAAAGTAGTTCCTATTCTCATTATGGTAAATGGCAAAATGTACAATCAATTTAGCAATCATAGCAACATATCCAGAATTTAACCTACCATTTTATCATGGTGGACAGTATGGAGTATTGCTGTAAAAGTTTGTTTCTTCTGCTTCTCTTAATGAAAAATTAATCCATTATATAAAGATGAGTGCATGAGTGTGATTCCTATATACGCATATATTCTTTTGAATGTTCTTTATGCTAAATTGAAAGCCATATGTAAACCTTATGTTTCTTCTTACTTAACCTGATCCAGCAAAACATTTTGGCAGGTGCTTAACTGCAAATGGTTGAATACTGTCATTCTAAGTCAAAATGAGTTCACATACCTTAAAAAGTAAATTTGATGCTTATATGATATAGCATGTGGAATGGAGATTAGCCTTCAAGACTGCATAAGCTATAAATATTTTGCTAAGCAGGCAAAATGAAAATGAGGGAGAGGAGAGGGATATCTTCTAGGTCAAAATAGGAATGAAAAATGTTATTTGAGTTTTGTCAGTCTTGCTTCATTTTTTACTTTTGCTGTTATATGCTTCCTGAAAATGTTGCAGTATCCATATGAGGAAGTGCAAGTACATACCTGGAAATTCTTTGTGTATTAGGAAGGCCATCCTCATCAGCAACTCAGCTGAATATTTTATTTATCATTAGTCCAAGGAGAACACATATACTGCAATATCTATCTTTGCTTTCCTGGGAGAAGTTGCTAAAGAGCCTGTAAATACACTGTAGAGATTCTCGTTCAAGATTTAAACAGAAAAGTGGGAGAAAACAGAGTATAAAATGATCAAAAAAACCATGATGCAGTTAAGATAAAAGAGAAAGTAATTAACTGCTTACTAATGATGCAATGACCATTTGCCTAGAATTGAGGTTTCAGTATGAAGTCTTGAGCATTCACAGAAACTGAAGCTGCTCACCACCACAGAGAAGCCCTTAGGACATTGTACAGAACATTTGCCAAACACAGACATTACCTCAGCCTTCGCTAACCTAATTAAAGACATTATGTCACATAAAACAATGTGAAGCTGGAAAAACCTGAAACACTGAACCCTATTTTGAAAGAGTTGCACTCTTTACCAATGCTTGCCTAGCACACATAATAACTGCTTTATTCAAGGCTTTCCCGTTTGTAGCATTTTATTATCTGCCTACTCCAACACACATTCCTGTAGTATGGGAAGAGGCAACCCACATTCTGAGAACTAAGCCAACTCACATCTCACTGAAACTAATTATCTTAACATTAGGAGTTTGATACTTTGGAAAAATATTCAAAACTTTTTCACCTGTATGTTTTAACTGCTCTGAACAGTAGATAGAAATGTTCATTCTTGCTCCATTTTCACAACTAGTCCTTCAGATTACTCTTAAGACTAACTTAGTGGAAAACACCTGGCCATACTAATTCCAAGAGCTCACTTTTTACATTAAAAAATAATAAAATATATTATTATTAGTAGTAGTAGTATTTAATAATTTTATTAATTAATATTAATTTTAGTGTTAATAATTAATAATATTATATTATAATTATGTAATAATAATAATAATAATAATAATAATAATAATAATAATAATAATAATAATAATAATAAAGGTCTGGAACACTTTTCCATTCATTTGAAAAGGGAATAGCAGTGTTCTTGTTAACCTTGTCAAGTCCAAATACACAACCTATGCAAGTATCCTGAAAGTTAACATACAAATAAGACTAGAGTAGGGAGGCAAATTCATGAAGCCAGAAAGGAAGTTGTTGCATTAGTCTGTAGAACAGGATAAGACACTCTTGTGGGAATGGTAGTGATCTTAGAGTTTGTTTCCTCTGGAAAGATATACATTTGCATTAAGAACAAACTAGATAAAATGTATATGAAGTATTCCATTCCTTTATTTCTGGATATTTTTAAGTTCTGTCTAAGGCACAAACACCTTTCCATTCACTGTATATGGAACTGAAGATTCCAATTCAGACTTCTCAGTTCTGCTACTGTAGTCTTTTCTCTATGTTTGTTTATGGATTACAAAATGTTAATGCTAAAGGTACAATTATTGGTCTTAGCCTTAAGTGATTAAATCAGATTCATAATCTAGGTGAAGAGTTACCTACTATAAGGAATAGCAAGGAATAATCACTTACTAGTGTTGAGAAACAAGCACCTTGCCACACATTGGTGACAGAGGACCTACCACAGCCATCTCAGTTTCACATGTTAAGTATTAGTGGGATTTACCTCACCTAGGTTGAGACACCTTGGTTTAGTCTAACTGTGTCACTGTAGGCTCACTTAAAAAAAAAAAAAAAAAAAAAAAAAAAAGTGTGTTGTCTGCCCCAGTAAGATGCCTATCTTAAAATGGATTGTGCTATGGAAACACCTGTTTTATCCTCTGAATGCTATCTTGAGTAATTTCCTCAGATTCAAATGTTTAAGTTTTGGATGTCCAAGTCTGGGCAGATGACTCATACTTTGTGTTGAAAAGCTTCCATTAACAGTTAGTCATACTCTGAATCCAGTGAGTGACTGCTCTTTGAGTCATGCCTCTAGTCTACTATGTGCTTAGGAGGTCTTTCTCAACAGGTGCTCTCTGACCTCATCAGTTCTTCCATTTGGCTTTTGAAGCTCATAGTCAAGCAGGCCCTCTCAAGGACTCCCACTAAAGAGTTTTTTTGCTGCTTTTCATTGAGTATTCAAGGCTAGGATCTTGAACACGTGTATTTTGATGCCTATCTTTGATTACTACGATGTTGATGGAAGAAATGGATTATCTTCACTCTTTCTCCCTCTCCCTATCTTTCTTAGTTGTGGGTTCAATGACAAAGATTGCTACTCATGTCACTTTGATGTATACAGAGAAGACAGGGACAGCCTGTGCATTGGAAAAACTCTTGTCCTGAAATGGGGTAAGAGGGAGACAATCCTTGAGTGAATGTTTGGAATATTTGGGATGAACTGGAGTAGCCTCAGAGTGCCTCAATTGGAACTAAATTGTGGTGTGTAGGCTGAATATGCAAGCAGGCCTACAGGTTCTGAGCAGTACCAGTGAACTGCACAACTGCAGGACAAGATGCAGTGACCTACGCCCTCACTTCTTTCCATCAGAATCTGTCCTCTTGTGAGACATTTTCAGACCCTAATTAATTGCAAAGACAGCTGAATCTAAATATCAGAAATATTGTCTTTCATATATACTTCTATTTGGTGCTTCTCTTGGTTAGTACAAGCTGTACATTTCATTCCAAGCTAAGTGAATGTATTGATTAACTAGCTGCTCATAACTTAAATCCCAAATAAACAAATAAGGCATAACTTTATCCATTTTTAAATTATTTGTCTCTCTTTACTGACATAAGGAACGGAAGGTAAGAAAAGGGAAGGGAATGGAAAGGGAGGGATTTCAAAATATGTTGAAATCCTCACATAGGCAAATATGTGGATAAAGAAAAAAGTGGAGGAGACAAAGAGGACAGATGGCAGTAGTTTTTGATATTTACCCTTCTTTTCAACACCTAATTATCTTACTGTGTAACTTGCCAAGAGATTCTGAAAACCTACAGTCAAGGGTCAATGTAGATCAATGAGATGGGTTCACAAATAATTGCAGATGATAGTTTGGAAAAACATAAAATTTGACTAATTTACTGCATGAATTATAAGACATAAGATATATGAAGTGACTAGAAGAATATACATTTTAATCAAACACCTGAAATTGAAAAGTTTATTAAGTTCAAAATGATCTTGATGTCTCTTTTTCCTCCTCTCATGATACCCAATTTCTTCATAAGTCATATGTTTTTGACAAATTGGAGTTATGTTAGATGCACAATACTGTTTGTTATGTTATACTGCAGTGGGTTTATGTCACAAGGTTTTGGTAGCGGGGGGTTGCAGGGGTGGCTCTTATGAGAAGAATCCAGAAACTGCCCCATGTAAGAGCTGTTTCAGCCAGCTCCAAAGGGACCTGCCACTGCTCAGAGCTGAGCCAATAAGCAAAGTTTTTTGCACCTCTGTGAGAGTATATTTAAGAAGGGAAAGAAAACAAACAAACAAACAAACAAAAACAAACAAACAAAAACAAACAAACAAACAAACAAAAAAAATAAACTGGGCAACAGAAGCTGCCAGAGTGAGGAATGAGAACCAGCCCTGTAGACCCCAAAGTCAGTGGAGAAGTTTCCCTGCGGCCTGTGGAGAGGCCCCTGTTGGAGCAGGCTGTACCCCTGCAGCCTATGGGTCCCACATGGAGCAGACCCATGGAGGAGCCCCCAGTGGAGCAGGTGGCCTGGAGGAGGCTGTGGCCCCTGCAGGAGCAGGTCCTGGGCCAGAGTTGTAACCCCCAGAGCAGGAACCATGCAGGAGCAGGTAAGCTGGCAGGAACTGCTGCGCATGTGAAGCCCATATTGGAGCATTTTTTTCCTGATGGACGGACCCCATGGTACAGAGCCATATTTGGAGCAGTTCTTGAAGAGCTGCTGCCTGTGGGCAGCCCCTGCAGGCTCAGTTTGGGAAGGACGGCATCCCATGGGAGGGACCACACGTGGAGCAGGGGCAGAGAGGGAACCATGGAGGAGTGAGCGGTGGAGGCGAAATGTTAGGCACTGAGCACAGCTCCCATTCTCCATTCTCCATTCTCCTGTACTGCTCAGGGGGAGTGTGTGGAATAGGGTAGGTGGCAGAAAGGTGTTTCTTTCTTTTGTTTCTCATTTATCTAGCTTGTTAGTAATAGGCAATAAATTTCTCTAATCTCCCTATGCTGAGTCTGTTTTGCCCATGTTGATAATTGTTAAGTGATAACCCTGTCCTCATCTTAACCATTGAGCCCTTTTGATTGTATTTTCTCCCCTTTGAGGATGGGTAGTGAGAGATCAGTTGTGATGGAGATCAGCTGCCCACTGGAGTAAAACCACCACATACACAAAATAATGAACCAAATGGAGGAACCTGCATAACTGCTAATACATATGAATATGACACAATAGGAAGATTGGAAGAGTAGGAGATGTGGAAATAAGGAAGAAACTTAAAAAGACACAATGGAGAAGAGAGGAGATTGTGTGACACTAATTATGTAACTAAGTGCAAACAAGTAAATGATGACTGATGAAATAAACCAGGTTAGGTCAATATTCATTCAAGAAGGAATGAAAGAGGTTGTAATTCTGCTTTAGCTTCCTTAAATTTCCCTGTTACTCTTTTATCTATGAAAAGATATCTATAGTGACATGACTACTACAAGCAACTTTAATTACTTGAAATAATTACTATTGAAAGGATTGACTTCAAAAAATAGATTAGAGCAGAAATTACACTGAACAAATTATGCTGAAATATCCGGCATATTTCTTGCCATGACAATTTTTTCCTCCAATTAGTCACTGAGAAAATGCAAGTTTTAGTGCATTATGTATAATTCTAGTAAGCAGCAGGGTCATGTAGAAGAGACACTTAGAGAAAGGAAAATCTTGTGCTGAAATTGCTGAAATAACATGAGTTGTCTGTGCTTAAAAGTGTGAAATACTAAGCACAAAATAAATCTGTAAAGCAGATTTCCAATATAAAGGAAAGACACTGAAAAATAAAGAAAATTAATATACAAAAAAAAAAAAAAAAAAAAAAAAAGAGAGAGACATTTAAAAGGCTGCTTGAAAATTTAGTGGGAAATTTAGTAGTCATTAGAGATCCGAAAACATTAAGATAACATAAAAACAGCTAAAACTTGTGTTAGATCTTGCACAGAAATGAACATAAAGGATAAAGTTATTTTTTACTGCAGAAATTTACAAGAAAGCCTAAGTGGAATTTGCAATGAAATAAGAAGGCTAATGTTAACTTTGAAAGGAGATAGAATCACGTGAGCAATTTTTAAGTTAGGCAAGGATGCGGATCCTTTTTACAGGAGGGGATGCCAACCAAAGGGACCTAGACAAGCTTCAGAAGTGGGCCCACATGAACTTAATGAGGTTCACCAAGACTAAGTGCAGGGTGCTGAACCTGGGTTGGGGCAATCCCAGGCATGAGGACAGACTGGGAGAAAATTCATTGAGAGAAGCTGTGCAGAGAAGGAATTGGGGGTTCTGGTGGACAAAAAGTTTGACATAAGCCACCAGTGTGTGCTTGCAGCCAAGAAGGCCAACTGTATCCTGAGCTGCATTAACAGAGGAGTGGCCAGCAGGTCGAGGGAGGTGATTGTGCCCCTCTGCTCTTCCTTTGTGAGGCCCCACTTGGAACAGTGGAATGAATACTGGGGCCCAGAGCACTAGAAGGACATGGGTCTGTTAGATGGGTCACAAGTTGTTTAGAGGGCTGGAACACCTCCCTATGAAGAAAGGCTGAGAGAGTTGGGGCTGTTAAGGCTCCAGTGTGACCTTATTGCAGCCTTTCAATACTTAAAGGGAACTTACAGAAAATACAGAGAGCATCTTTTTGCTTAGTCAGATAATGACAGGACAAGGCAGAATGGTTTTAATCTAAAAGAAGGGAGATAACATATATATGTGAATAATCTGAGAGTCCAATTAACTGTCATTATGATGATATTCAGATGGTTACATGCATGCCGATTAAGAAGTGAATGGTAATGTCCATTTCTGAATCCAAGAAGAATTGCTGTAAGTTATTGTAAGTCTGACAGAAAATAATGATTCTATTAAATTTTTAGAATGGCAGCATATCCCTTCAGAATAACAGTTATTAGATCCATGTTTAAGTAGGGGGAAAAAAAAAAAAAGGCACAAAAATGAAAGCTCTTGCATGTAATAATAAACAGAAAAAAAGTGTTAGAAATTGTCAGCTTATCCTCTTATCCACTGGGGATGGTATATGAACTAGAAGCATCAGTAAACCATTAATGATGTGATCACGTACAAACAATTGTATCCCCAGTATCTGTTATTGTATCCCAGTATCTGGTAAGGGACTGTCAAATAAATAGAGGTAAGTATAAAAAATCCAGTGGTACAGTGCCATGAACAGTTCTGGTTTACTTTGTTCAGAAGAACAGCATTCACACTGGAAAATGTACATAAGGGGGCTACAAGAATGAAAAAAGTGAAAGACCTGTTTTATAAAGGGAAACTAAAAGAGGATTTGTTTGTTTCTTTGCTTTTGTTGTTGTTGCTGATAGTGGTGTTTTTTACCTTAAGGTAACTACTCTGAGTTTACAAGCATCATGTTGAAAGAAGGCAAATTTTAAGTAAGTGTTGGGACAAAAATAAATTAGCTTAATCTAATCCTGATGTAGAAACAAAAGACTACTAAATATTAGAAGCATGAAGCCTGTCTTAGAAACCCTATATCAAGAAACCCAACAGGCTGCAACATCTTGGGAAGTAGGATCTGTGACACAATTCCATAAGTGGAATCTATGACACACCAATATCTGGATTTGGACCTAATAATACTAATGTTTTTTGTTTGTTTGTTTGTTTGTTTGTTTGTTTTTCCCCATCTCTTTTATTCCTATTCCTTTTTATTTATGGATTCTTTTTTTTTTTTTTTTTTTAATTTATTTTTTTAATGTTCATGGTGACTGTAAAGCTATTGTGATAGATTCATTGTGATAGATTCAATATAACAAGCTAGAGTATGGACTAATGTTACAAGCCAGGTGATACCTGGCTTGTAAGCCACTCTTCCATTTATCATTGATATCATATGTAGTTAGTTTCATATATATGTATATATATATATATATATATGTATCACATAGACA
This sequence comes from Aythya marila, assembly GCF_965140915.1. Classification (NCBI taxonomy): domain Eukaryota; kingdom Metazoa; phylum Chordata; class Aves; order Anseriformes; family Anatidae; genus Aythya; species Aythya marila. The sequence continues at coordinate 13,195,310 of NC_139043.1, forward strand.
TACATAACACATACACATATACACATATGGAATGTGCATAATATTATCAGGTAGTATTTCAATAAACTTAATGATCTAATGTATGTTTATGTATGATTAGAAGGTGATAGGACAATATGTAACTTACTTTCTTTCTTTCTTTCTTTCTTTCTTTCTTTCTTTCTTTCTTTCTTTCTGTCTTTCTTTCTTTCTTTCTTTTTCTCTCTCTCTCTCTCTCTCTCTTTCTCTCTTTCTCTCTTTTTTAAGTGGAAAATGTAAGAAACCGTAATGGAAAAAGTGGGCATTATGAAAAAGAACTTTGTTTACTGATATGTAATTCAGGCACATTTTAATAAGTCGTTTGGAAGACTTAAGAGAGAAGATTAAGGAACTTAGAAATATCCTTCAGAAGTTAAATCACGTCTTTTACATTTTATTTTATTTTCCATTTTCAAGTTCCTGCTACATAATGTAGTCACATATTTAAATAATCTTACACACAATACATTTCTGCTTCAATTTTTGTATGTGTAACTAGAAATGGGGTTCATTTTTCTGACTTTTCCTTGTTATTTTACTGAAAAGAAATTGGCTCAAAATTTTATCAGTCTTCTCAGGAAAAAATCTTTGCACAGTTTCCAGCATATGTAGGACTAAATCTTGCTGTGCTGACTTCATTTTCTTGGAAGAAATAGATCCTAGGAAGCCTTGTTACTTTTCATCTATATTGCCATGTTAAGAAACAGTCTGGTCCAGTTACCACCAAAGTGAATGTCAATTTTGAAGTTGAACTCAAGGGCAGTAGAATCTGTTATCCAAGTACAGCATTTTCTTAAGAATTAATACACTGCTAGCTTTTATTATATTTTTGCAAAAATTAAAATGCGTTATTTTTATTACACAACTACCTCAGGAACCATTTAAATAAATACTGAATATCTCAGTAACTAATATGATCAAATGCACTTTCCTTTTCCTGGGAAACATCTAAAGATGTGTTATGAAGTAGAAACTGCAGTATTCATGTCCTCATAAACTGACAGTGCTACACATGGACCTATTGCATGGGTACTGTTTTTTGTCCCCACCATGAACTACCCTTAAACAAGTAACCCGGATCTTTTTATTTTATTTTTTATTTTATTTTTTTATTAATGTTGATTATAAATGCCTACTGTTCATCAGCCCTAAGCAATGTGGATCTGAGAAGTAAAATGATGTACTAAAATATGCTAAGAGTCATCAAAAACTAAAGCAATATCTTTGTGGACAATGGAAAAATTATGTTCTGTCTGGTCCATTATTGAAGCTTACCTTCTTAATACCTCATGGCGTATGCAATGATTCATACAGAGAACTATATCATTTTTGCAAATGAAAGAAGAAATAGAAAATATGTGGAAGATCTTTAAGGTTAGGTTTAGAGAGAGTGTTTAAGTCTTTGGCCAGAAATGTGGGGGGAAAAAAAAAAAAAAAAAAAAGAGAGAAAGGTTAATAGCATGTCTATAGAAATTATAATAAAATTGTGCAAGCATAACTGGCATCTGGATACAGTTTTGGGGGTGTATGGAGAACCAGTAAAGAAAAACTTAGTGTCATTTTTAGGAGTTTTGATCTCCTGAGCAGGAATTTCCAGATGGCCTAACTAAATTAGGATCTCAAACCCTAGAGAAAGTCCTCATAGTGCTGAAGAAATGCTTTTGAAAATATTATATTTTGATATTAAAGTCTGAAGTTATTTTAGAATGACTGTAGTATAAAATGTTTAATATTAGAAAGGGGCAACATTTTCAAAATGAACGGTGAAACTTTCTCTTGTATCATTCATTAATCCTTAAATGATGCACACTGCATTGTGTTTTTTTTCAAGTTTTTATTGATTAGTGTCATCCTTCCCCTATACAAACATCACTAAAAGCTTTTTTAAATATTTAGAAATTGAGTTTCTTCCCTGCAGCTATTTACTTAACTCTATGAAAATATTAAGAGTGAAAGAAGCTGTCTTGCATGACCTCTGGAAACACCACAGAGGAGTGAAGCAGATTCCTCAAATGCTTTATATAGAAGCAAGTGGTAATAACTAGATTGGGCTGTAAATTTTGCATTTCAGCATCAGTCTGTCAGAAATGGCTGAGTCAACAAAGCAAAACACTTCATAAAAATATGCTGTTTTAAAAAAAATTTTTTAACAAAATATAGGCAGGGTTCTGGAATAACCCTGTTCAGTTGTTGGCTAGCTCACCCCAGCCAGAGGGGCATCAGATTCTTGGGAGCATCACAGCCTGATACAGCCTGAAACAGAGCCATCAATGAGATAAATTCTGTCACCTGTGGTGTCTCTAGGCACTGAATAATCTATGCAATAAGACTGTTTTAGAGTAATGGACTTCAAAGACTCAGGAGAGATGGAGAGTTGCTAGATAAATCTGTTCATCTAGGTAAAAGTCATGTTCCTTTCAGACTCCATGAACACAACTTCATTCGGGACTTCTTAAATGTAACATTTACAGAATCTTTACAGAATCACATCACACCCCTTCATCCTGCCCCCCCCCCCCCCACCCCCCCCCCCACCCCCGGCCGAGGTATGAATTGAAAACAAGAAAATGTGAATTTGACATAAATTTTAAAAATATTTATAAACTGCACATTTCAGTTGTTTCTTTTCATAAATCTAGATTTTACTGTTTCTTTCAATTTTGTCTTTAACATTTTTTTGTGTGTGTGTTGATTAGATTTGCAGCTTAAGGGATGGATATGACAAAAAATCCTTTCCAGAAAAACATATCAAAAACATGTATTTTCAGAAAAGTACAGGAGATAGCCAATTTACATATGTCCAATTAGCACCTGAACTAGACACACTATTTATTTTAATGTGCCTGATTTTTTTCAGTTGTTATGTGAAATAATGCATGTGAAAATGTGTGCTGCTCTATCTCATGCAAATTTTAGCTTGTGCAGTATTTTCTCATTATTATTTTAGTGATCATCAATATTTCATGACAAAATATAAATGCTTGCATTGGCTAATGAAAGTGTATGTCATGCCCTTCTCCATATAACAGTAAGCATTTATAATGTCTATTATCAATAATTTCTTGTTTCATATTTTACATCTAATACTGAGAACCTAATAAATGATGGCCCTATTTTCTAACACTTAGCCTACCAGGATCATTAAGAATATAAAGTAAAAGGATACTTCATGTTAGCAAACTAGAAATCAGCTCTGGAGTCAATGCTGATCAGTTTATTGTACATAATTGTTTACTACCTAACATTTTTATGTATTTTATTTTTATGTATTTTATTTTTATGTATTTTATTTTTATGTATTTTATTTTTATTTTATTTTATTTTATTTTATTTTATTTTATTTTATTTTATTTTTAAGATACAGAATTCAGGCGCATGGACAGTTTATATTTGTTTTCTTTGGTACACATTACTGAGCTGAAACTGTGAGATACTGTAATTAATAAAAAAATATAATTTGGAGAGCTTATAATACAATCATAACAAGATTAAGTAAAATAAATCAAAGCCAATTTGTGCTTGGTTGTTTTGGGAATAACATTTCTGTCAAGTTGTTGAACAGTGATCATTAAAACATGGGAATAATCCACCTCCTAATTAAACAACAATAAACAATTGTCAATGGCACATAATTGTTAAAAATCAACAAAGGAGGCATTAGTGTAAAGAAAGATTAGACATAGTTCTTGAAAATGGGAATGGGAATGTTATTTAATGCCTGACAGAGCAGACTAGACATAATAAATATTTGCAATACGGAGGTTTCAAAATACCTCCATCAATATCATTTAAATAGTAGAGAAACTAAGTAGTTCATTGATAATGCAATGAATATGTTGCATATTTTGTCTCCTGTCTTTACCCCTGGAGATGTTGTTCCCCTCCTTGCCATATAGGTTATTTTTCTGTATTTTTCCTTACCTCCAAATCTTATGACTAGGTATATTTTCAAAAGGCTTTTTAGGTCAAATCGTTCTGTTCCACCAACAATATTTCAGAAGCCACACACTTTAATTAGTGGGGAACTGAGATTAATTCACCAGATCTGGGGACTATGGATGCCCCATCCCTGGAGGTGTTCAAGACCTGGTTGGACAAGGCCCTGGGCAACCTGGGCAATATCACACTCATTTTTAGTTTGATTCCTTTCAGATCTGTAGATTGTGAAACAGAGGAAGGACTTGTTAAGCACTTTGGATTAAAAGCAGCTCACAAAAGCACACATCACGCGTAAATCAATAGTATCCTAAATACTTATTAACGCCTTATTCTTATACAACAGACAACTTTTATTATTGTTGTAACTCCACTAATTTATCAAAAATATTTACAAATATACACATGAAAATACTCACAAGATATATGGCCTACAAGAAGTTAAAAAACATCCAAACATGAGTTTAGGACATTCTAGTGACTTCTAATTTACAAATGAGTCATGGATTTTGTATTTTTATTTTTTTTTTTGCTATTGAAGTTTTATTTGCAACCTTTCATATTACTCCAGAAGGTAAACACAATATTTTACAATACTGGATGACTTGGCATCCTATACAATCTGTCCAAAGGAAAGGTAATGTAGTGCAATGTCAGTGGAAGTTTCTTTATAGCTTCATTATTAAAGCTTGGTGTTTTCATTATTATCCCAATATTTTCAAGGAAACCATTACAGAATACATCAATTGAGGTTAACTAATCCTATCTGTGAGTATCCCATGTATCATATGTATCATTCTGCACAAATTCAGGATGGAATATAAATGTTAATTTTCCACAAACTAGCCATTATTACTGTTTTCAAAATGTTTTCAGAGATACACGCACATGAATGTACTCGATCAAGGAAAAAATCTATAAGAAAACTAAAATTATAGTATTAATATTGCAACTGTTCCAGGAGTGATTTCCTCATTACAGATATAACATATTTTAAATAGAAAAGCTTGAATAACCACCAATTTGAAATCTGCCTTCTAGATAGACTGCTGATACATATTAAATTAAGATTAAAGACATTGATGACCTATTTAAAAGCACAGCTTTCTAAACTACTGCAGAAAAAAAATAAATGTTTTCCAACAAATGAAGGAAGCCAATGGTCAAGGATTCAAAGGATTCAACTTATATGTTTGCAGATGAGGATAAGGATGTTCTTCCTGCATATGACAAGAAAACACATTCCTAGTATATATTTGCATAATCCTTAATTTATAAGGTCTTCATTGGGATCTCCTTTGAGCAGTGGCTTTTTACTTGAATTCAGAGAAGCAGTTTTAAAATTGTTTTTCAGCATGTGTAGCGATGTCAGAAGCTGACCTAATGTTATTTCCAAATTCTGCACTTTCCTAAAAAAAAAAAAAAAAAAAAAAAAAAAAAGTGATGAAGCATTGGAACAGGCTGCCCAGGGAGGTTGTGGAGTTAATTTTAGTATGTGGGGACATGTCTCTGAGTTACCTGAGGAGAAGCAATGAGGCTGAATCTGTTTTCAAACTTTGGAACTGGTGGAGTCAAAAACCTACATTTTTTCTCCATTGAATTTTATATTTCTATTTTCTTACATTTTATTTTTTTTTCTGAAAAGAAAACTCGAGTAAAGTTTCTTTTTATAGACAAAACTGTAATTTTTCCTTTTTTTTTTTTTTTTTTCTTCCTTTCTTAAAGTCAGCTGCTCAAGTCAATAGTAATTTTCCTATTGATTGTCTATTGCAAGCATTATTGTAACTGGAAAAAGATGGAACATATAAAATCAAGTGACCTTTGGTTGCATAAACTGTAGAAGAAATATCTCAAATGTTAATGAAAACTATAGACATATCTAAAAATAGTTCTCTCTCTTGACATTCTGGTCAAGATATTATTGCCATATAATATTAACACTGTGTATATTAAAGAGATTAAAAAATAACTAACACATTGAAAAAAATCAGTCATCCATGGGGATTAATCATCTAATGGAATGCTCCTTCTGTGCATACACACAATACTTGTGTTATATGGCATTCGATATTTTCATTAATGAAGTGGAAATAAACATAAAATTACCATTGACAAAATATGTCTACCACATAAAGGTCAGACGTGGTGATGACAAAACCATTATCATATGCAACTTGAAATGCTTATTTAGCCTAAGTCATCGAAATTAAATGTGATTTAATACTTAATTATTTAGTCAAATACAGGATGTTGAGTCCAAGAGTAGGGATATCTTGTGAAATGTGGTGGTTTGCAATGTGGAGTGAGTCAGTCTATCTGCATGAATAAAAAAAACCCTGAAATTTAGATTACTGAATATTCACTTTAATGATTTTCTGAAGAGAAACATACACATGAATGACATAACATTAAGAATGGAAATTTTAAAATATTATTTTTGTATGGATATTCAAGAAATATTTAAATTAGCAATGTCCAATTATCACAACCACAATTTGGCAACAATACCAGAGTTGGTACTATTATTTTCACAAGTGTATTGTAATTAAATGGTAGAATATGACCAGGATCTATAACATCTTATAAGAAAGCACATAACAATGGCAGTAGTTCTCTGTGTGTTAGAATTCATCATACTGGTTCATCAGTAGTTCTTCCTATAACATTTGATTATTTTCTTGGAGACCTTCAATCAAAACATTGAGTTTAGATGAACCCAATTAACCCGTAACATCTAACAGAATAAAAATACGAAGTAGTGAAGTTGCAGAGAGTGCTATTAAAATGGATTAAATGTGTTTGGAAACACAGACATTAAATATAATAGATAGAAACTACATTGTCAGCTGCTTTCAAATGTGCTGGAAAAATCACAGAGATCTTTCTGTAGAGATAGATTTTGTTGCCAAAAAATTTTGCATACAGTGAGAACAATCATGTACAAATGAATGTTTCCAGGCCAGGCAATGAGTTTATGGAAATAAGAAGAAAATAGGTTAGACAATATTACAATATGAGTAAACCTTTTCATTGAGTTCTACCTCCAAGTAGTACCACAATTCATATTTTTTTTTCACAAATAACTGTAAATTTCCACTAATTTTCTCTGTAAAATGCTACTGTGACTTCACATGTGATTTTTTCTTCTCTTGTGATGCACTGAGTCAGGCACATTGTTTCTTTAATCCTTTCAGTACATACAAACCTAAATTTTGAAATAAGATGTTGTATTATTGGAATAGCCATAAAGAATGTGTTGCCCTATTACATTTATAAGTGTATGTAAGAAGATTACATAACAAAATAAGGCCTATATATTACCATAAGAAGGGTGTGTAAGAGGCTGGTAAACCACAGGAGTTTCCTGACAGATGAGTACAGCACTCCTAGCCAGATTCTACTGAGATCTGTTCAGAAGAAATATAATAATGACTCTGATGGAGCGAGCAGTCAGTATACTTGTGAACCAGAAGACTTATTCCGTCCTCAGTAATGAGCAATCCACAAGCATTTCCCAAAATTCAAAAGATTCTGAAAATAAATACATAAATAAATTAAATAATTAATGTGGAAATTAAATAAAAACAAATGTTATTTCTATTGGTGACTTTGAATTCAGTGAATATATTAGAATGTGTCAGAGGGCCCTCGACAGGTTGGAAGGTTAGGCCAAGAAGAACAGAATGAAGTTCAATAAGCAAAAGTGCAGGGTCCTGCACCTGGGGGGGAATAAGCTGGGGGCTGACCTGTTGGGGAGCAGCTCTGCAGAGAGAGACCTGGGAGTCCTGGTGGGCAGCAGGCTGACCATGAGTCAGCAATGTGCCCTCATGGCCAAGAAGGCTAACAGGATCCTGGGTTGCATTTGGAGGAGTGTTGCCAGCAGATCAAGGGAGGCGATCCTCCCTGTCTACTTTGCCCGGCTCAGGCCTCACCTGGAGTACTGTGTCCAGTTCTGGGCTCCCCAGGATGAGAGGGACATAGAACTACTGGAGCAACTCCAGAAGAGGGCTACGAAGATGATGAGAGGACTGGAGCAGCTGTTGTACAAGTACAGGCTGAGAGAACCGGGCCTGTTTAGCCTGGAAAAGAGAAGACTGAGGGGAGACTTCATCAATGTGTATAAATATTTAAGGGGAGAGTGTTGAGAGGATGGAGCTGGTCTCTTTTCAGTTGTGCCCAGTGACAAGATGAGAGGCAATGGGCATGAACTGAAGCACAGGAGGTTCCAGGTGAATATGAGGGGGCACTTCTTTACTGTGGGGGTGACAGAGCACTGGAAGAGAGGTTGTGGAGTCTCCTTTTCTGGAGATACTCAAAACCCATCTGGATACCATCCTGCACAATGTGTTCTATGTGATCCTGCTTGGCATGGGGGTTGGACTAGATGATCTTCAGAGGTCCCTTCCAAGCTTGGCCATTTGGTCATTTTGTGATTCTGTAATTAGCAGATTTTCTTTCCCCTGAAAACTCACCATGATTGCTCTGTGAGCATTTCCTATGCTTGTGGAACAAATGATGCAAATTCAGACATCTGATACAGTAATTGAATCTTTCCTCCATTTTGCAAGTACAGATTTAAGGTTAAGTTAGAAAGGTACAATTGAAGCACTGTAGAATTTTGAGAACTTTAAGAATAGCACCTGCATGGCTGAGTTAAAATCCATTACGTTTAAGAAGAAATCAATTTCTTAAATGGAGACTGGGGAAGGTAAGGGAGGCATCAACACTACAGAAAAGGATGCAAGTGGTACAGTGCATTTCAAACAAATATGAATCAATATAGTGATGTTATTGCAAAGTACAAATTTCATTTGAGATATGTTAATAGAAGTCTCATATATCAGACAAGGGAATAATTATTCCACCCTTCTCAGAAATGAAGAAGTTTCAGAAGGGATGTTTTGAGCACCACACCTCAGAAAAGATATAGACAAGACAGAAAATAAGATGAAAGATTTATTTCCTTTAAGGAAAGTCGGAAAGATGTATTTATTTATATTTAATCTAAAACAAAACAAAACAAAACAAAAAACACTTCAGGTGACAAAAGAGAGACAGAACTTTAGGTGGCCATGCAGAGAGAATGGTCATAGTATCGATAAAGTATATAAAAAAATTTGTGTTTAAAACATGTAAATATCTATCAGTTCAATTCTCACTGGGGGTGGCAAGAAGCAGTTGCCCTATTGTTGCAGAGATTATTTAGGTAAGAAACTATGACACCAACATACAATTCTGTGTGGAATCATGATCTTTGCAATTTTTCAAAAACAGGTTGGACAAATATCTTCATGTAGCACTATAAAAATAACACATTTTGTACCAGCTCAGACTGATGTATTACATCAATGCCTTCCAACCTTTTTAAAGGCCTCCCAGCCTCCACCTCTTTCATGCCTCCCAGCTTTTTGGAACCAAAACAAAACACAATAGCATGTCAGTTGTCGCATTGTTCCAGATTTTTTTTTTTTTTTAACTCAGGAATAAAGGCAAACTAAACTCTGCATATTTATCATCTGTATTTCCCCCTGCTTTTGTTTACTTTCTCCTAGGCATAGGAATCTATATTTGATGAGCTAGTTTTTTTGTTTTCTTTTGTTTTTGTTTTTGTTTTTGTTTCATTTGCAGGGTATTTTCTGATGTCTGCAAACCCCAGGCTTACAGACATTAGATAAGGTGCCCCCACAGGCTTCCTAGTTTTCTTTCAATGGTTCATGGTCAATATATAGCAGCAAAAATGACAATAGTGATGCAGAAGCCTTTTGGTCCTGCCAGTAGTCATTTAATATTTTCAGTTCTTGTTCATGCATGGTAGACCAAAATGAAATTGAGAAGAGAGAACAGTGGAAAACAAGCCTTGCACACCGTTAAATATTACATGTGAAAGCTAATGGCAAAGACTGAATTTCTTATCTCTGCCCCTTTCCTTTAATCCTCTTCTTCCCCCTTATCTCACTAGGTTACTGTCTCTATTGCTTACAAAGCCCTATGGCTGCTTTGAGGCAGGCACTTTTTATTCTTCACTTTATTGTAGCATAACTGCTGTAATCAAGATTTTAGAGTCACAAAACCTGAACAGGGGAGTTCTAAACCTTAAGCACCAGATGTGAAAGGCCAGCAGTGCAACAATCCATATAACCTTTCAAAACAGGCAGAGAAAGTTAATGAGTTACTCCACAAACACTCTTCAAAATATTTTGCTCCAGTCTCTTATCAAAACCTCATGTTACTCATTTTCCCATGTCTGAACACATTTTTAGTGAAGTACATTTGCTTTTGAAAGATTTCAGCCTGTAGCATTCTGTGTTCTCTTATAAAAATTATATTTTTTTCTTTCTTTTTTTTTTTTTTTTTTTTTTTAAATTTGGCACTTTGTAGTTTATTACATTCCATGCTTGCATGTACATGCGCCTTGGCATTACACTGCTTTAACATGAAGACTGGGAAATCAAGATACAACAGGTTTCCAAGGACTGGCAAGCATGCATTTGCATGGAGTATCTCAAGAGATATCTGGCATTTACTATATAAGGAGAAATTTGCTAAAAACAACATTAAGGAAAGAATCTGAAGAAATACTTTTATTAACTTCCAAAACAGATGTTCATATATACATATATAGAAAGTGGAACAGCAGACAAACACGTTGATTTGCTTGGTACTACTCTTTTGAACCTGGCATGTATTAAAAGTAAAAATGTCACCTAAAAAGAGATCCTTCTGCCCTAGTTTAGGCATCTAACACGGTAACTAAGTTACAAAGTGACTAAGGCAGTTATTATACACTCTTTTAATAGTCAGTGCAGAGAAATACCACCTCCAGACAGCGATTCATCTCTTTCTGAGACAGGTGTCTGGGACAGATCAGATAAACTGCCCTCTAGAGATGCCTGTGTCTCTTTACTGACTTTAGGGGAATAAGAATATGTTAGACTTGGATATCCAACTTCTAGACCTCTGAAATTGTGTGTGATGAATTCCATTCTGATATGGTCAAAGCACTGACACAAAATCATTGACCTAAGGGGAAAAAAATAGAACAACGACAACAACAAAATCCAGTTAAATACTCTACATTTTATACCCCAAAATTGGAGTGAATGAAAATTCAAGAATATTTAAATGACTTTTATCTGTTATCTGAATTAATTTTGCTTGATGATAAAATCACCTTTTCTCATACTAATTTGTAAGATCTCTTTTTTAAGAAGACAAAAATTTACAACATAGGTGATGTTTCCATATGAAAATATAAAAGTCAATATGAAAAAATATAAGTAAGATATCTAATTAAAACATGATTTATTGTATTGTATTTTATTAATTTCAAAGTCATCCAAGAGACATAGGAAGTCATGAATTTTGATTGGTTCTAGGTGCATAAGTGCTTCAGCTTGTCTTGAAAATCTGTGCTTTAACTAATGTAGTATACATAGTCATATGATCATACATCTTCAAACCTAGCTCATGAAAAACAGTCTTGTGTCATAGTGTTGACTTCAAGGCTGCCATTCACATAAGAAGAAGTCATAGGATGAAGATCAAATGATTTTGCTCTTAGGAAGTGTTCTCTGCTGAGATAATATTTTTTTCCTGAAATTTGTATATTTGGCTTTTCTTGTAAGGAGTAAACGAGACTGTTGACAAAGGCTTTGCAATTCTTTTGCCTTTGAGAACATAAAGAGTGCAAAGAATGCAAATGAAATTACTTATGGTAAAATGAAATGTATATAGGAAGGGTGGGAGAACCAGGGAAGAAGGGTGTGAGAACCCACCACTTGCGGGATAGAGGACCACATGGGCAACTTGCCAGGAGCTTTGGGTAACTGTATGGTGGTTTTACAACTTTATAGAAGTTGTAAAAACTTCACCTAAAAACTATTTTCAAATTATAGAAAAAAAAAAGTTTCTAACCATAGATGCATGAAGAAGATATATTTTCAGAGCTGAGTGAGAAAGGTTATCAGTAGGAATAAAATATCAAAACATCTTTAAACATCTGTTACTTTTTACATCTTTTTACCTCTGAGGTGCTAGTGTATATTGTAGAGCAACACTCTGAATCTGGTAAAAAAAAAAAAAAGGTTATACTTGGACACATAAGGAAAAGCAGGTTGGATCTTAGGAAGAACTTCTTTACCGAAAGGGTTGTTAGACATTGGAACAGGCCGCCCAGGGAAGTGGTGGAGTCACCATCCCTGGAAGTCTTTAAAAGACGTTTAGATGTAGAGCTTAGGGATATGGTTTAGTGGGGCCTGTTAGTGTTAGGTCAGAGGTTGGACTTGATGATCTTGAGGTCTCTTCCAACCTAGAAATTCTGTGATTCTGTGATTCTGTAAGCAGCATGCTGTTTTTCAAAAGTGTGAATGCCTACACTGTGCAACAGAAGTCCCTCCCAATAGCTTTGGACTATATTGGGTATCCAATAGTTTTGGACTATATTTATCCATTAAATGGTTTATTTATCAATAATAAATAATTAGTTAAGATTGCTATAACTGAAATGCTTAGAACAATGCATCATTTTTGATCAAAGTTTTTATAAGGAAAAACAAACTAATTTCTTTTCCAGAGGAAGATAAGATGTTGGAATTTTGATTAACAATTCTGGAATTTCAATAGGGTGTCATTTTAAGATTTTAATTTTTGCATTCTCATCTAATACAATAATATTCTTTCTCAATATTTCAGAACAATGGTAAATATATGTAAAATAATAGGAACATCAGACTAAAGATCTAAAACAAAAAAGAATTTTCTTTTAAGCAAAACAAAAACAAAAACAAAAACAAAAAACAGAAAATGTAATATCTTCAAATTTTAATTATATATTGAAAATTTTAAAGAATTATGATTTCAAGTGAAAACAAATTTTGGGCGTGCTGAAAATTCCTTTGAATCTGAATAGTCAGAAATTTGGGTAAATGTGCATTAAAGATATCTCATGGTGTATTGGAAATGTAATAATTTATTTCTTAAGAGTTGGTTTTTAGAGGAGATGGAAAAGAAGGCAGTGAAGGTATGCACTGGAAGGTAAAGTGGTTCCTCTGTTTTACCTCTAAACACCAATGCAATAATTTAAGTTGGCAAGAGGGAGAGGTTTTGGGGACCATTGTCACTCGTCAGCTGAAAACTTAAATGTATTTGTGAATTTAGTTCTGCCCAGAAGGCATCATAGAATCAAAGAATGGCTAAGGTTGGCAGGGGCCTCTGGGTCCATCTGGTCCAACCCACTACACAAGCAAGGATGCCCAGAGCAAGGTCTATTTCTAGGAGGCGTTTGAAAATCTCCAAGGAGGAGACTCCACTCACTCTCTGTGCCAGGGATCAATCATCCTCATGGTAAGAAGTGTTTCCTCATATTCAGACAGAACTTTCTGTGCTGCAGTCTGTGCCCGTTGCCCATTGTCTTATCAGAGGGCACCACTGAAAAGAGCCTGGTTCTGGCCTCTTTGAACCCTCTCCTCAGGTGTTTTGCAAACTTCTCATATTCTTTACACTCTTTTCACCATGAGGACAAAGTCATTTACACCTGTGTAGATGATATTTTTGATAAGAATATCTTATACTATTAAGAAGTTTGGCAAATCCCTATTAAGTGAGTGGTATGTTGATTGGTATTAGTTTGTATTGGCTCCGCATTCTTTGTTTTCCTTTAGGAAACAAGTCTTCAAATGCTTTTAATATTTCACAGCAGCTTAACCATTTCTCCTCCCCTCCCCTCCCCTCCCCTCCCCTCCCCTCCCCTGCCCTTTTCATTTTTTTTATTTCCTTTTCTATTTCCTTTTTTTTCTTTTCCTTTTTTTCTATTTTTTTTTTTTTTTCCATAGGAATGTGTATGAAATATGGGAGAAGAATGTAATCACAGAAGCAACAGAAAGAGGCAGTTTTACAGCTCCTTATTTTCTCTGTATTTACTCTTCACTGTCTGGTTTAGTTGAACCAGTTGAACCAGTCTTTCCAATGCCTTCATCTTCTTCCTGGCTACTTGCTTCTAGTTTTTCACATTTCCTTACAGACCTATTCAACACACAGTATAGTTCTTGTATATGTTTAGAGAATGACAAACAAAAAGACTTTTTTCTTGCTACTGGGCTCTCCAGTGGTCCCAGAAAAAAAAATAAAAATAGGGTCTAATTAAGAGCAAGATAGAGAAGACCTGGATAAGGGACATCTCCTGTTCATATGGAGATGAGTTGGAGAGGAGTTGGAGATGAAATGGAGAGGAGTTGCACAAACATCAGAAAGGGAGACAGAAATGCTTTGGACAGAAGATGGCAAAAAAGGCAGCGAAGGTATGCACTGGAAGGTAAAGTGGTTCCTCTGTTTTACCTCTAAACACTAATTCAGCTATACTAAAATGTTGCCTTTATTTGGAAGGGTAACCCTGAGCCTGTTCCACTTTCAGTCTTTCTACTACATTGCCAGTGAACACCTGCCACATAGAGGGGTGCAATCCACATCTTCCACAGTGGATCAAAACATTTCAGCAACTAGTCTTGAAGTGATATTTTTCAGTCAGAATTCTTCTGGCAAATTCACTTGTTTATACCGTGCATTAGCACTTCTCAGTTATCATGTTCACCATTTCCGATTAGATTAACCATTCCCCCAAGGATTAATCAAAAAATTCTGTGCAGGATATCTAATATTGACCTTCTACAAAAATGCTTTCTTGCTCAGGTTGCATTTGAGACCCTGAACACTGTGAAAAGCCTATTAATTTTAGTGGAAAGACTCATCATAGTTTTCAAGGTGCTAGAAAATCAGACATTTATATGGAATTTAGCCTAGTGTACACTATGTAGAATATTTTGGCAACAGGATAAAATAAAAGAGTATTATCTCAAATAGGAAGTCCGTTACAAGTATATCATAAATATCATAAATATCATAGCTTGTCTTCTAATTAAATCAAGTCTGCTTTGGAGGCATTTGTTAGAGCCCACAAACCTTACTAAATCTCTCTTAATGGTTAATGAGGTAAACAAATGAGAAATGTAACTGACGAAGAAAGGTAAGATTGGTGGATTTAGCTGTGGATTTTAGGACTTGATTGTATTAGGCCAGAAAGCATTGTCTATTGTTTCTTCATTTTTCATTTCCCCATGCTTGAAGGGATGTGTTTTTCATTATTGATCTTTGTTTCCTCTTTTGTGTGTGTGTGTGTGTGTGTATGTGTGTGTGTCTGTTTCTTTTTATGATTTCAGTTCTTTTCACTGAGTATTTATGCCTCTTTCTTCAGTGATAATAAAGAGCTTCCAGTTTATAAGATGTTGTTTTTCTGTAGGAATTTTCTGAGCTGCTTGCTTTTCTTCTGTAGGGTGGTCATACTGCTAAGGATGAGAAGGGTAGCACATAAATAAGTACTCAAATGTTAGCCTTTCTAGCAACTTAAGCATGGGTAAGCAAAGCTGCAAAGATTCTCACATTCACTATGCACAAATAATACCTCCAGAGGCATTTATGTTGTACTTTTAGAGCAGTCAAGTATCAATAATTTAAGTGAATTTTTCTGCCATCAAGACTGGAGATTCAGGAGAACATGTAGCTCTCCATATGATCTCTGTGTGGAGACTGCATAATACAGGGTCTATGAATATAGACTGATGTATTCAGGTGGATGGAAGAAAGATCCATGGGACATATCTGAGAGGAAAAAAATTCTCTAAAAGCTCTCCAGAATACCAGGAAAATATTAGAGAGAGGCAGGGTTTTGCATAATGATCATGAGAAGTGATTAGAGGTATAGGAGCTATAAACTCCATTCCATAATTTCTCAAGGCACAAATGAGCTCTTACAATTCCTCTCATGTACGGAAAGCTTACATAGTTACATTTCTTTACCTTTCTTTAGCTACATAGCTAAAGAAATTGGGTAAGCTTTATTTATGTTATAATTTATAGCACTTACAGCCAGGTATCTGTTTTTCATAGTTTGGCATGTCTCTTGTTCTCTAATAGTCATTTGATATATTTACTCAGTTGTAGTTAGTAATGGGTACTTCCCATAATCAGATGTCATATTTTTCCTGTAGGGCATGGAAGGATTCTGTCTTATTTATAGTATTATATATAAATGAAAAGATTTATGTATATATGGAGAGAAAGATACAACTTTGATTATAAGTTGTGCTGTTGGTTGCTCTGCTTAAGTAATGTGTCCATGTGTGCTAAATCAGATTTCTTTAGCAGATCAAATTTGTAAGTATTCTTTGTTTTTTCTACTTTTAAATAGGACTAAATCTAGGTAGCTTTATCTTAGATTAAAAAGTATCAGAAAGGTCTTTCATCTGTTTACGTAACTGTGAGGTTTACTCTTAGAAGCGCAGAGGCACATGGAGGCATGACTTCCTCCAGGCACATCATCCAGGCTGCTTCAGTTCCTCATTCTGGTTTTGCTGGTGTTAGAGACCAGTCATTCCAGTAGGGGTGCTCTCTGCTCCAGTCTTCTTTCTTGCCAGACTCCAAATGGTAACAAAGGAGTCCCCAAACTACTTTGGGGACAGAAAAATCCAGGAAGGAGATCCCTTTGTTTCTTTTTCCTCTTTTACATTTTTCTCCACATTTCTGCTGCATCCTCAAGTTTGTGCAGTGCTTCCTCCACTTTTGCTGTTTTGGGAGTGGTGTGAGTCCATGTACATTTAACTAATACTTTGGATTTTGTTCTCCTGTGAAACAGAAGCAGGAGCGAGGATGTGCTGATTTGTAAAAATTTGTTACTTAGTAAAACCTAAGTACAGTTTTATGCTTATTGTTTTCAGAGAGATTTTGATATTTGGAGCAGGGAGCTCCCTCAGGGTAGATGTTTGTTATGTGACTTTTTATCTGGGTTGTGAAATTCTGTTCAGATTTCACTGGTAAACAAAACTTTAAAAAGACACCCAGATTTTTCTTAGTTTGCCTTATTTCTACTTTGTCTTAATGCACTTTACCTTGAATAACACAAACTTTTAGATTGCTGCTGAGACGTTGTATTTCAGAGACATGTGGTAAGTTTTAGGGTTTCCTAATATTCTAAAATCTATCTTAGATAAGGGTGGGATTTAATTACTTTGACTCAAAGATGACAGTTTGATCTTCTACTTACTGTGTGCATCTGGGATGGATTCAAATATATTTACTGTATATCTTTCAAAAGGGATTTTTCCTCCTGTGCGGATCATAGAGTCATAGAATGGCTTGGGTTGGAAGGGACCTTAAAGACCATCTAATTCCAAACCCCCTGCCATAGGCAGGGATGCAACACACTAGATCAGGTTGCTCAGGGCATCATCTGACCTGGTCTTGAACACCTCCAGTCACTGGGCATCCACAACCTCTCAGAGCAACCTGTTCCAGTGCCTCACCACCCTCTGAGTGAAGAATGTCCTAATCTAAATCTCCCCTCTTTTAGTGTAAAACTATTGTCTTGTATTGTCTTTATCTGATTGAACAAAGAGAAACTTTTTTATAGGTTACCTGTAAGCACTGAAAGGCAGCAATAAGGTCACCTCAGAACCTTCTCTTCTTCAGGCTGAACAGCCCCAGATCTCTCAGTGTTTCTTCATAGGAGAGGTGCTCCAGCCCCTTAATCATCTTTGTGGACCTCCTCTGGGCCCATTCTAACAGCTCAATATCCTTGTGCTGGGTTTCCCAGACCTGGATGCAAGACTCCAGGTGGGGCCTCACAAGGGCAGAGTGGAAAGGGACAATTACCTCCCTCCCCTGCTAGCCACTCCTCTGTTGATGCAGCCTAGGATGCAGTTGGCCTTCTGGGCTGCAAGCATGCATTGCTGGTTCATGTCAAGCTTTTCATCCACAAGAAGAACCCCCAAATCCTTCTCTGCACAGCTGCTTTCAATGAGTTCTTCTCCCAGTCTGCACTCATGTCTGGGATTGCCCTGGCCCAGGTGTAGCACCTTTTAATTGGGCTTGCTGAACTTCTTTGGGTCCACTTTTCAAGCTTGTCCAGGTCCCTTTGGATGGCATCCCTTCCCTCTACTGTATCAACTGCATATCTCAGCTTGGTGTTATCTGCAAACTTGCTGAGGGTGCACTCAATCCCACTATGTCATTGATAAAGATAGCAAACAGTACAAGTCCTAGGACAGACCCCTGAGGTATGCCACCCATCACCAGCCTCCACTTGGACGTGGAACCATTGACCACTGTGCTCTGGGTGGTCAAGCCAATTCCTTATCCACTGAATGTTCCACCCATCAAATCCACCTCTCTCAAATATGGAAACCAGGACGTCATGTGGGACCGTTCTGCATAGTGCTGGAGGATAGGATGGGGAAGCAACATTTCTGGCTTTTTCTCATCTTTGCTTCACTCATGGGATGGGGAACTAACTTTATGCAGTGTGCTTGACTATTTTGATTTAATCGAACAGTTCTCTAATGTTTAAAAAAAAAATAAATCTCCCCTAGACTACATGAGATGAGGCCTTGCAGAGAGTTCTAGATAGATTGTAGCATGGGGGCAATCAGCAATGGCATGAAATTCAACGGGGCAAATGCCAGGTGCTGCAAAGGTGCTTGGACAAAGAAATGCTCGACACAGGTACACACAGGGAGATGAGTGGCTGGAGAGCAGCTCTGCAGAAAGGGACCTGGGAGTGCTAGCTGACAGCAAGCTCAGCTTGAGATAGCAATGTGTCCTGGCAGCCAAGAGGGCAAACTGCATTTTGGGGTGCATCAAACCCTGCATAACCAGTTGCTCAAAAGAGGGGATTCTCCCACTATGTTTAGCTTTGATGCAGCCTCACCTCAAATATTGTTTTGGTCTCCACAATAAAAAATAAATAAATAATTAATAATAATAATAAAAAAGATATTAAGATATTAAAAAATATATATGACTGAATATAGGTATAAGAAGACACATTCGGGGTGACGTGAAAGTATGTCAACTGTGCAGTGCTGAATGGATTAAACTATGTGAGTTGACACTACCAACACCTGAGTTGCCATCATGTAATATTTTACTTCATGGTGACTTCTTGACTAACAAACAAAGATGAAACATTGAAAAGCAGAGGCCTCTTCAGCCACCTTTTCAGCCAAAACAAAACAAAATAAAACAAAAAGCAGTGAAATGTGTCTGACTTTCCTTGAAGTTTATTTGAACATCATCGTAGATTTTATCAGAATCCATCCTAACATTTTGAACAATGACACATTAAAATTTGTAGTTATGAAAATTCTGGATTCAGCTTATTTTGAGAACTCTGACACTATTTTGCTTAGCAGATCTATTTGATATCATCTATAACATCAAAGCCTGGGCTTGATGTTATAGTTTCCAGTAAAGATTTTTTTTTTGCCCTTTTTATCCCATGATAAATACCAGAGGAGTTTCAGAGAAAAAAACAAACCATAAAAAGAAACAACAACAACAACAACAACTGATAAGAATATATTTTTATTGTTTTAGCAGCCTGTTCTCTTTTGCCTTTCCAATGAGACAAAAAAAGTATGCATTTTGTTTCAGTTTACAAATAAAGCTTCAGCTTTATTTGTAAACACCAGTAGTTCACCTTTAACTTTATATTTTTTTCTGAGCAAGAATATAAACATTGCTAACATTGAATAAGGAAACAAATCTTTTTTTTTATAATTAAGTGAATATTGCATATAACAAATGCTCTCTAGTTTCAGGCAGGGGGTTATTATTTTGTATCATTATGTTCATATTATGATCAGAAATAGCATAGCTGAGAGAGGCTCTGCAATGGTTATGCTAATTTGACTATTTCTCATTTATGACTTCTGTGAGGCAAAGATAACTAAAGAACCCATTAGTTCTTGTTCCACAGTTATTAAATAGTTGTGGAATGCACATCACCCTCAGATGGGGAAAACAAGTTTTAGCCTAATTCCCTAGTTATTTGACTATAAAGAAGATGTGAGCACTATGTGACTCTGAAAATCAACTATCAATGTCATGACAAAAGTTAGTAAGTAAATGAGTGACAAAACTCTCAGCTGAATTCAGAGCTTTTCACATCCAGATATGTCAACTTTTTCTAAACAATTTTCAAAGCCACATATTTTCACCCAGATGGTCCAGATCTCTTATTTTCCTGCCATATTGCATTGCAGTTACTCTTGGGTATGTATTCCCAAGATAAATCACCGTACGTTACTGAGTTTACAACTTTGCTATATAAATGTGTTCTAAACAAGCATGGACTGGGGGAGGATTCATACAAGTTTCCAGTGTGGGAAGAAAAAGGTGTTTTAACACTGCTTATATTGTATGGAAATAACTACAGATTATGTGACAATGAATGACACCATGAAGTTTTATTGTTGTAACTTTGTAAAGACCATTACACAAGAGTAGGCTATTCTTGTTTTCTGAACAAGAAGTTGTAAAAAATAGCTACTTTTACTATACAGTATTTTGTTTATACCACAAACTATTAAAAACAAACAAACAAACAAAAAAAAAAACACAAACATTTTAACTTTTCATTTTGTCTTTCTCTAACTTTTCTGTCTTCTTGGAAGTACAGACTCAAATTAAATGAGAACAAATATGTCACCATCATAGATGAAACCTAATCCAACACTTTGTGAAGATTCATCTCTCATCTGCCTCATCAGCCTCAATTTCACCTATGGCTTGCCAATAGTACTAGAAGGTAAGAAACTTTGCCAAATTTTGTTATTTATCTTCAGATGACCCTCAGAAACTATTGATTTCTCTACTGATCTTACAGAGCACTCAAAAAAAACAAAACAAAACAAAACAACAACAACAACAAAAACACTGATGCATCAGATTAGATGAATGCCATGTTAAAAATCTCTTTTGTCTTCAGTGGGAAATTTTTGATTTTGTGACTCATTTAGAAATCCAAAATGTAAGATGAAATCAGTGCTCATATTGTTCAGTGGCTTACTTATGTGATTAAGCCTGACATTTCAAGAAAACAGAAGTAATGTGTGTTTTCACAGGCTATTCCAGAAGAACAGGCATTTGGAAAATCCTGCCCAGTAGCGTGAAATAGTCAAGATTTTAGCTGAACTTTTATTTATGTTTCTATGTGATCCTATGATTCTATATCTGTCCTTTTTTTTTTTTTTTTTTTTTTTTTTTTTTTGTATATGATTTCTATGTTGTATGTGAAGTGAAAGTATTAAGTAATACTTATTATTTCTAACGTAATAGCACCTAACATCAAATTAGTAACTGTTTATTATTACAAGAAGTATTGCCAAACCAAATATCCTAAAGGCAATTTCCACTCTGGAGAAAAGCTCACTGTCTTGGATGTAGGTTTTTATGTCTTTTTCAATTTACAAAGGTTTTTTGTTTTGTATTGTTTTTGTTTGTTTGTTTTTTCTCATATAGTAACTACATTAATGCTGAGTAGTTTTGTTGTCAGTGCAGTTAGACCAGAAATCTAATTTGGCTTTATTTTGTACATGAATTTGAGAAAACTACCCATATGTGATAATTAATGAAATCATATTTCATGACTTGAGAAATTAAGAGCTGGGGAAGCCTTTTCTTAGACTACTTTGTTTTCACACTAATTTTTGGCTTTTCCAGTCTTAAAACATCTTCTAGTTTTGTTGCAATAGTGAAACAGCTGCATTTAAGCATATGTTTATTCATCGACCCATACACAGTTCTCTGCTGTGAATGTGATAGAAAACAATACAAAAAGAGTAACATCATTAAAATGCTTTTTAAAATAATTATTGAATAATTATTGAAGTAATGATTTTCATCATGCTCACATCAGAAGTTAGAAACAAACTAGTTTACATATTGATACTGGACATTTACTCAGTTTAGGTGATCTACTACATTTACTGTATTTAGTAATTACTTTCCATATCTGCAGTAGTTTATGGCTCCTTACAAAGCATACAGTGAGAAGGAAAACACATGAACTATTCTGGTTTAATACGTTTAGATCAAATAACTGTCATCTGATTAAAGAACAAGGACTGCTTGGAACTAT
The DNA here is from genome assembly GCF_965140915.1 of Aythya marila. Classification (NCBI taxonomy): domain Eukaryota; kingdom Metazoa; phylum Chordata; class Aves; order Anseriformes; family Anatidae; genus Aythya; species Aythya marila. Next base: position 13,217,229 of record NC_139043.1, read on the forward strand.
GAAAGAATATTTATTATGGTTTTAAGACATGTGCTTTTCTGTAATCACATGATAAGACACTGATACAGAAAAAAATTCTGTTTCAGACATCCCTAAATCAGCTGTTCTAATCTTGTTTTTTTTACTGTAGGAAAAAGTGTTCAGACAATCTGTAATACACTAATCCTGCTTCACCTCATGATTTCTGTGATTATGGGGACTGTTTATGCTTCTGCAGTCTCAGGAGGAGGTTTCTTAACTGTTTTCTATTGCTTGAATTCCATTGCAGAGTTCCATTGCAGAGTTCCATTTGGAAAACAGATTCTAAAACTAATGTAGAAATAAATGATTAAAGTTTTCAAAGTGAGGAATATTTTTCCTCCAATATTGTTTACTAGTAATTAGGACATTATATTAGAATTTTCCTAAAGAATTGGTATTTAAAGAATTTGACTGGAAAGTCACATCAGCACAAAGAAGGAGCATGCTGATTTACAAAAGTGAACTGAATAAACTCAAGGTAGAACTGAGATAAGCTGAGATAAGGATTAAATTCCAGGAGCTCACAGGAAATATTGCTGGAAAAAAAAATATATATATATATATACATATATATATTATTTTCTTAGATGTATTACAGACAGAAAAGATGATAAAGAGGGAATTACAGGAATTAGATGCAAAATCTCCATTGCTTACAATGGAACAGAAGGTTATCTGAAGGAATTAATGATCAGGAGAATGTAAAAGAAGTGTCATGGTGTTTTAAATTGCAACTCGATGTTTAAATATCTCTCACTGACCTCTGCTATTGTCTTCAGAAATCACAGAACCATAGATACATAGAATTATTTAGGTTGGAAGGGACCTTTAAAAATCATCTAGTCCAACTCCCCTGACATGGACAGTAACATCTTTCACTGGACCAGGTTGCCCAAAGCCCATTCCAACCTGGTCTTGAACAACTCCAGGGATCCACAGCTTCTCTGGGCAACCTGTGCCAGTGCTTCACCACCCTCTGGGTGAAGAATTTCCTCCTAACATCTACTTGAAATCTCCCCTCTTTTACTTTAAAACCATTACCCCTTTTCCTATCACTACAGGCCCTAATAAAGTCTCTTCCCATTTTTCTTAAAAGCCTCCTTTAAGTACTGGAAGCCTGCAATAAAGTGTCCCTGGAGCCTTCTCTTCTCTAGGCTAAATAATCCCAGTTCTCTCTTCTTCATAGAACAGGTGTTCCAGCCCTCTGATCATTTCTGTAGCCCTTCTCTGGACCCACTCTAACAGGTCTGTGTCTTTCTTTTGTTGGGGGACCCAGAGCTGAACATGATATACCAGGCAGGGCCTAATGAGAGCAGAGTAGAGGGAAAAATAACCTCCCTCAGCCTGCTAGCCATGCTTCTTTTGATGCAGCTCAGTATATGATTAGCTTTCTGGGCTGCAAGTGTGTATTGTTAGCTCATGTCCAGTATTTCATCATTTCATCCAGCAACACGAAATCACAGAATCATGGAATGGCTGAGGTTGGAAGGGATCCTCTGGAGATAACCAAGTCCAACCCCTCTGCCAAGAAGGCTCACCTAGAGCCAGCCCCCAGGACTGCTCTCAGTACATGTCATTAATAAAGATATTAAACAGTACCAGTCTCAATATGGACTTCTGAGGGGCAGCAGGAAATGGATGGCTGCATTGGATATCATAAGGAGTAGCATACAGGAAAGATAAATAACTATTCCCAGTGTTATGACATGGTTGCTATGTAATATCCACTATTGGAGATATGCAAAACTCACCTGGAAAAGTCTCATGCAGCCTGATCTAATGACAATGTTAGCCCTGCTTTGAGCAAAGGGTGGGATCAAACAACCTCCTGAGACTCTCTGTAACCTAAATCATTATATGGCTCTATTGCACCATCAAAAGTATTTTTATTCTTGTTTAGTAGTGATATGCAAATCAGGGCAAGACAATTATTTGAGCCCATAACTACACCGTAACACCGCTTCTGATATTTCATAAAATAGTATAAAAAATAATGTGAATATTTAATAAAGGTGATCACAAAAATGTATTTTGAAATGATGGTTAAAAAAAAAAAAATCCTCTTTAAAAATCCAGCCTGATAAAAAGCCTGAAGAATTTTCCAGAGGATTTTTTTTTTTTTTTTCACTTATACATAAATCCAAGTAGAAAGGTACACTTTTCCAACAAAAAGACACTGAGATAAATTATATATCAGTATGGTCTGTATGTTATATGATTTTTGGTATATGTCTCTTATTTGACTGATCAAAATAAGTGCCATTTCTCAGCTTAGAAAGGTTATTATTTAACTGAAGTTCTTGACTCTGAGACATAGCTAAATTGAATTTAATATAATTTTCAGTATTATTAAAAAAATAATAATAATAAAAGTTGTTAAATATGTGCTTACATCTCCAAAGCTACAGTCAGTATAGCTTTTTGAATATTCTTATTGCTTTGAGTAGATGTGTAGCAATAGTAGTTACAATATAATCCTTATCACTGGAACTATTCAAAGGGTTTTCCTTTAAAATCCAGTAAAACAAAACAAAAACAGGACAGCATTCTGTGTTGCCATGGAGACATTAATGTCTACTGCAAAATATGTTACGTTGAAAGCCATTTACAATTCAATTTTAAACAATTGTTCCAAAATATCATGTTATTTGCATAGGGAGGCAACGACCCTGCTGGTCTGAAATTTAGTATTTATAAAAAGAGATATATAAATATTGTCTTGACCACTAGCCAGAGACTAAATTGGAACTCTTTCACATTTTCTTACTTTGAGTAATAGGAAATGACTAAGCTTGGAGTGCTGAAAATCTCCTTATTGTTGGAAACTCCTCTATTGTTTTGAACTTGAGACTCATAAGGAAAACAAGTTATGCAGAAGGGAAATCCACAGGACTGGATTACTAAAAGGGTTCCCCAGCCTGTTCAGGGAAGTACAGGAACTCGTATCAGACTGGTGAGATATTTTCTAAACTGTTCAGCCACAGGCTGAGCCTTTAGGTCTGCCCTTTCTGAAGAAAATAGATCTTGTGCCACAGCTAATGTTAGGCTCTGGAGCCCTCAGACATACACCAAGGTGTGCAGTACTCTTTGTCTACCAGGCTAATGGAACATTGCAATTATTCCTAACATTGGTTTGCAGAATATCCCTCACCAACCTCCAGCTAAGACCATAGGCAGATGTTTTGAATGACTCTTCTAAAAAGAAAGAACATTTGCATTCTTAGAGATTTCTGTGATAATCCAGGTGTTTGAAACAGTTGAATAGTTACAGAAATGCACACAGTGTCCTTGAGAACTACACCCATTGGGTGAATCCTGGAGAGAAATGCCTTTACATAGTTGTAAAAGGGAAGATGAAAAAGGGAGCTGGGGGTCTCACTTTTTTTTTTTTTTTTTTTCTTGTGCATTAACCTTGCCAAGGGAGGTCCAGCAACAACTTAATTTTTAATGTAAAAAGTGTCCAGTTTGATTTTGAATCCAAAATTCATATGAAGCAGGTCTCTTGAATAACTTCACCAAAGTCAACAGCTCATCCAGCCTTCAATTCCAATATTCCCACTGGTTGTACCTGACTAGCACAAAAACTTTATTGAAGTTTCTGGAAGTGACTTTCAGTTCTTTTAAATGGCAGCATAAAAGGAAGATAAATCATTAATACATATTGTCGTCTTTTTATGACAACATTCAGCTTCCTTGTTCACATAGCTCACAGGACTACAGATTCTGCCCAGGCTGCACAACACAGGTCTTTTCTGCTATAACAGACATTGTCGTCGTTCCATCTAGAAACCTTTATTCAGTAAATTATTTATAAGTATGGTAGATTAAAGAGGAAAAAAGCAAGGACATTGACATAGTGCCTGTGTGATGCAAGGCACAGCAACAGATTTCCATGGAGCAGTTCTGTGTTTTCATGGTAAACAGCTTTTGAGACTCAGCAAACATTGCCTTGGGTTGCCTCAGGGAGCCAACACATCTGCACATGCTCTGACGGTGTTAGGTGACTGTTAGGGCTTTTAAATATTACATGAATGAACTTCAGAGTGGCCTGAAGGTCCTTGAGAAGTGTGGACTAAACTGAATTTTGCCACCTTGGACATGAGGAACTGTATCCTTGCCCAGATCATTAAGAAAATGGGACATCGAGGAGGAGGTGATAGAGTTGGGATGGAGAGTCAGAGGGGAAATTGACATCAGTGGGGAGGAAAGGAACAGGAAAGCCTGAAAAGTGTGTACAGACTGACACCAGGACAAGAAAACATGACCTGTATTCAGATCTGCTCTGTCCTCCCTCCTGTCCTAGCAACAAACTTTTTTCCTTGTATACCTATAGCAGGGGATGTCCTGGTTTTCCAGCTCTCTGCTTCAGGTAATGGTGCCAGCACAGTCATGATCATTTGACTTCTCCTTTTCCCTGTTTTCTCCCCTTGACTTCCTCATATCTTGCTCCTTGAGGCTTTTCTATGACAGCATTCACTGCCCTTGTTCAGGTACCTCACAGGACCACAGATTCTGCCCAAGCATTACAATGCTGTTATATCAAACATCACCATTGTTCCATTCAGAAGCCTTTATTCAGTAAATGATTTATAAGTATGGCAGATTAAACAGGAAAAAAAAAAAAAAAAAAAAAAAAAAAAGTGGCTTGCTTTACACATGCCTGCTTCTGATTTTGATGAACGTTAAGGAATAACAACATGTATGAGTAATAAACAATTCAGCTTTTCTGACCCCTTGCTGAAATTGTTCCCCCAAAACTCTGTCAGCACTTCCAAGTGTCAGCACTTGGTTCAGAAGTAAATAATATTTACCCTAACTTTAGGGAATTTGTAATCACAAATACTTTTTCTAGAATTTTGAATCTTGAATTGTTTTTCTGTGTCCAGTTTAGTTTTTCTCCTAAGAGCTGGATTTGCTGTCTGATGTGCTGCCAGGTGTCTTTTATGACTCGGCACTCTGGCCTTGTAAATCCCTGTCATCTCTGACACAGTGACAGAGACAAAACATTAACGTGTTGGACAATTACATTGTAAAAACTGAAGTGAACCCAGAAGAAGCCTTTAATATTTAAGCCAGGGGCTAAATAGGTAGCATGATAGATCTGAAAATGTATATCTGGACTGTGCAGTGACTTTGAGACTTGATGGCAACTTAAGGTTGTAGAGTGAATAACTGATTGAAACCTCAAATGAGAAGAAGGAAAAGCAAACAACAGCAATAAAAACAAAATGGCTACAGACATCTATTTTAGACAGGAAAAATGCCACCTGCAAATGGCAGTTCACATGAGAGCACCACAGCAGATTATATATGATTTATATATGATTCTCCATGTGGATATGTTGGTGGAAGACAGGTGTAGCACAAGGGAGGTCAAAACTCCTGAGAAATCAGGTTCAGGCTGAGGCTGTCTCTCTACTATGTGAGAGCAGAAGGTATCGTATGTGGCTGCTGAAAACCCTGACTCACTTGGGTAACATCAAATGCTTCTAATTAACTCAACATGCCTAGTGCCTGGAATAGTGGTGTAGGCGTTCAGACAACATGTTCCTCTTAAGAAATATACAGTGAGACAGAGCCTTACACAGCCCTGCTTAACATATCTTGTACTTACTAGCTTGTGGGCCTTCAAGGAGATGGGAGTGCTGTAGCTCTAATGGGGGACACAAATTAAGGAATCCAGAAACCAAGGAAATATCTGAGACTTTAAGCCTGAAATCAATCCAAGTTTAGTGTACTTTTCTATCCAACCAGGGCTGTGTGACATTGCTTGGAAGGAATATGGAACAGTAAGGACAGTCCAGCCAGATCCCATAGGACCAAATGTATCATGAGTTTTTCAAAGGCACTGGCTGGGTAACCTTAAAGATGTATGGCTAAGTCCAGGCAGTCTCCAAGGCCAAGCTCAGGACTGTACCCACAAACACTGCAGAAGCATCCCGTATTCTTTCTTGCGAGCAGAGCAGACCTCACCATGCCCAGGTTCCACCTGCAAGGTGAAATGGGCTGCCACTGCTGCTTGCTCAGGGAAGTGTGGGTTACGCTTGTAATCACACTCATTCTCAGTGATCTTCTCTGTACTGAAGCACTGAAGCACTTACGAAAAAGAGGAAAGCTGTGGGCTACTGACCCATATTGGCATAAAGCCTCAAATTAATCTTCCTCTCCTGCTCTTTTCCTTCATCAGTGATGACTGAAAAAAAGAGAGACCAGTGATTAGATTATTTTACTAATCTTTATCCTATTTATTAAATCATGACATTTTATCCCCCATTGAATTGCATAACTATACTACTGAGAAGTGTAATGGGATTCATTTTTCTTTCAAAAAACTGAATAAAAGGTACTTTTATGACACATTTGAGAGGAAATTAGACAATGATATTTTTGTGCTCAGAAATGAGATGTGTTTTTATCTTGCCATGCTTAATATTCATGCTAATTCACAATGCACTTTTTTTTTTTTTTTTTTTCTTGTTATCAGAGAAGGATATTCTTTAGGTGTAAATTTGATCTACCGTCTGTTAATTCAGAATTACATTAATATGACTTTTGGCCCATTTCTCTTTTTTATTTTCTTACATGCTACCATACAGTACAAGACAATACCAGTATAATGCTTTTCCTGTTTCTTTTTCCTTTCTTTTTCTAAACTCACAGAAAATCCCGTTTTGATGCAGGCAGATAACATCAAGTTATTATTCCATTCTCCTCTATCACAAATGGATCTGAGATTCTTTTTACTCAAAATACTTCCAGCTTGCTTTATACTCTATTGCATAATGTTTTATTCTTCTGGACTTTTAATCATTCAAAATCGAATAAGATAGCCATTGCATTCAGCTATTGCTGAAATAAAGCATGTTGTAATTCCCCTCCCCCTTATCATATTAGGCATGGTCAAAACTACCCAAAGGTCTTTCTAAATTTGGTTTAGACATATGTTTATATATTTAAATCACAAAGCACTCTCAGAACTCTATTATTATTATTATTATTATTGTTATTGTTATTATTGTTATTTTTATTATTATTGTAAAAAACTGCAAATCCTGTGAGTTTTCCTTTAATCAGCAACAGGTAGATGAAGTATTTCCACATGATTTTAGGGAACTATATACATAAAAGTTTCTATATGTGCAAGCTCACTTGAAAACATAGGGAGATGTACTGCTAATCATCTGGTCTGATAGTGCCTGCCAGATAAATCTTCCTTCTTCTATAGGATCAGTATCTAACAGCCACCTTAGGCACAGCTGAGGAGATAATTATTTTCTTCATTACTGTTTTCTGGGTTGATGTTGTGTAGTTTTGTAGTCTCCCTCACTGCAGATTTTAACAGCATCTCAGAAGAAGGAGCTTGCCCAAAAAACATGGATGCCGCTCTTACAAAATGAAACACTTCCCATAATAGATGTTTTAGTAGCAGTAAATACAATTTGTGGGTTAAACTGGGAGACAATTAAATGCACACATTGCAGACTTGTTGACATATGCTGCTTTTAGTATGCTTATGATGTCTCAACAGAATACCAACAAAAAGAAGGGCTCTTTGTTGTTGTTGATCATTTTTTCTGTGTGCTAACAACTTTCCATGAATCTGCCTTGAAACTGAAGAATAACAGATGTAGGTATCCCAAAAGGTGCACAATAAAATGTTTTCATCTGCTGAAGAAATTACATTTAAGAATTAAATCTGCAATGCATCTGTAGTATATAACAGCGGTACATGTAATGTGACATTGCTCTCCAGTAATGACCTGTCTTCTGGAGATGAGATCACAACTGCTATCTGTAAGAGACAAAATAAAATAAAATAAAATAAAAATAAATAGAAGTGGAGATAGGATTGCAAAAAGCTTTGGAAAAAAAGTTTCTCCAGCACTCTCTCTTTGGTATGATTGCTGGACCTCTGATTTTCCAACACATGACTTGGACCTGGGTTGTAATGGAAAACTGCCTAGTAATAAATCTGTCCTCATCTTAGGCACCACATAGCATAAAATATCAATTTTGATACTGGGACAACTGTGTAAAATGCAAAAACTATTTGAATTTTCCAGGGCTAATTCATCAGTTCTGTGTTTAAACCTACATATATGCACTGACTTTTCCAGTAACCCAGCACATTAACTGCATTAAGTCAAAACTGTCAGAAATAGGTAATGTTATTGTGCCAATTATCCAAAGTTCATATCAGCAAAATAATAACATATTTTATTCTACCTCTATATTTTCATGAATAATTCAAAAAGTGAATGGCTGGAGTAATAATAATAATAATAATAATAACAACAACAACAACAACAACAATAATAAATGTATAGCATGGAGTAGGAGCAGTCTGATTTAAAACATAAGTAAAATTCTAATAGATAGCTTTAAAATTCTATTCTCACCAATTCTGAATATTAACTACTGTAATTAATGGCATTGTTCTCTTACACTGGCAGATTTCTACTTGAAGTTCACTCAACAGAATTCAAGCAAAGTAAGGATGAAATCTAGTTTCTTTCCTCAGATAGAGCTAAGTATTTTGAAAAAGAAAGTGGTTCTGCAGCAGCCTAAGAATAACAAGCAAAGTACTCCAAACTCTTTCTTAGACCTTTCCCATTGTCTAAGTGACAGCTGACAAGTAGCAGATGTTTTCTCTGTGGTCAGATCCCTGTCTTTCATTCTAATGACAAATTGTAGCCACCTGACTTGCAGTGTTGCTGAAACGGGTCCTGCACTACCAGTAAGCCTGGTTTCTATTAATATCCTGTTTTTTGTTTGTTTGTTTGTTTTTCCATTTTTTTTTTCCTGTTTTTGCCATTTTTTTTTTTAATTATTATTATTTTTATTTTGCAGTATTTTCTCCAGTATGATATGTTTCTACATACTTTTTTTTTTTTTTTTTTTAGGTCACTGACTTTTTGTAGTGGGAAAAATCACTATCATAAGACTTTGCCAGTAAATCAGGCCAGCTGATTTTGTAAAGCCAAATGCTTGGAAACATGGTCAGCTGATTAAGGCATTGGGCTGTGACTCAGGAGGTCTGGATTCAGTTCCTGGCATTTTCTGCATCACCTTAGGCAAATCACTTTATTGCTTTTACCCTTGCAATTTCAATCATGAAATAGGAATCATAGTAACATTTCACTTGCCCTCCTTCATTCCCCCTGCTCCCCACCATGGACAATCAGTGCATTTTACTAGCTATACAAAGCTGAGAGAATGGATTTTGTGTTCAGCATGAAGCTCCCTTCTGTCAGCTGGATATATATATATAATTTTTATATACAACATATATAAGAAATTCTATTTTACAGCTTTAAAGCCTCTCTGAGGTAGCCATTTAAATAAACAATTAGTGAAGAAAAAACAAAGCTGTCCTTCAGAAGACCAACTATATGCTTTCACGTATTTCTATCAGTACCACCCTGGTAATGAAAAACTGGCATGTTGTTAGTAGTGGCAGTAATAAAGCTGCTGCTAGCTGCTCTCACTGATAAATACCACTGCTGCCAAAGCACCTGTGCTGCCAGCCATCAGCTTGAGAAGGGAAGTGGAGGAAGGGGAATACAAACACTGGTGGAGTGTGAATCCCCTGCTCCCAGGGGTGCTCTGGTTTGGATTGGGCTCCTGTGCAGCGACATTTCATTGTGGAGGCTGTGCATGCTTCAGCAGCCATTTGTGGGAATGCTGCTTTCCAAATTGTCAGCAGCGAGAAGCAAAGGAATCACTTTTCTACCTCTGATCTCCCAACTATTCTTAATGGGCATGTATCCAGACATTTTCATTAATGTAAGTAGCAGCTAACTAAACTGGCTAATAAGTTCTCTCTGTTTTTCACTCATTTTCAATCAACATAAGTAATCAACATGCCAGAGAATGTAAAATACTGTACAAGCCCATGAGAGGAGAAGCATTTTTAATCATCATTATTGCTCAACTGTTGATAAAAAAAAAAAAAAAAAAAAAAAAAGTGTCTTAAAATTAATATAATGATAGCTTGAGATGCTGAATCTTCAATAGCATATGGAAGGCACATTCAATACAGAGTGGGAAAGGGTGTTGTAGGACATGCTCTGAATCACAAATGTACTAATGTAAAAATTCAGGATGTTCAAGGCATGGTGGTGGACAGTTTAGGATCATATTTAGAAAGAAGAGATGAATAGGGTTAAAAATTCAAATTGAAGTGAAAACATAATAAGTGACAGGAACACATGAATTTCACTTAGCTATGTTATTCCTCTTTATATCTAATAATATTTGGCATCTCTATCCTTTTGAGTTTATCAAGCACTTTATAAAACTGAATGAATAAATGCAAACCAGGTCATAATAAGATTAATATTATAATTTGTATTTAACATATGGAACAGCTGACACACAGAAAAATTAAAACTAATATTACCAAAGGTATATGCCTTAGTCATCTGCTTTAAAAAGTTATGCTGATGCTCAAATATCTATCTATCATTTTCTGAGTAGTCAACTTTCCCAGGCCCTGGCAAAGTGAATTAATTTATTAAGTGAAATTTAATTCTCAGAAAACATAATTATCACAAAGTAGAAAACACGTATTCACAACATTAAGAACGGAAGCCATAATGATTCCACCATATTAGGCTATCTGGGTTAAATTTGTCTGAGTCAGTCACCATGGACGTCCTTTAAAGTTAAGGAATTTTCATTAGTACTGTCAATGTAGTCTAAGGTGTGATTCATCACATCCTAAAGTGGTTGTTTTAAACAAGCCAGATGAATTACACCTTAAAAATGTCTATTTCTCTACATTAATTATAAAGAGAGTGTGAGATGAATAGAACATCTGTAGTTGCTGCAGTCTCAGTTCTGGAGCTCATAAAGCACTTGGGGACAATGGTATGCTTTTATAACATTGTCTTAGATGTAAAGCCAGGAACAGATAAAACCTATGCACATACAGACATTTTTATTTCATAAAACTTATTCTGGTAATAAATTCCTTTTACCTATTGGCTAGTGTCAAAAGTATGTACTAAAATTTCTAGAGAATACACATGGTTCCATGAAATATGCATATTTATGTGACCATTTATGACAGTCAATTACTGTTGACATTCTCAAAGTTATACAGCTGAGAATCTGACCTGTAGTTTATTTGGTCAATTTTCTGGTTTTAGTCAGGGAAAAAAAAAAAAAAAAAAAAAAAGGTGTCATAATCAGTGTTCGTGTTCATGGGGACACTTTCATAAGCATTGAAAACTGTTGTACATACAAAGGCCATCTAAAAATTAATTTCACAACTCTGTGGCAGAGAAAGCCTCACTAACCTAGGTTAGGATGAGAAAGGACCTTCTCTACAAAGGTAAAATTTTGTTGGAATTAACCATCCATAAACTTCATCTTCATGATCTTTTGCAAGTACACTCGCTTTGTCCCATTCATATCTTGCAGCATACATCTGCAAGACAGCTTTGATCTAAAGGCTGCATAGCTAAGTTATAATAAAACTATGTCAGGCTTTCATTTTGTATTCATTCTGTAGTAAAATGGTTAAATAACATCAAGATTGAAACTAGATTTAATCTAGGTAGTTCCATGGCATAAATGAAATGGTTGAGATAAATAAATAAATAAAAGCACCACAGGCATAGTCAAGATTGTGTATTGAGAAAGTCAAGAAGGAACTCATGATCTGTTCAAACTGGAGTTGATTTCAAGTCCCCTTCTGTCTTTCTAGGCTTGAATCTTTTTAAATATGAACTGGACTACAAAGAGGAAGACATGAGAGATAGACTATATAGTCCACACGCACTGCTTACAGATTTTTTACAGAAAATGGGCCACTGCTGTTTTTTTGCAAGTCAGGACAGGGAGAGACTGAATTGGGTCTCTTGTATATTACTCACCTGTTATACAAGTATAAAAGGAAAAGTGCAACCTGTCTTGGCTGTGCAGTATGGACAAGGATGCTGATTTGAGGCCTGTGGAGGAAGTATATGTTCCTGGTATCATGATTAGACTCATAGGACAGAGGAACAAGACAGCTTGGTGCTCTCAAGACTTCAGTATTTCTGCACATATCCAGTCTGAACAATATAGACATTTAGAGATCTGGGCTGAGAAATGTAAGATCTTAAGATGTGTAGGCTCCAGTCATCAAATACATCTAATAAGTCCAGAAAATTCATCCAAAAAAAAAATCCCATTTGGCAGCTTTGTTGTGGTTCTTGTTTTAATATATATACAAAGACTTATAATAAAATATTGCAAAAGAATCTGGAAGGTCCACTGATCTAATAAACAGTCAGTCAGTGCAGTGGCAGAAAGCAAGTTGGGATACATGCATGCATATATATGTATCTGTTGATAACACAGAATGTGCTTTATGTGTTGACATATACACTGTGGACGGTAGCAGAGCAGACTGGTGGAATCCAGGGCTGTTCCCTGTCCTTAGTAGTAAGTGCACATGTTTGGTAGCCTAAGACAGACAGAACAATGTTGTTATGGTTCTGCTGCTGCTAACACTGCTTTTTCTAGCAAATAAATATATTATCTATTAATTTTTGTATTGCTGATTATGGAAACTGAGCCAAGGTGGAAAAAGATGGAAGAAAAGGAAAATATTTGTTCATGATAAATCTGAAAGTATGTTTAATAATCAACACTTTATGAGTGTAAACTTAATATGAAGAAGAGAAGATTGAGACTAAGAGATTTGCAACTCTCAGATGAGTGGTATCGTTCTGATGTATTATTTACAGAGTGACTCTGAACAATTTTATTCTTTCTTATCTCTTATGCAAGCAAGTATAGCTAAAGTAGCCATGAGCTGGTAAACAGTTAAACATATTCCTTATTGAAAACAAATGCTATAGTTTGTGACTTTTTGGATACTTTAAAAACAGCAAATGAGAAATGAAGTAAAATAAAATAACAACAAAAACTTTTGTACTAACACCTGACAGGTCTCAGTGCTGGTTAACTAATGCAGATTTTATATTGGATTTCCAGTGAATTCAGATGAATGAATTCATTTGAGATGGCATTAAGTAACTTTAGAAATTCTTAGGACTTTCTTAGGAAAGTTAGAAATTTAGAAATTCTTAGGACTTTTATCTTTTTGATATATTCTTCTTGTGAAGTAGTCCAGGAATTTTTGGCACTCAAATAAAAGGTTCACCAGTGAAAAGGCCTTAAGTTGTAGCATAGCATGAAGTAGTGTGTTCTCTTGGTACTAAATGATCCTGTATTCCCTATCACTGGAGGAAATATCTAATAAATGACTATGTGAAAAGGAAAAGGAAGCTTATTCTTTTGTGTGTTCTTGAAACATGATAATCCTATTATAAAGTCATTTGCTGGATTAAGTCCAGTAGTGAATTTCTCAGATGAAAACTTTTGAAATGAATACTACCATGATTCAGACCTGGAATCCTTAGGTGCTTTGGAAAGACTATTTATGTAGTTATTGATGATCTCTAAATTCTGATATTCCTTTGAATATCTGAATTTTACTTAAAAAAAAAAAAAAAAATTTCCTCTGTGTTGAGATAAAAAAAAAAAAAATGGGCAAGGAATAGTACTAATAATAGGAATTACAATAGTTTAAGATCACATAAAATATATTATGCAGAAGAAAATTCCACTTTTTCTAGCTAACCTTTCTGTGATTCTTGGTGAAACATCTGCAGATGATGGATAAATCACTTTAGCATCAGCCTCCCACTCCTTCCTTTTGCTTTTCACTGAAATGTATTGCAGTAATGACCCTGCACAAAGGAAAACAATGATATGAGTTTATGCTGCCAAACTTTAGCTGCATTCAACAAACATTTAACTGCAGAGATTAAATTAGTAACTTTTGTGTCTTAGGCTCCCATAAAGTTGATGAAAACAGGCATGTATCAGCAGAGGGCTATTCAGCCTCTGTGCTATCTGAATTGCCTGTCTCTCTTGGTATAGGACAGTGATAAAGATTAATTGTTACTGGTGGCAAGTTCAGTGTGAAGACCTTACCAGACACCAGTGAGAGTCAGCTATAGTGCTTCAAAAAATTCTACCACACGTCAAGATTGAGGTGTCTTGCAAGGTTCTTTCTCTGGAAGAGATGGCAAAGTGTAGTTAAAGGTATCAGAATCTTGATTTTATTTCATATTTATTTCATATTGAGGATCTAAAGTTTATTTCCTCTCTAAAAATGAGCTTACCATTTTTCAACAACTATGGATAAAACTGGTATTATAAATATATTGGTACATTTTGTAGTAAATGAAACAGAGAAACTCAACCATTTTTAAAATACAGATGGATAAAACAACCATTAAGTCTTTCTGGAGAGCTTATTGGCTGTTGGATTGGATTTTTTACAGTGATAAATATTTTATACTGCAAATAGAAGAAAAAACTTAAACTATATAGTTTGAGTTTGAAATGAACTGTAAACTCTCGAGAGAAAATCCTAGGACTGCCAATGAAAGCATTTGTATGTTCAGGTGTGGTCAGAAATTAAAACTTATATAAAGATTTACAAAAAATATAGTAGGAAAAAAAAAGTGTTAAGAAGCTGCTGAATAAAATAATTGGAGGTTTTCAGCCAGGTTATAACTCTAGCTACCCAATCTAAGTATACATGTATAGCAAAAAAAAAAAAAAAAAAAAAAAAAAAAGTTGAATCAAAATCAAGAATCAAAGATATGGAAAAAATAAATAAATAAATTCAGGGAAACAGAAGTTTGGGAATTGTTTAAATTTCAGCAAGGATAAGAAACTTACAGGAAAAATTAATGAACTCCTAGACAGTAAAGCAGATGTTCCAACATAATTTGTTCCATAATACAAGAAGGGGGAATAATAATAATAATAATAATAAAATTAAAAAAATGAAGTAACACGTTAAGCATTGCTCAGCAGAAGCAATTCTGAATGTCCGATTAGCCTTCAAATCTAATCATTTCAAGATGTCCTTGATATACAAAATCTTAGAAAAATTCAAAAAGATAAACAGAACTCCCACATTTAGCATAGATGTATGTAAAATTAGAACAAATCTATGCAAGATAATATAATTCATTAACTTTTAGAGTGTAAATTGATCCGATAACTTATGAATGTATGTTTATGGAGAGACCATGGTTATTGCCCTCATTGGGTTTATTATAAGCAACCTGAGGCGAGTAAACTTCTAAAGAATACAGGATTAGAGGGGCTGCTGGCTAGATGGATATTGGAAACCTTTGCATCTTTTTTATATTTTGATTTGTTCTTCTGACCTCGTGAATAGAGGTCTGCATTGGTTTGATGTTCTAAGAAATGATAACTGGTATAGTAAGTCTTCCAATTTATAGGGTAGATATATTCGACTAGCATATGCTACTAGAGTCAGAGCCAGCAAAGGCATCTAATCACTGTGAGAAAGCTCATTCTAACTTTGCTGCCAACAATTTAGGTTAGATAACAGACATGCATTGACTTGATAGCAGGTGGATAAAAGGGTATAAACTGTGTTTTGTGCCTTCTGTCTGTATTACTTATAGATTAGCTGATCTTAGGAATTCAAGAGAGATTGTGTCATACAAATTTAGTTTCTGTGAGAGATAAGTACTTGTGAAAGATGGCAGATTGGTAGCTTTTGATTTGAAATTCTGCAATTAGCTCTAAGACTGATAGATGTGTGAAGATGGTCACATGTCTGTCAAAGATTTATAATGTGCAGGATGCAGGTGTAACCAAAGAGCACAGAAGGTTGTTTTTCTTCCAAAATGATTTGTAGCTGTAGTGCTTGTTGTTGTTGTTGTTGTTTGTTTCTTTCTTTCTTTGTTTCCTATTTACCAAACATTTGGCTCATGAGATAAAGCCAAAAGGTGGTTTTATGCCTTTCCTGGCTGGGGCGTTCATGTGCCAGCTATTGGTCAGGACTAGGATGAGAGCAATTGCACTGAACAGAGGAAAAATGAGGAGATACGTTTGCTGTCAGGTCTTGCTGTTCATAGCTGTGTTTCTGTTTTGAGATTTGCTTTGAAATAAAATTTATTGTCACACCTCTGGGAAGGCCTGTATTTTATGAGCCAGACCTGCCATTCAAGTTATTCCAGTTTAATATAGGCAATAGCAAAGGAAACTTTCTGGACTAGCATTATCAAAATATTCCAACCTTAATTTAGAAATAAAAACTAAAGGTGAAAACATAGTTCATTACATTAGTTCTCTGGCCTCCTTGCTGACATTTTCAAGTGAAGAGAACCTATCAGCATTACTATTGGTTTCTGTTGATATTTGACCTCTCAGAACTGGACAGAGTCAAACAAATCTTCCAGAAAAAAAAAATAAAAATCACATAACAAAATCTTTACCTGTTTATTCATAACAATATCTAGAGCAACAGCTTTATCGAAGTATTGTTCATGTATTTACAATTTGCTACTAAGTTTGAAAAAGGCAAAATCAAATGGATTACAGAAATGTTCTGAAGAAGACAAGGTCAAATCACAGAACAAAATAGTTGAGTTTGGAAGAGACCTATGGAGAGCATCTGGTTCAACCTCTCTGCTCAAACAGGGTTCCCTACAGCACATTACCCCAAATCGCGCTCAGACAGCTTTTGGATATCTCCATAGAATCCATCAGCTTTCTGGGCAACCTGTTCCAGTTCTCCGTCACCCTCACAGTAAGGAATTTTTTCCTCAAGATCAGACAGAAGTTCCTGTGCTGTAGTTTGTGCCCATTGCCCAGGGTGCCACTGAGTAGAGTCTGGCCTCATAATCTTGACACCCTCCCTTCAGATACTTATGCACATTGATCAAATCCCCTGTGAGCCTTCTTTTCTCCAGGCTGAACAGGCCCAGACTTTCCATATGAGAGATTCTCTAGTCCCTTGACCATTTTACTAGCCTTTTGCTGGACTTGTTCCAGGAGTTCCAATTCTTTCTTGTACTGCGGAGCCCAGAACTGGATACAGCACTCTAAGTAAGGCCTCACTAGGACTGAGTAGAGGGGGAAGAATATCTCCCTCAGCCTGCTGGCAGTATTCTTCCTAAGATATCCCAGGATACCATTTGGCCTCCTTGGTCTTCTTGGCCCATTGCTGGCTCATGGTCAATTTGTTGCTGATTTCAGAAATGACTTTCTGAAAATTATATGAAATTTTTGACAGCTTCAAGGACCCAGAGTTTTGTCTCTGTCTCTCTCTCTTTTTTTTTTTTTTTTTTTTTTCCTCCCCTCTGGATAGAGAATGGATTAGAAATGTCACAAAAAAGAGAGTGAGTGTAGGAATTAGAGGAGTCAATACAAAAGGTCTAAAGCTTATAGCTTCCACTCTGTCACATTTCCAGATCATCTCACAGCTTGGGGTGAAGAGGAACAAAAGCAGATCATTAATAACTGTGTTCTGGACCATGGCTCTAACTCTCTGATACCCACCTGACAGTCAGGTGCTTGAAATAATTTGTTCACCTCTTGCCATTTAGCATTCACTGTCCCATATCCCTGTTTGTTCTCTACTCACTACTGAAGAGCCTATACACACTTGAAGAATGTGGAAAGTGGAGCAATATGTTATGGCAACAAATGTATTATGGGACTAATGATTTTTAATATAAAAGTACAAATGATTAGAAGCCATTCACCTCTTCTAGGACTTCATACAATTCCTGTTATAACTAAAGAGTCACTTCCACTTAATTTCTTTCATAGACTGGTGTGAACAATGCACTCAATCCAGTAGAACTTTACAAAAACAACATAAACCTTCATACTGTAGTTTCTCAGCTGAAGAAGTAACTCACAGACTAAAGACAACTAAGTATAATTTACCACTCCTTGGTGAAAACAAAGAATAAATTTCAAGCATTTTGTTTTCCCGTGTATATTTTATGAATACCAAGCTATAATGACAGATATAAAGAAGAAATATTATATTGCTAAGAAACATATGGGACAAAATGTTAATTAAACCACAACTTTATGTTATAATTTACATCACTATCAATTTGCATTCCTAAGGAATTGCCTTTATTTCTTTATTTAATATACCACGTTCTTACTTTGAGTCAGGACAGTTTCCATCATGTGAAGTAAAGCTATCATTATTTCAGTAGTTACTGAAGTAGTTAATAGCCTTACATACATGTATGTATTGAATGATTTCTAGAATGTAGAACTTTGAAATAAACAAGGCAGTATGATATTTTTGAACAAATATTGAAGTCATATCTGAAAGTCTATATTCAGAAGTAAAAGTAATGAGAATGATTAGAATCAAACTAATTAACAAAAAAGAAATAGCTATCAGTTCAACATCAAAAAAAAAAAAAAAAGAAAATTACATCTGAAAAATATAATGCTTGAGAAAAGAAAGAGCTTAACAAAGCTCAAAAACTTAACTTTTTTACTTTTAAACAATTAAATGTTTAAATTCTACCACCATATTTTGGTCAGTTTCTAACTACAAAGACTCAGTTTTTTTAGTTGCCATTTGTAGATAAAGTCATGGAGTTGTACCTTATGAGAAGTAGTCAAATGTACTAAGATACTCTTTATATATTTCTTTTTATATATATATATATATATATATATATATATATATATAATATGTTATATATTATTAGCAATAACCTTTATTTTCTATCAAAACGTAAAGATAAACTTGTCATAACAAAAATGCTTTCTACAAATTGTTCTATGAGAGGAAAACATTGCAGTCAACATACCTGTATATATAGATGATTGAGAAATGACACTGCTGAATTAGCTGGGCATCTCTGTAAGCCAATAAAGAAATTCCAGTAGGTTTTACATGGAACAGGTTCCCATGGTTTATCTTATCTTTAACTTAGTCTGGAAATTATTTTTTTTTCCAGGAAAGGTAAAGCATCCTTGTTTAACCAGATCTATATCTGTGTAACTGGATGAAATTCGGTGGTATTATACACAGGATGGGTTGACACATTGTGTTCTGAAATGGATGTCACACTGCCAGCTTTCAAACATTACTGTTACTAATAAATAGGGGAACACTTGCTCTATTTATTAAACTTTCTAAAACCCTAATGGCAGTTTTAGAAAAAGAAAGATTTATCTACCAATAAACCCCCCAAAGATTACATTTACCAAATCCCCATTCTTTATTGTAATGAAATTTGTCTTTCAGCTTTTAAAATGCATTTATAGAGCCAGAAATGTATGCTGGTCCACTGTCTTTGAGATGAATAACCACATTATTCATCTGTCAAACCTAAGTAGAGTTGTTAATAATACACCGACAGCTACTAAAAATTCAAAACAGGAGAGGTTTCCTTTGGAGAAAATTGCAATTTTAGCCTCTGATTTTCCTTCAGAATCAATTACTTACTTTCATATACACCTTGCAGTGCTCAATCTCTAATCAGAAGGGAAATTGATTCAAAGAATTCAAAGATTTTTGAACAAACTTTTTTTGAACAAACAGGACTGCCAGTAATTGGGATTCTACAATCTCAAATCTACAGAATGTCAGTCCTCTGCTCACTAACCAGTAAGAACAGCAGAAGAATAACTGTAGGAATATATGTTATATTAAAGTATTTTTTTAATTTGTACTTCAAACATTGTCTTCCCATAGATTCACATTTCCAGTTAGAAAAGTGAACATCTAAACTCAGCTTCTTTTCTGATGCAAAAAATTTGTATAGTTTTACTTTGCTCTCTTTTAGTAAATGAAAAAAATATTCCACACTTAAGATAAATAAAAGGAAGAGCCACCTAACCTGTAATATAGCAATGTAGTTCTGTTGTTGTTGCTGTATGAGCTGTGTGCTAACACAGTCAACATGTTTCACTGGACATTCTGATAGTTCAACATTCTTTAGAGTTATATTACTTTTACAATATTATTCTTAATAAATCAGGTGAAAAAATCAAAAATCAAATTAGGATTTTCAGTTCAGTTCAGTGTGACTTTTTCTCTTACTTCTAGAATGCCTTTTCTTTGTAGAGTGACAGATTTGGTGCCCTATCTGGGTGACTTTTTTCTACCATGCAGCATAGACTTGTGATTTCCAGAAAGTGTTATGTAATTTTTCTGAGATATGTAAAAGTAGGTGGGTATGCCAGGCCATAGAGCAGAGACAACAAATAATGTCTTTCATAAGCCATTCTATGTACCACAAACCCTTTATATTTAGACTTCAGTTTAGCTTCATCAAATCAGGCTGATCTTTAAGCGAGAAAAAGCTGCTAACAAAGTCTTCTCCTGCTGACCAACTATGTTTTTTTATGTGTTGGAAGATCTGGCCATGAGAAAATCAGATGATCTATCAGGTGATCAAAATCAAGCTGTATAAATCAGGTCATTTAGTTATCATTTCTCTCAATGGTCAAATATTCCTCCTAAGAGCAGTAAAAACGTTCTGTTAGAGTATGGTGCAAGGCTATTGCAGTTCCAGACTCAAGCTAAATCTCTCTTTGAGTTTTGCTGTGGAGAGCTCCGTGAAGTGTGCGTTGTCAGATTTTTAGAAATCTTACCAGAGAAGAAATGAGATGTGAGTTCACAACAGAAATACTGTCAATACCTCTCAGTGGAATAGATATACAGATTGTACTAGACAGGTAGAAGGGGTTTCAGTTTCCTTTAAATATATTTACCAAGCCTGAGATAAAATTATTTGACTTGCATTTTTCTGACAGGAAGACTGACAGATTTGTACAAAATCTAAATTTTCCAGAGGCAATAAGAACATTGCTAGTAGGCTACCTTTTCATTTTTGTTCAGCAACTCAGTAGTAACACAGACATTCACTCAACTGAACATCACATGCCAAATCAACCAAATGTATATCTCACATTTGAGGTGTTTAATCTCTTAGTTAAAAAATAAAATAAAATAAAAAATGTCCCAAGAGTTTCTGCTCATTATTAAAAATTACACTGGTATGGTCATGAGGAGCCTGTATCCTCACCTCTGCATTTGCCAGCTCTGGAAAACTTAATCACACTCCACTGCCAACTCTCCTTTCAAGAAAGTCAACAGATAATTATGCAATCTGTTCATGCAGTGCAAATAACTTGGCATTCTGGGAGCCTACCAGTGTGATGAGAAATAATCCATACTTCATGGGGATGTGAACACCTTCAGTGAATTCAATGTCGCCATATGAGGCAACAGCAGCAACATGCAAATATTTTTTTAATCATATAACTGGCTTTGAAGGTGGATTATTATTTTATACATCTCTTTCCTTTCAGATATTACCCTTGTTAAAGCACAATGTTCATCTGCATGACATGCTGCTTTTCAAACAAAAGCATCTGCCTTCTGTGGCATCATATGTTTCCAAGAAAACTGCTGCTTGCGAAGTTTTCCTGGAAAAGATCATGCTCTCTCCCTCCCCATCAGCTCCCCTCATTAGAGACAAATTCCCTAAAAGTATATAATGCTGTTTATTTTTCCCCTAAGGCTGTTTTACAGTAGCTTTTTTTTTTTTTTAAAAAAAAAGAAAAAAAAAAAAAAAGAAAAAAAAAAAACAACAAAAAGTCATTCTACTACTATCTATGAGTTTACAGTTAAATAGCTGTATTTTTTATTATTTAACTTCATATATACTTAATAAGGTGACATCTACAAGACCTGCTACATTCTACAAATTCCAGATAAACACAGAGATGATGTCTTTGGTTAATCAAAGACATTTTATGAAAAGTCTTACAGTCTGATTGATAGTTACAAGTGGGCAGACAGTTACAAATGCAGCAAAACAGAGTGCATTTGCTTTGTCAGAAGGCTCTAGAGAAAGAAACAAAATCCCTCCACAGATATCCGATGTTTGGAGTAGCTTTTCAATTAGTCACGTAAAGAAATCCTTTGTTGTACTTGCATACTTGCCAATCTATGATTTGTCATTTCTTACATACATTTCTTACATACAGGTTATTTCGTACATATGATTTGTCATTTCTTAAAGCATATAAGAAGAAATGCATTTTGACCTACTATATTTCCACCTAATAAGGTGGAAAGAGTGTTAAAATGTCAAAGGACATAGAAAAATTGTGGTGTAAGAGAACCTTTATGACCTACAAGATTAATTTGAATAAATGTAATTTTCTATAGCCAGTATGCCATGACGAATCACCATTTTTCCATAATTAATTTACACTAATAAAATCAAGATAAGACTACATTTATAAGGAAAATAAGTATATTTCCTTCTTCAAAGAAGAGCAGTTATAGAGAATCTTATGAACATAAGCAAGACGTGTCATGACCTCAGAAAAAATGATTTCTTCAAAGTATAAAGTGGGAGTAAATGTAGGAAAGGATTAGGTATTTTGCCTTAGAGCATAAAAAAATAAGTAAATATTGCAGTTAATCATATAACAGCAAAAATCCAGCAGCACAAATAACATATTCTAAGTACAGTGAAAAAAAAAAATAAAAAAAAAGAGAGAGAGAATAACCTTGAACCAATCTTGCAATAGCATTGCCAAAGGTCTATCAACACCTTCTTATTGGAGTTGCAGCAATAGCTCTCCAGAGATTCAAGACCCTCTAAATTTGCGAGCATACTGAAATCACCAATAAGATCCACACTGATGAGGGAGCATGAGAATGTACCGCTGGGCAGCTAATTCACCAGACACTTTCAAAGTGCTCAAGGCAGAAAAGCTAAGTGAGCTGATGGAAACAGATGCTGTACAAAAAAAAAAAAAAAAAAAAAAAAAAGTGCTGTATTGGAGCATCCTAAAATCAAAATGTGATTTCTTTTGGCATGAGACCACAAATAGGTCCACTGAGTAACAGATGAGAACTGGGGGAAAGGAGGTGATTGGATGGTTTGACTAAGCCCAGGCAGAGCTTCAGCTTTCTTTCTTTTGTTCTTAATATAAATATACTATTTAGAAAGGATACTGGAGAAAACACCAGAAAATACATTCCTCCTTAATCCTCAGAAAGAGCTAAGGTGTACCCAATGCTGACTGTAGCCACAAGAATCACTTCATATTTAAGAAAAAAAGCTTGGAAAACACAAGCAGTGAAAAGGTTTATTTGTTTTGTTTTGTTTTGTTTTTTTAAATCTGGTTAATAGGTTAATATTGTTTTATCAATATGTCGATGTTTGACAATGCTTATATCTGGAACAAAATTATTTATTGGTAAATATTTTTAAATGACTAATCATTGGAGATAAATAAACAATTCTAGTGATTAGCTCATATCATCTTACAGGAAACATCTAAAACAGGTCACTAAAACCCTACAAATGTCCGTTCCTTCACATTATCTGTAAAGAGGTTTTGATAGCAACCAACTTAGATGTTAATACCTACATGATGGATGTCTAAAGGTAGGCATGGTTTCACCTCATCTGTCATAACTGACCATATAAATTCATTTTTCTCTTTATCAGAACAACTGCAAAATCAGAATTTACATCTGCTCTTGCAAAGAAGGTGTAGAAAAAAAAAGTCTTTCTGACTGTTGCTAAATGTATGCATAATAAAATAAGAGGAGTTAATAATCTAAATAAGTTAGTATTTTAAACACCTTAAACACCTTTATGCACAGTACTGCTGTTACTAATGCTTCCATAAACTTTTGCTGTCACTATATTTAAGGCCACCAAGATAAACATCATTTTATATGAGCAATAATTGTAACTTTCTACCATGGCTTTATCAGCAAGGAAGCTATCTTCTCTCTGATCTTTCTGGCCAAAATTTACCTTCATAATTTACCTTCTGTATGATTAAAGCTACTCTCCTTTTCTTAGAAAAAGTGACATCAAACCACTAAACAACTGTATGGAAAGATCCTTAAGCTAATTCAGATCCAGGTACGTTTATGAGTATCTCTCCCCAATTAGCTACCTTTCCCAGGGATGAAATTTTAATTCACTTCAGTGAGAAATCTGTTAATATCTTTGGAGAAATCAGAAATATAAAAATAGGTAAATAAAAAAAATAAATAAAAGCTTTTTGGTGAATATAAAAAATATTTTATATCTATTATCATGCAGAAAGGGTAGAGAAGGTTAATGAAGATTTTAGTACACCTTGATGCAGAAATTCAAGGAAAAGCTAATTATTGCAGTCGTGCTTCCTAAAGAAATGAGGATTGTGTGATCATACTGTCTGTCCATCTGTCTGTCTGTTGTTGCCATGCCTGGCAATTATATCTATTTATATCTCTAGAGATATATAGACATATACAACTAAATCTGACAGAGGTACAGCCTCAAAAATTACAAGTTCCCCCATATTTTATGAAAATAAGTTCCTGGTTATAGCTAAGGCCCTCATTAACATTTCACTGAAAGAAAAACCACTTCAATCCAGTCCTATACTCACTTCAGGAGGAAGCAGCCAGCTGGCCAGTCAACACACATATATGTTTGGACAGTCAGCACATGTGTAGCTGTAAATCTGTCACAGCATATGCTGCCACTTGTCCAGCCAAATGCATGGGAGATGGAGGAGGATTGAAAGTAACAAGGAACATGTGGGAAAGGCCTGAGTATTGTGGAAAGGGTCAAGGAATTGTGAAAACAAGTCTTTATTATTTTTGTTGCTGATGAAATAGCTTGTTACATGTATGTTTTTTTCTCCAGTGAAGCATTCCTCCTTGTCAGAAATGCCACAGGTCTCATATACTTTGCTCACATTTCAGATCCTTTGCTTTGCCATTATTCTTGATGAAACTATGTCTACTAAGGTTTGTGAGAAGTAGTTTGGAAGCTTAGCTGTGACAGAAAGGAGGAAGTATGTATTTGTATTATCATGAAAACATTATAGAGAAGCATATGCAGAATCCAGCTGACACCACACTTCCTCATAGAGGGCAGTGCTCTTGAATAGTCTAAATGCTTAAAATGCATGAAGTACATAAATAAAATGTTTGAAGATAGTTTATATTTTATCACCAGGCACATGGTGAAGGGCATTTCAGAGAATGTGGTTTAAAAAAGAATAGTTTTGAAGACCAATGTCTTTCTTTTTTTTTTTTTTTTTTTCTTTTTTTTTTTTTTTTTTAATTAGCTGTTTTAGACAAAACTGATATTCACAGGGTGAAGGGGAAAAGTTTCTGCTCTGTGGAGAAATCAGCCACAATCCTGGATATTTAATAGGAAGGCAAGCTTAGGAAGGCAAGCTTGTCAGGCTGTCATACAAAAGGCACCAGACTGTGTATGCAGCCAGTTAGCCTTTGTGTAAGCTGCTTAACTACCTTTGCTGCAGTGCTGTACTTTTGAGATTAATAGTAGGCAGAGGAAACTTAAAGGGGAGATTTACCAATGAACTGAAATGCTGAATGAATTATCCCATAAATAAAATGATATTTGCTAAAGCTACAAATTCCTGGAAGGTTCATACTAATGCCAGGGAGAAAAAAGAATCAAAACAAGCAGCCAAGAAAATAATTGCATTCTTTCATAAGTAATTTCTCAATCCACAGAACATTTAACTTTTGTGTATGCTAAGTCATAAATGAAAACAGTTTTTCAAATGACGAAAAGAGTAAGAAAGATTTTTTTTTTTTAAAGAGAATTCTTCCTTGAAGAAATCATTTTTTGTTTGTTTTTGTTTTGTTTTGTTTGTGTGTGTGTGTGTTTGTTTGTTTATTTGTTTTGTTTTGTTTTTTCCTTCAAGACCAAATATCTGGGCCTGAAAATTTTATTAATCCAGCTGAAATAATTAGCCAAGAGTGTAACATGGCTAAAAAACTGTCTTTTTAGGTAATTGAAATACTTAACCTTCTACCTTCCTCTACAATCACCTGGAAAGCCGGAGGCCAGATATGTGAAAATGTTTAGGAAACTAACTCCAAATTACTTTGGAAAAGTTAGTTGTTTAAGTATTTATTTTTTTTTTTTTTTTGGGGGGGGGCAGGGGTATCTGATGTACTCTTCCACCAGTGGAATGAATTATCTTCTAGGCAATGCTAAACATCTGCTTTCCTTCTTCTCCATAAGTCCTATTCCTTCACTGGTCTTGCCTGGAAGTCCTTATCATGTCAGTGTGCTCTTCTTACATTAAGAGTTGCACACTGAAAGGAGGAAAGCTTCTTTATTGCTTCATATAATAGTACTGAGCATATTCAGCTAGGGAAAAGGGGGTCAACTTCAAGTCCCTTCTTTGAACAGGTTTTAAAACACAAGTCCCATTCTTTAGACCATTTTAATATTTGGGACTAGCATTCCAAAGGAAGTAATTCCATTTTATATAAAGAAAATGAAATACATGAAAAAAATATATATATATATAAAGAAAATGAAATACATTGCCCCTGGTAATAGGACAAAGGGTCTGGGAAATGGAGGGCTCCCCTCTGGTGGATGTGGGAGTGGTTCGAGAGCATCTGAGTGGGCTCAACGCATACAAATCCATGGGTCCCGATGGGATGCATCCACGTGTGCTAAGAGAGCTGGCAGATGTGATCGCCGAACAAGTCTATCATCTTTGAAAGGTCCTGGAGAACAGGTGAGGTGCCTGAAGACTGGAGGATAGCCAATGTCACTCTGGTCTTCAAGAAGGGCAGGAAGGAGGATCTAGGAAACTACAGGCCAGTCAGTCTCACCTCTGTCCCTGGAAAGGTATTGGAGCAGCTTGTTCTGGATGCCATCTCCAAGCAATTGGAAGAGAAGGTTATGAGGAGTAGTCAGCATGGATTCACCAAGGGGAAGTCATGCTCGACCAACCTCGTTGCCTTCTATGATGGCATCACCAGCTGGGTAGATGGGGGGAGAGCAGTGGATGCCATCTACCTTGACTTTAGCAAGGCTTTCGATACTGTCTCCCATGACATCCTACTAGCAAAGCAGAGAAAGTGTGGGATAGATGAGTGGACGGCAAAGTGGATTGAGAACTGGCTGACTGGCCGAGCTCAGAGGGTGGTGATCGGAGGAGCAGAGTCTGGCTGGAGGCCTGTGACTAGCGGTGTTCCCCAGAGGTCGGTGCTGGGTCTGGTCTTGTTCAACATCTTCATTGACGACCTTGATGAGAGAATAGTGTCTGCCCTCAGCAAGTACACCGATGACACAAAGCTGGGAGGAGTGGCTGACACACCAGAAGGCTGTGCTGCCATTCAGTGAGACCTGGACCGGCTGGAGAGATGGGCAGGAAGAAACCAAATGAGATTTAATAAGAGCAAGTGTAGAGTCCTGCACCTGGGAAGGAACAACCTGAAGTATCAGTACAGGCTGGGGGACAACCTGCTGGAGAGGAGCTCTGACAAAAAAAACCTGGGAGTCCTGGTGGATGACAGGTTGACCATGAGCCAGCACTGTGCCCTCGTGGCCAAGAGGGCTAATGGGATCCTGGCATGCATTAAAAGGAGCGTGGCCAGCAGGTCAAGGGAGGTGATCCTCCCCCTCTACCCTGCCCTGGTCAGGCCTCACCTGGAATACTGTGTCCAGTTCTGGGTTCCCTGGTACAAGAAAGACAGGGATCTCCTGGAAAGAGTCCAGCAGAGGGCCACCAAGATGATATGGGGCCTGGAGCATCTTCCCTATGAAGAAAGGCTGAGAGACCTGGGTCTGTTCAGCCTGGAGAAGAGAAGATTGAGAGGGGATCTCCTCAGTGTATATAAATATCTGAGGGGTGGGGGACAGAAGGATGTAGCCAACCTCTTCTCAGTGGTTTGTGGGGATAGTACAAGGGGCAATGGCTGCAAGTTAGAGCACAGGAAGTTCCGCACTGACATGCGAAAGAACTTCTTCACGGTGAGGGTGATGGAGCATTGGAACAGGCTGCCTAGGGAGGTTGTGGAGTCTCCTTCACTGGAGATATTCAAGGCCTGTCTGGACGCCTACCTGGGCAGCCTGCTCTGAGGAACCTGCTTTGGCAGGGAGGTTGGACCCAATGATCTTTCAAGGTCCCTTCCAACCCCTACAGTTCTGTGATTCTGTGATAAGAATTTCCTGATATGCAATGTTTAGAGAGTTTAATGATGAGGTGAGGTCACATGTTTCTAGGCAGTAAAAAGAACTGAACATAGTTTAGTTTCATCCTGGGTTTTAGAACTTATTAGAGAAGTCAGAGAACTATTGGAGGGGAAAGGGAAGAGGAAGCATGAAGTGACTCAGAAAAGAGAAGTGAGGAAACCCCAGAGCTAGCATTTACATGATCTTCAACATCCATACAGTACACAACATCGCTATCTGGAGAGTGCAGGTGGAGCTAACAAGGCTGAGGAGATCCTGCATTCAAAGTGCACAGTGATATTATCTTACCAGTGGCATAGCACATATGTTTTATTGTTCCTTGCCACTGTTTCTCTAATACGTAGTATAAGGCATGCTGAGGCTAACATTGTATTCTGTAGTCACTAGCTGCTCATACTATTTTTAATATGAAATTACTTGTGATTCAATATTTAATGCACTAATCAATGCAGTTTAATCAAAGTTAACCAGTTGGTTTAGGAATATGCACTGATGCAGCTCTACCAGTTCTGGTCCCAGAGCACTGCTGTCAGCAGGACTGTGTTTCAGCCCTTGTTGCAGCAATGCCTCAGGCTCCTGAACCCTGAGAAGCTTCACAGTGAGAGGACCCACCTCCTGGTTTGACCTCTGACACCCACATGTTTTTTTTTGCAGTGCCAGATCCCTAATGAGTAGACTAGTCAGGCTTCTGCTGATTGTTTATTTTAAGTGGTTTCTAAAGCCCCATGTTCTGTGTAAGCATTTTGTATGAAGGTACAATACATAGCAGGTGCCAAAATCATCTTTATCCTTTGTGTCTTTTAGCTTTCTGCTTTGACTGAGTGACGTGCTTCTTCTAGAACCTGCAAAGTCAGTGAAGATGAAAAGATTTTCAGCTTTATATTTCTTGGTACTGCTTGTATCTTTGGACTTTCAGTCATAGCATAAACACGAGAGTAATTTCAAATGTAACAACTGAAAGTTGCAGTATAGTGAAAAAATAATTGTAGTTTTGGAGAAAACAATGTCTCTAAAACAAAAGTGAGTTTGTATCCAGAAAACAAAAACAACAACAAAAATGCTAATTTTATTATAAATTATTATTATTATTATTATTATTTATCCTATTTTATTTATTATTTTATTATTATAAATATATTATTATATTGTTATTAATATATTATATTAATATTATATTATTATATTATTATTAATATATTATTATATTATATTAATATATTATAAATATATTATTATATTTTTTATTGTTTATTATTATTATCATTATTATTATTATTATTATTATTATTATTATTATTATTATTATTATTATTATTATTATTATTATTATTATTATTATTTTATCCTGGGGGATTTTGTGTTGAATGATAACTGTTCTACAACACTGACAAGCACACACAGAGTAGATGCATCAGGTATCAGAGTACATTTACCTGGTAGAGACCTTGGGAACAGGCCCTCTGCCCTGCTCGGGAACATAGAAGTTCATAAGACTATTTGCTAGATTAAAGCTTGTCTTAATAGTTGTGTAAGGATGTCTTGTCAGGGAATGAAACATAAACAACTCTGCAAAATTAATTACTTTTTCATTTCCTTTAGTATTTTTCCAAAGTAGCATAGATTTTCCCAGAGATCTCAGAAAATAGCCATGAGTTTGTAAAACAGTGGTTGAAACCTTATTAATTTGGGCAATTCTCCTCAGATAAAATTAAATTGTTTTTTGCACAAGAGAAATGATAGGTGAAACAGCACTGGAGGTTTCGTGTTGATATGAATCTTTTGGAAGATAAAAGATTATGAGTAAAACAACCTGAAGGGATCCTATGATTTTCTGCATAGAGATGTATAGCTGAGAAACATATGTAAAATGGTGTTACCCTACCAACTGCATAACAAACATTTCCTACAGTTGTTTGTCTTTGAAGCATAAAAATTACTAAGAGGAATAAACAGAAATATCCTTCACTAATTCTACAACAATTTTACTAAATACAACATTATATGAAAATTTAATCACAGTGGCATGTTTCTAAAATATCAGTAAAGGAAAAAGTGAAAAAAAACTAATTGCTCTTTGAGGTTGGTAGTACTCTGGATTAGGATGTTTTTCACTGGTTTTGTCCCGGAGTGCTAAGGCTAACTTTGATCTGCATATTGAGGGGACAGATCACCTTATGTAGATTTATGGTGAAATAGATGGAGAGTACGTGGATGCAGGTCACAGGGTTAGATTTTATATTTATATTTATTAGATCAGAGGATTTTGCTAACCAAATGTATAATCACTACCTCACTGGAACTGAGTCATTTCTGCTGAATCTACATATGAATACATTTTTATGGTGTAACATAGTTTCAATTATAATAGTAGTTGTGCAGTCTAGAAAATCAAATGAGTATTTGTGACATCATTAAATTCAGTGAAATTAGAATGATCACAGGAACAGTTTTAGCCATCAGGAAAACATCACAAATTTTCATTGCAGGTAAATCTTTTTAGAAATTTACCTGCAAAATATTTGCGTGTTTTTGTTTATTAGAGTTGGGGTTTATATTATTTGTTAATTAAATGAGCTTATTGGCAACCCTGAAACTGATTATAATGATTGATTTGACTTATTGATTTTAAGACCCCATGCACAAAATGGGAGAGAAAATATTTTTTCCTAGTTTTTACAAGATAGTTTTCATTATAAATATATCTGATTTTATCACAACCTATTAAAGTAAGAATTGTTATAAGATATTGAATTTTTCAAAGTTGTCAAAACAAAACAAAAAGATTGAGCTAAGTGTATTGATATTTGTTTTGAGTTTTGGCTTGCAAAAATTGTGATACATCAACACTTTGGGATAAGAATATTTTTAATTTTTCAGTTGGGATATCAGTGTCTGACACAGTGATACTGCCAAATTATCAGAAGTGAGGAACTGGACACACACCTCACAAGCTTCAGCAATCTCTGCAGGAATATCATAGAACACACACACTTGTAATAAATAGAAATGCTTTTTGCTGGAGGCAGCCCCAGAGTGCCCCTCTCCTCTCCTCTCCTCTCCTCTCCTCTCCTCTCCTCTCCTCTCCTCTCCTCTCCTCTCCTCTCCTCTCCTCTCCTCTCCTCTCCTCTCCTCTCCTCTCCTCTCCTCTCCTCTCCTCTCCTCTCCTCTCCTCTCCTCTCCTCTCCTCTCCTCTCCTCTCCTCTCCTCTCCTCTCCTCTCCTCTCCTCTCCTCTCCTCTCCTCTCCTCTCCTCTCCTCTCCTCTCCTCTCCTCTCCTCTCCTCTCCTCTCCTCTCCTCTCCTCTCCTCTCCTCTCCTCTCCTCTCCTCTCCTCTCCTCTCCTCTCCTCTCCTCTCCTCTCCACATAGCTTTGTCAGAGTGAAGAGCTCATCTTTGGTCTCAGACATTGGCTGCTCACACGGCTGCTTCTTGTCGCATTTCTTCCTTTGCGCATGTACCTCATTATGCTGATATTTCTGAAATTGTTGCCTCAATAGCGGCAAGACACTGATTGTTCTCAGTCTCCACCTTACTACAAAGTCCTTGTGCTCACACCTCAATGCAACTTTAGTGGCATGTCAGCAGCAAGCCTCTTCTTTTAATGGGCTTTGATGTTTTATCTAAATCTGATATCTAGTTCTGAGTTGTTGTTTTTTGTTGTTGTTGTTGTTTGTTTTTCCAATTTGTCTAAATATTTAGTATTACTAATGAAAGTTAAATCAAATCAAATAAATCATTGCTGAAGTAAACAAAACAAAACAAAACAAAACAAAAACTTTTCTGTTAAAACCCACTCTTTTTTTCTTTTTTTTTTTTCTTTTTTTTTTTTTTCTTCTGTTAGAAGAAAAAAAAATGCAATGGTCTATTTTTCATCACATTCTTAGGTTTACTTATATAATTACAGAATAATACACTGAAACATCCCAATATGTAAATAAATAAGAAACTGATAGGTACACTAGGTACACTGCAGCTCAGATATTGAAAGCAGGCCAGCACACTATTCTCAAAGCTGTCATGCAGTATGTGTACACTAAGTAAACTTTTCACTGGGGGTTTACAGCATCCAGTATCTGTTTTTGTCTTTGATGTCTCCCAGGTATACAATAGCACAGCTGCGACTTCCTCAAGTATGTGGGGAACCCTCTGGCTCTTCCTTCCAAGGTTCAAGTCAGTAAATATTTTAAATTGGCTGTTATTAGTTTCTTAAATCTTGCTGGTCATGTGCTTCTTCACTATGGGACCTAAGAATAAATGTCAGGAATAATTAGACGACATTTGGTGAAAATCCCCAAAGAAAGAAATGTTATTCTGTAATTCTTGCAGCAGGAATTTTAGAAATATTTCATTGTATTGCCCTTTTATTGCTCACAACTGAGACTCCAACACTATTCTGTCTTGAGACAAGTTCCCTTCCCTTCCCTTCCCTTCCCTTCCCTTCCCTTCCCTTCCCTTCCCTTCCCTTCCCTTCCCTTCCCTTCCCTTCCCTTCCCTTCCCTTCCCTTCCCTTCCCTTCCCTTCCCTTCCCTTCCCTTCCCTTCCCTTCC
>NC_139043.1:13883591-13959485 GCF_965140915.1 Aythya marila
AAGAGAAGAGAAGAGAAGAGAAAAGAAGAGAGAGAAAAGAAGAGAAGAGAAGAGAAGAGAAAGAAGAGAAGAAAGAGAAGAGAAGAGAAGAAGAGAAGAGAAGAGAAGAGAAGAGAAGAGAAGAGAGAGAAGAGAAGAGAAGAGAAGAGAGAGAAGAGAAGAAGAAGAGAAGAGAAGAGAAGAGAAAGAGAAGAGAAGAGAAAGAAGAGAAGAGAAGAGAAGGAAGAGAAGAGAAGAGAGAGAAGAGAGAGAAGAAAAGAAAAAGCGCTATCACAAGTCAATGGATATGCTATTTGGCAACTTAACAGGAATAGTTATCCAAGAGCTGTTTAGCATTTCTTTTGCTCAAAAACACCTGTAGATGGCTAAAAATACTAGCTAGAAGTATGTATTTTCTGAAAACATCAACAGTAAGAAGTATATTCACATACCATAACATTTGAGCAAAACCCTAAAATTTAAATTCAGTGCAATGATTCCAAATGTAACTTGATTAGATAGTGACTAATGATATCCTGAACTACAGCTATGTGTAGGGAATAAGCAGAAAACTTTACAGAGAGAGTACAAGTAAATTAGTCCAGGTATTTTGCAGGTAAATGAATGAAATTACTGAAAAATGTAAGTAGAATATAAGGAATCCTATGGTAATGGTATCCTTACCTCAGTACAATGAGATCCTTTGTATTATTAAGTATACTACAGAGGGAAAGCAGTAAGATGTCTAAAACACATGGAAGAGAAGAATAAGACCTGACAACATTTTCTGCTAAATATCAACATATTACCTTCAAAGAAAATATGCTTACATGCTATCCCTTGTAGTCAGGGTCAATATCTTTTGCACAGTAGAAAATGCACACTTTTAGTGTAGGACTGAAATGTTACTCTTGCAAAACAAAACCACATTATTGCAATGCAGTGCCTGAATTACACTTAGTCAAAAACAGCTGTATATTGTTTTTGGTCTGGTATTCCCTGAGTTTTGTGAATAATAAAACTACTTCATGCAGATCATTGGATTACCTGTTTAACTGCTACAGCCAGTTTAACTCTTCTGAAGAAAAAACGACTCACCACAAGGAGTCACTGAACCTGTATGATATATGTTACATGTTCAATACAATGGTGTAAGGTTACAAATAAGTTTGGGCCGCTGTCTTTTTCTCCTTTCTAACAAAGACATCATGATGAAATACCAACACATCTCTGACAGCTTTCATAGAAAAACAATTGAATTATATAGAAACAGAAATGCTGTTGATCACCTGGGTGTTGTTTTTTTTTTGTTTGTTTGTTTTGTTTTTGGTACCTAGTTATCAGGGAAAAAAATATGTTGATATAATTGTATTGTGCAAAAGTGTAACTCTAAGAGAAAGTGTATAATATAGTAGCATAATATATTTTATTTAAGTCTACCCTATGCATGACTGAGGCACAGTAGTTCAAACTGATCCTCTGATTGGTTTTCATTGACCAAGAACAACTGAATCACTTGCAGTGGGCTCAAAATCAGCTTTGTGTTACTGGAGCTCAGTGATCCTTCAAACAATTCTATTCTGTAAATTAACTCTTCTTGAATTGTGCTTTGCCCAAAGCTGCTGGAGGTATCTGCAGAGCACAGAAGGGATCAGCCCAGTGTCCAGAAGAGTAGAGCTTAGAAATGACAAGTTTTCCTAAATCTCCTATGTTTTCAGGAGCATCTTGAGCTGAATAAATACAACCTAAGTTACACACGACATGGAGAAATGAGAGCTACTGAGAAGCAAATATTCTTTAACTTTCGTTCATGACAGATCACTACAGCTGACTCTGTGGGTTTTAGAGCCACTTTTGCCATTATTGTCCCTCTCCTGTTAGGCATCTGAATCTGCAGAGCAATGGAATCTGGAATGCCTGAAACCACAGCATCTTCTCCAAACTTCTTCATGAACCTGCTCTCAGCTGTGCCTCTGTAACTCTTATCCACTGCTTGTAGGTGACACATGCTGCAAATTTCCTTGCTTCATTTTGTTTGTATATTGGCTAATTTCCCTTCAGAGAAAGATATATACCCCTTGTCATCCTGAAAAGTTTTTGATTTTATTTCTGTTATTCCATGGCTTTGTCCTCCACTATCTCAGCACTTCCCAAAAAAAAAAAAAAAAAAAAAAAAGACTAACAACTCCAGCCATGACCTGTGGGGGTTGCAGGGGAATAAGGTGTTAGCACATACCTCCCTCATGTCATGCTTGATGAAGAGTACTTTTTGTTGATGGTCTCAGGGGTCACTTGGGATACATGACAACAGCCATGCTGGCATACTGATACATTCAAGACAAATAAGAGAGCTGGACAATCAACATCAATATGAAGTTTAATGAGAGCAAGAGTGGGATTGTGCACCTGGGAAGGGGCTACCCTGGCTATACATACAAACTGGGGGACAAGAGGATGGAGAGCAGTCCCGCAGAAAGGGATCTGGGTGTTTTGGTTGATGACAAGTTGAATATGACTCAACAGTGTGCCCTGACAGCCAAAAGGGCCAATCATGTCCTGGGATGCAACAAACACGGCATTGCTGGCTGGTCAAAGGAAGCTCTGCTTTGCACTGGTGTAGCCTCACCTCGAGTATTCCATGCACTTTTAGGCACCACAGTATAAGAAGGACATAAAACTAATAATGAAGTGTTCAAAGGAGGGCTATAAAGATGGTGAAGGGTCTGGAGGGGAGGACATGAGGAGCAACTGAAGTTAATTATTTTGTTCAGTCTAAAGAAGACAAGACTGAGGGGAGCCTGCAGCTCCCTCACAAGGGCAGCAGAGGGGCAGGTGCTGTCTCTGGGGACAGTGACAGCACCCATGGAAATGGCATGGAGCTGCTACAGGGAAGGGTTGGGCTGGGTGTCAGGAAAAAGTTCTTCAGGAAAAGAGTGGTCGGGCACTGGAACAGGCTTCTCAGGGCAGTGGTCACAGCACCGAGCCTGCCAGAGTTCAAGAAGTGTTTGGACAATGCTCTTGAACATAGGGTCTGATTTTTGGGTGGTCCTGTACAGAGTCACAAGTTGGACTGAACGATCCTTGAGGGTCCTGAACAACCCAGGATATTCTATGATTCTGTGATTCCATGAGTCAAGCCTATGAGCCAAGCCATACTGTAAAACTTACTAACTTGGCCAAAGTTATCAAATAATTCAGCTATACAGTAACAGTTATAAAGGTGGAAACCTTAGAATGGGAGAAGAACAAGCCTACACATATGAACAAATACTCTGGCTGTAAAACTGTGTAGACATAGCCATACTTTAAAAAATATGTACAAAATAGCAGTGCAAATGTGTGACTAGCATATCAGTGACAATTATGAAATAGGCAGTGCCCAACCAACATTGCTACTTTAGTCAGAAATTCACTTGGGAATTGGTTGAATGCCACTGTATAATCTGAATTTTAACATAGTCATTTTGATTTACTATCAGCTTAAAAATCTTGAAGATATAAAGAAAAGGAAAGGAGCCACTACACTTCCCCTTCTACTCCATTATAGTTACTAAGGGAAGGAAACCCAATGGTTTGTACACCACTTTCATTCCCTCTGAATAGGCATCAAATGATAAAATTTGAAGCAAACATTTTTAGGAGACTTACTTGCATTACGTATGTAAAGTAACAGTCAAAAATTAATGTGTTCTAATTATGGTTTAAGACCCAATTTTTTATGGAGATCTTTGATCCAGCCTGTCTTATGGGTTGGCAAAGTTCTGTTGCTATCAGCTGAACCCACATTTTTTCATTAGCATTTCATTATTTATTCTAGCTCAGGCACAGTGAATGTTCACTGGATATTTCCTTGGGGTCAGTATACATACCTAAGTGAATTACACATGCAAATATCATTATAATGAAGTGCAAATTCAAAACAATACCTACACACCAGGAAGCCATTTTGAACATTCTGGGCCATAAAAGTGTAAGGATAGACATCAGTGCTGACAGTTTATGAAGCAGAAAACAAACTGCAACACAAGGCAACAACATACCTTAATATTACATCATTTTTCACTTCATGCTAACCTTGTTTTCCATTCTCTTTATCTATTTTGTCATCTATTAACAGCATGCAAGATTTTACTGCAAGAATATCAACATCATAATCATTTTTAAAAGTGTTTCCCATCATCAGACAAATAAAATTTAACCTAGAGAAAAACAATGGAGTCAGGCCACAAATGAATAAGATTTGCTTTAAGGCCCATTAGGTTATTCCTCCAGGAAAGAGAAAAAAATCCCACCCAACCAAATGCTGTTAAAAATATTGATATTTATTGATATTGAACATGATGAACTAAGAACATGAGCAACACCCCAACATTCCAGTGACTTTAGAATAGTAAAATCTTATATTTTATATTTGGCTTTAGCATTTTTCTTACATTGGTGGTGCATAAGTTTACTTCTAAGTTCTGAAATTTGAGAACACGCTGCCTGTATTAAAATAAGTTTAGTATTTTATTATTAAAAGAGTATTTTAGTATTTTATTATATTTAGTATTTTGAGTCAGTAACATTGTAACTACTCATATTTTAAACTGTGCTTCTCAGTTCAAGAACTTAAGAAATATTACAGAAGTAGTGACTCCTTGTTCATACAAGTTGTAAAACGAGGCATGTGCTAGTTGGAAGTGGATAGACAGCTAGACTTAGCAAATCAATATTGAAATTGGCATCACAAAGTCCCCTTCATGTGTGGTACTTTTAGCAGTGACAGAACTCAAATGACTTGCAAAGATTTTTGGTGCCTGCACATAGATATTTGTGTTGAGTACTTGGAGTATACAGGGCAAAAGTTAGTATCAAACTAATATCTAGTTCTGGATCTATACTGTAGTAAAGTCTTTCTACTTGCTAAAACATACAAATAGATCTCCTTATCATCTGCTAATCCTCATCAATTAGTAAATAACTGATAAAGTTCTACAGGTCACAACTCATATCTGTTTATCATGAGAGCCTATCTATGAGCTACAACACAGTTGTAGTTAATGTACACCTTAATGTACACCTCTGGGGGAAAGAATCAGATCTCCATTTTCTCTGACAATGAAATAATCAGAGAACAAAGTAGTCACTGATATTTCAATCATCAGATCATTAAATTAAGCTGCAAGTTAAGGGCTGGATTCTGCTGAGCCATCTTGAGCTGTCTACAACTTATCTAAATTTAATTAGTCCTCTGTGTTCTTCTTAAGTCATTGAAAAGAGATAGACATCTGCTGAGAACAATTCAGGGGTCCTATCTCACACAACAATTGCAACATGGAAATAAACATCCTCTGGAAGTACCTCGCTCTCTTGACAATAGATGGCATATAGAGAACTAATTTAGAGAAGATAAGTAAACAACACATGGCTAAAATTTGTGAGGTAAATCCTATACTAGTTAAAAATATTCCATCAGCTAGACTTTTTAGATGTCACTCAGACGTAGATTTCTATGTTCAGGCAGATAAGTCTTATTTGTAGAAGTCTGTGACCCCACTTCAAACTAATAATTGTCTCCTATTTTATTTTCCCAATGTGTTTGTTAAAAGCTTCCCCTGCTTTCTATTGTCTCTTAACTAATTATGAGACTATCGTCTTTTCCAGGGCTGGGACTGTACTAAATGCCTCTTCCAGAAGCCTGTCCTGAAACCGTGAGTACCACATTACCACAGAACTCAAAGACAATGAAAATGA
The DNA here is from genome assembly GCF_965140915.1 of Aythya marila. Lineage (NCBI taxonomy): Eukaryota > Metazoa > Chordata > Aves > Anseriformes > Anatidae > Aythya > Aythya marila. Next base: position 13,889,307 of record NC_139043.1, read on the forward strand.
CATTAGCAGATCATATTATTAAATACAAGAGGTATAATAAATATTCATTTCAATGTTAGCTCACCTCATTATATTACTTCTTATGATACAATAGCAAACCATTTTACAATGGCTTAAAAATTACAGATTCTGAGCCAGTATAGTAATGGCAAACTTGTTACTCATGGTCTTGGTTCAGACCATGGAAAGCAAGTGTTTAAATGTCTTCCTAAATTAGTGCTTGAACGTTATTGTCACTTTCTACCCCAATAAAGGCCAATAAAATATATAACAATGTGATCTTGCAGGAATATTCTGTAAATGTCTTTTTAAGCTATATTGGGCACTGACGTATCTGTACAACATTTATGCTCAGAATTATATGTTTCACTTTTAAGTATTGGGAATAGCAATAAATAAGTTTATATCAGCAATTAAAAAAAAAAGGCCTACTTGAATATTTGAATTTGTAGCATTTACAAGAAATGCTACAGAAGATTTTGTTTACAAGTAGGATAAATACATCATTTTGTTTTGTTTTGTTTTCTGTACACTGAAATAGAAACAAAAACCAAACCCATTAATCAGTACTAAACAGTTTGTGCAAGAGATTTCACAGTCTTTCTGGGACTAAGGAACAAACTGAATATTGACACCTTATTTATTGTAATTCATTGTCTCTTCAACTTTGCATTTTTAAGGATTTTTTGGTCAATCCAGAATGCTGAATTAAATTAAACAGACTGTTAATGAATTTTGTGTGGGCAGAGCTAAATTGACAGTTAAGTATGAAATCCATGTGGTAACCAACAGAAAATATTGATCTATATTTTTTTTTCTTTATTTGAGGGAGTGCCTTTTTGAAAGAGTTTGTCTTCTTCCTAACAGCATTGTAGGTCTGGCGTAATTGGGTACTGTATATGTCTTAATTCTATGAGTCAATACTATGCACTGTTCCACTGCCTGTTACTACGCACAGTAACACTTTGAACTTTCACATGCCTATATTTATTCAACAGATGGCAGAGCTTGTGAGAGGATCAAACATCTTCCTGACAAGAGAGCAGCTCATTTTGTGTAGGGAAACTGCCAGGTATCTTTACTGGATGGTAAACAAACTGATGGCCTGCTTGTTTTCCCAGGAGGAATTAGCTGTATGCAGCAGCCACAAAGAGGGCAAAGAGGCATGAGCTGCTGAATCCTGCAATCCTTAATTCAGTACCTGGTAAGGCATTGAGTGCACTTTGCAGTAGAGTGCAAATTTATGCTAAGACAAAAAGTTCACCCTTAAATCTGTAACTATTATTTGGATAATAAGCACTTCTGGAAAAATTCTCTCGAATATAGTAGAGAATGAGAATATTTCAGCATTTTTCTATGTGAGTTTACATATTGAGAGCATTTGTTTAAATAGCTGCTAAGACAACTTCAACTTGTCTTTATGGTGTCATGTGAATGTGAATGCTAAATAATGTGATATAGCAGTCCTGTGTATTCAGAGCATCCACTTTGAAATTGTTAAGAAGCACCATCAGAAACTATTATTGGAACTATATAGATTTAACTAGAAACTGCTTTTTATAGAACCTTCTTTCCATCAGAGCATATTGTTTTAATTTCTGACAGCTTTTCTAAGACCCTTCATAACAGATGATACCCCAGTATGAACTTCTCCCCAAAATTTTCAAAAAGATGCAGACTAAACTCTGCAGTTCCTTGTTCCAGCTTTAAAGTGGGATAATACAGAATTCACTGACAAACACCTCCTTAAAAAAGGTTTCAAGTTGAATTGACGCTGAAAATACAAGGTAAATTGCTGAAATCAATGTGAGTTAATAGAACTTGTAATCAGGGAAAAGTCCAGTAGGAAGTCCTTAATAACAGCAGCAGAGATTGCCTTCTGAAGTGCCCTTGGAAACAGAAATATGTGCACTGTTGCCCAGGTGACAAAATCCAAGTAGAGCTTGTTGTGAACAAAAAAAAAAAAAAAAAAAAAAAAAAAAGGCATTGTTGCCTGTTCATTGTGGAAAGACTGGTATTAGTTACACTAAGAAATATAATTGTCAATAAATATAAGAAACAATGCTCCCTTCCCTTCCCTTCCCTTCCCTTCCCTTCCCTTCCCTTCCCTTCCCTTCCCTTCCCTTCCCTTCCCTTCCCTTCCCTTCCCTTCCCTTCCCTTCCCTTCCCTTCCCTTCCCTTCCCTTCCCTTCCCTTCCCTTCCCTTCCCTTCCCTCTCCTCGTCCATGTTAATCATCTTCTGGACTAGGCAATTATAAAGGTAGAACTTCAAAATTTTGTTTTTAAAGAAAGCTCATCTTACTGTCTACAAATATTTATGTGTAAGTTCCACTGTTTCTTTCTCATACTTTTAGCATTACCAAATAAAGTAAATTACAAAATTCTCAGGAGAGACCTTACTTTACCTCAGTGATGATATCCTTGGAGGAGACCGTGACATTTGTTCTCTTAACCTGAATTTTAATTTCTCTGCTTCTTTCAGGCTCTTACAAAGTTTCTCACTTAAAACATCATAGGCATATAGCACAGTTCTTCAAAAACACATATAATTGGCACCTTAAGGGTCAATTGTTTTCTCCTTCTCTGTCCATTTATATGATCTAACTTTTTCTGCAAAACATTGTTCCTAATTAAATCTTACCTTTCATATTAATCCCTTGACATCTGCCTATAAATCAAGAAATGTTTCTCATTGATATTCTCATTAAGTTTTTGGACTCTTTCATCCCTTGCTGAAATGTTCAGCCCTTGCTAGTTGGCTTGTATTTTCACTTGAGTTAGCATCCGATTTGGCTGCTAGTTACTATTTCTCCCATTTTTTTTTCTCCATAGGTCATACCAAAGCTCATTGTCTACCATGAAGAAAAACACTAACAGATACAAAAAGGGAATCTCCAGTGTCCTACCTTCTGTCCCCATCCAAACACTGAGAGGTGCAATTCCTATGCCACATTCTATCAGAATCGTGTCTGCCCTTTTCATAGAGATACAACCTTTACAAAAAGAAGTCATAACATATCAAAATTAGGTGTATGATGATGGTGTATATGACCTGTATATTACTTATCTGACCAGAAAGAACTAGTGGAAGGGTTTGTAATACTGTGTAGACCTCTTTATTTTACCTCTTCACCATAGGTATCTTTTACAAACCAAATTACTTCAGTGTTTTACTCTCTCATATAAGTTCAGAATCCACTGCAGTAACAACCATTGACCATTGATATTTACTCTAACGGCACTGCTCAAGGGTATATAGGTGATTCAAAGAACTGTTCATGTTTTAATAATGTAGAAAAACTTAACATTCTTCTATATATTTGTTGTGGTTTTACCCTGCTAGGTAGCTGAACTCCACCATAGCCACTCTCTCACTGCCTCTCCTCAAAAGAAAAGGGGGAGAAAATACGATGGGAAGGGCTCAAGGGTTGAGATAAGGACAGGGAAAACTGAACAATTATCGTCACAGGCAAAACTGACTCAACACTGGGAGATTAAAAATAACATATTGCCTTGCACTATTAGACTAGAACAGTGAGAAACTAAACTAAAACCACCTTTCTGCCATCCACTTTCATCTCCCTCCTTCCTCCGAGTGATCCAGGGGAATGGGGCCTGTGGTCAGTCCATGATGCTCTGTCCCTGCCGCTCCTTCATGGTCCCTCTCTGCCCCTACTCCACATGGGGTCCCTCCCATGGGATGCCGTCCTTCCCGAACTGAGCCTGTGGGGGCTGCCCACTGGCAGCAGCTCTTCAAGAACTGCTCCCACATGGCTCCATACCATGGGGTCCATCCCCCAGGAGCAAACTGCTCCAGCACACGTCCCCCACAGGAAGCAGCTCCCCCCAAGCCCCCCTGCTCCTGCGTGGGCTCCTCTCCATGGGCTGCAGCTCCGGCCCAGGACCTGCTCCTGCAGGGGTTCTCCATGGGCCACAGCCTCCTCCAGGCCACATCCACCTGCTCTACCGGGGGCTCCTCCATGGGCTGCAGCATGGAGATCTGCTCCATGTGGGACCCATGGGCTGCAGGGGGACAGCCTGCTCCACCAGGGGCCTCTCCACAGGCCACATGGGAACTTGTGCTGTGTGCCTGGAGCACCTCCTGCCCACTTGCACTGACCTTGGGTGTCTGCAGGGCTGGTTCTCACTCCTCTGTCTCCCAGCTACTGTTGCACAGCCATTTTTTTTCCTTTCTTAATTCTGCTCTCCCATAGGCCCAAACTCATGGCTCAGCTCTGCCAAGCTGTGGGTCCCTTTTGGAGCTGGTTGGAGCTGTCTCTGATCTGACGTGTCAGCTTCTGGGCACTGCTCACAGAAGCACCCATAGAGCCCTCCACTACCAAATCCTTGCCACCTAAACCCAATACAATATTATAATTTTTTTTTTTTTTCACCTTTCAGAAGGCAAGATTTGTATTTTATGGGAAGTATATTTCATTGAATACAGCAATATATATTTTTAGGTGTTGCATTTAACTGCATTGGGTCTTTCCCATGTTCATCAGAAGCTAACTAGCCTAACTTTCTTCGCCAGTGCCACAGAGTTGAGTGCCTGCTCAGCTAAGTATTAATGAATAACAGCTGGATTGTCTTCCCTACCCCTCAAGAAACTTGTAGCCCCTGAGTCTACACAAAAGCAAAATAATTCTTTAGTACAATGTGGCAGAACATACTTCATAAGCTTTGTTTTGTAATTTGCCCCTAACAGTAGCCTCATTTATTTTTCTTGGAGCTGCTGTCTTTTATCAACCTGAATCACTCCCTTATAACTGAGTGACCTAAAGCCTAAAAATTAAAATAATGTCTTGTCTTAGAAAATATTTTAATGAAAAGAACAGATGTAATATTTTTCATCTCCGGATTCAATTTTTATTTTATTTTATTTTTTTGAGAGGTGTCCTTATCCTATTTTCAAAAGGCTTTTTCATTTATAACTATCTCTTCTAATTTTTGATATACAATTGTCCAAACTATAAAGACATCTAAAATTAGAAGTTCATCAATAACACCTAGGATAACTGTGGTATCTCAATCACTGACTGTTAAAAATGGTTTGCCAAACATCTGTCAGGAATGGTTGAGGTGTAGTCTATCTTGTCAAGATGTCAGGCTGACATCTTCAAGTCCTTCCAGCTGTTTTCTATGACTGTGTTATTGAGACAAAGATGAAGATACTTTTAAAGTCAATTTGTTTGAAAATGTTTTAAGTTAATTTGCAATGGCAAATGTATCTTCCAATTTCACAGCTTAAAAGAAGACAGCTTTTATGTCTGCAAGAAAGTTGAAATACCTAAATCATACATATACTCCATGGTTCCTCAACAGTGATTTACAGAAGAAATAAAAATCTTCTAGGTTGTGTGATGCCACCATTGGAATGAAATCCTTCAAACTTCAACAGGGGTAAGACTGAGGCTGTCTACCATTACTGTCACCATATCCTGGGGATGGCTATCATAGCTGAATACAGAGTAGAGCTTTGGGCGAAGCTGGAACTTGACTTTGTACCTACCTCCCAGATACCAGGAATTAGCATTGTTTGATTAGAAAGTTGTGAAGATCTCCTCAGAAAGTTCAGTGCTTGTTCACACTATTATGAGAGACTGTTGAACAGGAAAAGAATGTAAGTCTTATCACAAACAACATCTTATATCATGCCAGCTGTTCAGAGCAGATGAGGATGCCCTATACTGTTGCTGGGCTGGAATTACTGCCAGTTGCAAGAAGAACATAAAGTGAGCTTGAGGAGATTAAACAAGAAGTCAAACATATTTGGATTAATAACATCCTTTTAATCATCTCTTCTTCTGTAAATAAACTATATATATATATACGTACATTTCCAGGTGTTTTTAACAGGAAGTTTAGTGTCTGAAATTCCAAGCAATGGTAGTTTTTTAAAAAATTCTGCACCATCTGGAATTGGTATAAGAGACATCCATTTTAGTTTACATGTATATCTACAGTACACCATTGTGCATAAAAAGAAATGTTCCAATCCATGTCCTTGCAATGCCGCTGTGAAATACAATCAATCAGACCTTTCTCCATCTTTAGGAAAAGAATGCCCTTAAGAGGAGTTAAATCCCCTTAAGAGGAGTAGAGGTTATCTAAAAAAAATAATAAGAATAATAAAAAATAAAAATTTAAAAAATATATATGATGCAAAGTGGCCATGATCATCCCAGGTAAAATAAGAGCTCTACATCTCCATTGAATTTGTGTTGACATGTGGAAAGAAATACAGAACAGAGATAACTTCATTGTACAGCCTTGGAATTAGAGGACCCACATGGGGCAAGTAATCCTGGATAACGAATTACTGGGCAAGTAATCAAGGAAGGAAGGGAGGAAAGAAAGAAAAAAAGATGGGTGGAGTGAGGAGGCGGAGGGGGAAAAGGGAGAACTCCAACTTCCAAACTGACTTTTACAGTTAGAATTAGGCTTGAGTACATTTTGTGATACGTGCTATAAGTTTGTGTTACAGGGATCCTTATAGAATGGGCAGAAATACTGCTTCAGGGCTTCACTTTGACAGAGGCATCAAATGGGTATTGTGTCCATTTTGGGACATATTCACAAATAGACTTTCAGGACAATATGGTATGACAATGTACAAGACGTGTACATTGGAAACAGTAAGATAAGGAAGATACCAAGAAAACTGAAGTGCCTTCTGAGCTAAGCAGCAGCTGAATAGCAACATCTACCATTATAATTGTGAATATAGACACTATCCTTTACCTTAAGTCCTGTTTTAGGTGCTAAGTTTTTTTTGTTTGTTTGTTTGATTGTTTTGTTTTGTTTTGTTTTAAGTAGACAGTCACTGTTGCAAAAACAGGTATAAAACAAGTGTCAGTTTGTCTTGGAATGGAACAGAGACCTGCCTTCAGACCTCAGCAATGCAGCAGACAGACCCTTGGGATGTTTGCAAATAGAGTTCTATGATATAACTATGATCATATTGCCTGACCTTTGTTATAACATAGTCCATAGGACACCAGAGGAAGGAAAGAGTACCAGAAGGAATGTCAAAGACATGTAGTCTTTCACCCTGCTCTGAGAATCCTTAAACCACTTTTAAGAGATGCTTTTATAATTTAAACTGCCACTGATAACATTTCTCATACCATTCAGCTAAGCCTTCTATGTTATAAAGCTTCTCCTGATCATTTACTGCTACAGTTTAAACCAGTTTCTGTCCTCTTAGATAAAGAGAAAAAATTAACTGTTTTCTACCTTTCAGTTGCATTTACATTTCACATTTGAATTTTGTTAGCCTGCTTTCCTTCAGTATTTTTTACTTCCACTACTCAAATCTTGCTTGAATTAAAACCACTTATAAAGGGTTTAATCTTGATAAGGTAACTCCAGTATTTCTTAATATTTCTTGTGAAAAAAATTCTTATCTCTTATAATCAGGTGTAGAAAGCTTTTATACTCCCTCTGGTTACAATTCTGTTTCTATTACAGACAATTCTGCTTTTCTCACACCTTTCCACGGACAAGCCTACTGAGTAAATAAACACTTCAGGAGGACAGCAAAATTGACTCCTGATGCTAGAATAGGTCTCTGGGCCTCCTTGTGATGCAAATGTTAAAAAGGGCTCCCTTTTAACACAGGCTGGGATAAACAAATATTGTGCAGCTCCCAGACATTTAAGATGTTATCATCAGTCACCAGCACTGTGCTGAATACAGGCAGAATCTCAGCTGTTTTAAACCAGTATAACTCCTGCCAGACGACATACTGAACAGTTCTCACATTCTTTACAGAAATGTGCCTTCTGACTGCCATAGACTTTTATCAGCAGTATGCTTTACTAAATTTGTCTGAGATCTGAAATGGCACATTGGGCAATATGATAGGCATCTGATCCTTTAAGGTCTGGATTGAATTGTAATATGCTTGAAGCATTCAACCTCTTCTAATTAGTAAGTCAGTTCTTTCATAGTTGCCTACTGAAGAAATACATACCTAGTTCTCCCTTTCTCAAGCTCATTCCCATCTCAGTTTATCTGTTATTATAATGCTTACCTTAATTACAGAAGATAGTCTTCTTACTAAGAAACTTGTAAGAACAGTATCCAGTTCATGTTCAGTGGAAGCATATACCCAAAAACTTTTTATAACATTTGGAAAACTCCATGTTGTTTCTGTTATTACATTAAACTGGTGTGCTGTTGAGGATGCCATACTTCAGTATAAGGATGCGCCTATAACTTGGTTACACTTACCATTGTTATTTTACACATATGAAAAGCCCATGAGCTTCAGTGAGAGATCTGAGTATGCAAGAAATGCCATTTGGAGTTCATTAGGTAGGCATAGTTTTTATTGCTTTAAAACTACGTCTGCTCTTGCATTCACACACAATGTGGGGATAGTATATGCATATGTTGTGTTAGAGGTTCTGGTCTTGCTTCATTTTAGACAATGACTGGGCAACACTCCAAATTATCCTTTATGAAAATGTATTAAATGTAATGGTTTTGAAAGAAAGCTGTTGCATGGGGTCAGATAAATGTAAAACAGTTCCACTGGGTACAAGAGCAGTAGGAATATAAAATGTGTGAATTAATTTTTCCTTGGTAGAAAACACTATTCAGTGCAAAATTTGTTCAGGGTTTGTTGAACAGCTTAAATATTTGAGCTTTTTGAGATTCAGATGAAATATATGTTTGTTTTTTTCTAAAGCTGTCAGGGCCATATATGTGTCAGTTTCCATTAAGAATAATTTCCCTCAGGATCTTTGGCTTAGGTTAACCTTCAGACCTCCAATGACCCCTTCCAAACCATCAGGGTTTCTTTCTGTGTGTTGTTCCATGGATAAATGTACCTGCCAAAACCTGACCACCTTCTGAGGACTGCGTTGAATGAATGTCTGAGCAGTTCTCAAATATAAGAAATGTGCCCTGCACGAGCACTACATCAAAAAATTCTCTTCTTTCCTTTCCCTGAAATTGTTTATTTCCTCAGTACTAATAAGGTGAATCCTTAGGTAAGTGTATATAATAGCAACATTTAAAAATGATTGTCCTCGCTGTTAAATAAGTTCTTTTTTGAAGAACCATGTTGTTCTGTGTGTGTTTAAACCTGATTCTCTCCTTGAAAAGTTATAACAAACAAATGACAAAGCACAGTCCTGGCAATTCTTGAAGTATATGAAAAAGAATCTAATCAGCCGAAAAAAACATCATAACATCAATACACATCTCAGGTGGCTCTTCGGGACAAAATGCTGCTTTTTCACTGCCAGGCGGGACTTCACAAAGACTATAAACCCTGCTAGTGCAACAGCTAGGACACACACCTGAGCCCTGTTCCACTCTATGCTGATGGTATAGGCCACCCATTTTCTTAAGAGTTAATTTTGTTCCCCGTTCAAAAATAACAAATAATTTCAAGGTTAGGTCACTTTTGGCAAGTAGAGGAGGACTGTTGAAAGTAAGGAAGTTTCCAGGGAAAAGCAGAGACTGAAATATTCAAAAATCCTTCTGCCTAAAAATCATGAGGTTATTGTAACATAGTGTTCTGGTTCACACGATCCACTGATGTTAGTAAGTAAGGAATGCTGAAATGTTTTGATTTGAAGGCAGTGTTGGAAATGAATAATTCACTTCAGTTCTGCAGCCATGAGTTGAAAAATACATTTGCAATATGCATTTCTTTTATAGAGTACTTTAATGAAAGTCTTATTTTCTTTCCCTCAGATGAAATCACATGGTTAGTTCTTTGTGAAGAACTATCAGAAAAGGATTTTGCTGAAAGACTAAGGCAAGGGATTACCATCTCACTGATTTGCAATAAACTATATTAGTTACTGATATTTTAATGGGTAATAGTTAGCAATTTGAAACCCTAACATTGACAGACCTTTTTAAACATATCACTCAAAGTGAAGTTTACCTATAGAGACTCTAGAGGTATCATTACAGGTATAATAAAACATTTTTTATTTGTGCATTTATAAATTTCAGAGTCTCTTAAAAGTGTAAAGTAAGATATGCATTGATCTTTGGACTGGGTTATGGGAAAATAACTTCAGAAGCTGTATGTATATTGCTGCCTGAGGGGTGGTGATATTACCTCTCAGCACCACTCATTTCATTTGCCTTTTGGATGGCTTGGATACAGAGTGCAAACCACACCCTTTTGCACACCAAAGCTGAAAACAATTCTTACAAAGATATCGTTTCTATTAACCATGGTGTACTCTTATCTTCATTTTACTGGTGACATTTCAGCTTTGAACTTTCCTTATGTTTCAAATGTTTTCTATATTGTGCAGGGTGACAACAGCCAATCTAGAGCTAAACAAGTACCCTCAGGAAAGTGAACAGGTCATGACAGCAAAGCACAGCATGGCACCCTTCTACATTTCTGGATTTAAAGGAAGATAGTTTTTTAGCTGTATTTAAACTAAAGAATGCATTCATGAAAATGCTATGCAAATGATCCAAAACTGACTGTCCCTTCAGTCATGATCTGGTTGTTATCCATTCCTATACAGGGTGACCCTGTCTGGAGAAAAACATCTTAAGGGAGAGAAGAAAATATAGAGCATGTCTATGTGGTCAGAAGATGGATGTCATTCCCTTGTTCTGTCCATGGCTTGAGGCCACTGAGATGTTATTCCAGTTACTGATCCCACCAGGCTCAGGGCCAGATCTTCCTATTGTACCTTATCCAAAAGAGACTTCAAACAGATCACAGATCTCTGAAATTCACCCTGCTTCCCTGATTTCTTCTATGTCTGTCATATTAACCCTATTAGAAACTAAGGAACAAGATCAATAAGTGATGTCAAATAAGCTTTTAGATAGGTATTGAAAAATAATGGTTCTTAGTCCAGTGTTTCAGACTTCTCAGTCACCACATTTTCCTAAGAAGTATTGTCTATTCAACATCTGGGCAGTTTCCTCTCAAGCAATATTGTTATAGTCATTGCAAAATGACTTGGAGCTCTCTTTAACTAAAATTTGTCTCTGAACTAGTAGCTAACCTCAAAAGTAATTCTTCCCCTTTTGAAGAGTTCAAGGAGACCAACCGGCACTGTTCAGTGCTAGTTTGTGTCTTCAGTTATTAATGATTGCATAGCATCTATTTTTTTCCTTGAAATCTCACATCTCTGGATCTCATGATACCTTTGCTGGTCATTACTTTTGACTATGATAGATTTTCTCAGGCTGGAAAATGGATCATCTGATACAGGTTAGCTTCTAAGGCTTCCTATGGAGCCAATGAAGAAAGTCATGTACCTCCATAAGTTCATACATCCCACCTATTTTATACAGCTGTCTCAGTCTCATGCAGAAGACTGTATTTCTCCGTCAATTATAAAGGAAATTTTGACTATTGACTTAGGCTAGACACCTGAATTTTACATGGCTAAAATTTGTTCAGATAAATCTCACTCTGTGGCCACAAAAAGGCATTGTACAATAATGACCCTAAGCTAAAAGCTTATACATTATTGTATTATTCATGAGACCGGTCACACCTCATTAAGTGCTATCAATATCACCACCTGGAAAAAGCATCACAGCTCTCCTAAATTACAAGAGTTTGGTTCAGAAGGATAGGACTGTGATACTGAAAAGACCTCGTATAGTGTTAAATGGTAGTTAAATGAACAAACAATCCCTAAATAGAAAGCTCACCTTCACTCAGTCTTTTTAAAGTATTGTCCTTAGCATAATCTGTAAAGGACAGGGCTAGACCTAGCCACACTGGTGAAGTGTGCCAATACATTCCTACATGACCAGAGGTGTGATAAACCAAATGGCACTAATGCATGCCATTCCATCTGGTTTCCCAGGAGTATGAGTTTTAACTGGTCCCTATTCTCCCTCTAGTTTTATTCAGCAAGCTTTTCAGTTGGTGCTCACACCACAATCTTTCAAAGAATGGAGGTATTTTCCTTAACCATGCTAAGTAATTTCTTAGCATGATTAAAGATTTCCAGATGGAAAAATTAAAAATAAAATAAAATAAAAATTCAAGAGAAGCCTTGCTGGTTTAGGCCTATAATTCAATGAGAGTTGAGTAGCTAATTTCTGTGCATTACAGACTGTGATGAGAAAGTCCAAGGGCTGGAAAGGATGCAATTAGGGTTGTGACACTAAATTGAGAATGTCCTAATTTTAAACAGGATTAATGACAGCTTCACAAATAAATTGTTCTCAGAACCTTTCGGTTTCTGACGAATTAAAGCTGCTAAAACTCTGTGCCCAGATACAAATCTTATGTTAGAAGTAGCTTAGCTGATTTGTGGAACCTTCCTCAATAAGTGAGTAGAATACAGCAAACAGGTTATCTATAGAGTGGAATCTAAGTGAACTGCCTAAGAAGCTTATTGCTGTCCAGAAAGGTGCTGAAAGAGATATACAGGCTGTAACAAGCAGTCTTATCTCACACCATTCTGGCTTAATGGGCAGCTGCAGATTGGAGAGTGAGCCATGGGACTACATTTGCAAGTGTGTTTACAGATACAATATTGATTTCCTTGCTCACTAAGAGTATTTCTGTACTGCCACTGTTTGCAATAAACAACCCCGCTAGAGCCTACATGGTTGTGAAGCCATAATACATTATTTAACAGGAGCTGATCAATATAAAACAAGCATTCCCTTTGTTACAGGAGTGCTATTGACAGAATGCTTCTCCCTTTTAATTTTTTATTATTTTGCATTGATTGCTGAAGTGCTGTATAGTCTTCAACAACATACACTGAGTCAGGCCTGACCATAAATCTCACTTTTTATATAAAACAAATTGCCCCTTTTTAGCACAGAATTAATTTGGAAGAATATCCAGCATTCTTAGAAATCAATATGAACATAACCATTAACTTCAATAGAAGGAAAATCAAGCCTTTGATAAAATATAAAAATCTGTCCATTTAACCATCTCTGAAATAAAAGGTCAATACCCAAAAAAAAAACTTCCTATTCCCAAATAAATTCTTAATTTAAGAGTTCACCTGGAAAGAATGTATGGAAGTTGGATTTCTCAGCTAATAGGAGAGAAAGATCTTTGCATCTGTAATTTCAAAAATAATACTCTCTACTCTGTGTCTCAGATTTGACCTGCAGTTCTACTGTCCTGGTTTCAGCCGGGATAGTTAATTTTCTTCCTACTGCCTGGTATGGTGCTGTGTTTTGGGTTTAAGAGAAGAACAATGTTGATAACACACCAATGTTTTAGTTGTTACAGAGCAGTGTTTGCACTTTTTCAGCTTCTCATGCTGCCCTGCCAGCGAGGAGGCTGGGGGTGCACAAAAAGCTGGAAGAGGATCATCCAGGACAGCTGACCCCAACTGTACAAAGGGATATTCCATTCCACATGACATCATGCTGAACAATAAAACTGGGAAAGCTGGCTGGGGAGGTTGCTGTTGCTTGGGGACTGGCTGGGCTTCAGTCAGTGGACAGTGAGCAATTGCATTGTGCAACACTTCTTTTGTGTATTCTTTTATTATTTTCCTTTCTTTTTCTGTCCTATTAAACTGTCTTTACCTTGACCTATGAGTTTTTTTCTTTTTTTTTTTCCAATTCTTTTCCCCATCCATCCCTTTGAGAGGGATGAGCAAACAGCTGTGTGGTTCTTCACTGCTTGCTGGATCAAACGATATCTACTGACATGCCTGTAACATTATTCATATAACAACAACACAGGGTAGGTTTCCTGGACTGCCTCACAGATCTAATTCATCCTCTCTTACAAATTTCCATGTGGTTCAGTGGAAGCAGGGATGAAGTAGGGGGAAAAACCTACTTGAAAATTCCACTTCCACTTCTTGGACCTTTACTTATAGAAATACTCTTAACCACTGAAGTGTTAGGATCTTCATAAGGAAATTCATGGGCATAATTGTCAAAGACCACATTCTAGGCTCATACTCTCAACTGCCATTCATTAACTGTCAATGTGACATTTAGGGAAGCAGATGATTTACCACACAAAGGTGGTCTAAAAATCCTAAATTAATCTGTTGTTTGAGTACACTTCACTACAATTTTATAAGAGAGAAAGTACAGACTTTTCTTTCTAGTCTAAAAGCTTAAACTTTAAACCAAAAACTGAATTCTAAAACAAACTTATTCTGATTATTTTGACCTTTCTTATGTCTACTTCAGTAATGGTTTTCAATATTGTTTCAAGTTAGATGATGACTAATGTATCATGCAAAACTGAACATCTTTATGGAGAAAAAGGTGAAGAATGATACATCTGACATTTTGAAGAAACTGATGAAAACATTAAGTAAAATAAATACAAACCATATGAAGGCAAGTCCCAGATATGAAACAGGTAGCTTATCTCTTGCTCAGGGAAGATACTTCACTATTCTCTGAAATTTATTTCAAAATATGTAGAATAAATTGAGTGAAGGCATAATTTGCTGGTCAGCAAGGAGATATTCTGAGATGTTGAGACGGAGAATATACAATCAGGGAATTTCAGATTATTTTTTTTTTAACCATAAAATAACCACTACACGCTGCTGAATTTAGAACACTTAGTGGTCTCGGGATGTACTTTTCAAGTCACAGTTAAAGAAATCTTTACAAATTATCAATATCATAGGAGACTATCTAAACAGATTACAAATATTTCCAAATTGTTTAGTAGTATTTGATATTACACCATTCTACTAGCAGACAAAAAAGAGATGAGAAAAGGAGATATTCTCCAGAAACTCAAAGCTTATACCTCATAGCATCAATCACAGTGAAGAACAGATTGCCAGAGGCATTTCCTTTGTAATCTAGAAGACCATCTGTACAGTGTCATAAAATAATACAGCAAGCAGAAGCTTGCATACTGGTATCTGTGCCTATGTGCATATACACACCTAGTGCAAAAGCTGAGATGACTTCCACCCAGTGTATTGAGGGAAGAAGACATGACTGGTGTTCACTTTCTAAATAATGTTTTATGATATTAGTCATACAACGTTAAAAACATGTCCCATTTGCCAACCTTGAATGCTCAAAACTGAGCCTGTATGGATTTTCAGGTTGGACACACCAAAATTTTCAGTGTAGGGACAATAATTCCTTAACAGATTGAAGGTTGCTTACAGAGGTCCAAGATTTCTCTCACGAGGATATGCAAGAAGTGACAGGGGTATTGATCTATTAGTCTGCTCTCCAACCATACAGAGGCATTCCAGATTAAAGTAGGTTATTGGAAATGTAAATGCTCTGCTTAATGGGGGAGAGATCCTCTGGGGTTTGCATAGAGATTCAAAGAGCACACAAACTTCAAGGGCTGAATGGTCTTAGGCAGTCTGGATTCTGGTGTGGGAAATTCAGGTATTCATCTCAGAGTCAGAGGACAGACATAAGACTGTACAGCTCTGAAGAGATGCAAAATCACCTCTCAGTAAGGAGAAAGAAGAGTTTACCTGGAATTTGTAAAGCAGAAAGGTGAACCCATATAAAAGCTGATTGCTCCTGTCAGAAACAGGCACTTTGTAAGTGGCTGTACCTGGCAAGAATGAAGGGCAGGAGACAGACAGCAAGACAAGCCTCAGGGATGCATAAACACTGAAAAGCTAGCAAAGAAGCATGCTAGAGATATAATTCAAAACGTATTCCATTTACACCAAATTTGCCATTGCAAGATCCTCTCTCAAGTCATGAACTAGAAAAACCTTCCCCTTTCATGGAGTAAGAAATTATACACATAAGTAAATTATTGATTTATTTATACTATGTTTCAAATCAAAGGAAATAATTCTGTCAGGTTTCTATGCATTTTTTCACTTACTCTGCTTACTGTATGGGGCCATCCAGTAAGAAGGGCTGTCGATACTACTATATATCTGAAAAGATAAACACTTGACAACTTGGCAACACTTAAGCATTCTTCATCCTTATTCTTTTATGCATCGTAAGGATTTGCTCAGAACACCCACATACATGCACAAACATTGTGTCAATCACACAAAATACACTCCTTTTTCCAACCACAATTTTTCCTTTCCCAACAGTTCCAACTATAATTCACTGGCAGAGCAAAGTCTTGGAATGAGGATCTCATTAATCACTGGACAGAGACAGGCCTTTACTTCTCCTCAGCTCTAAAGGCCAAGGTGGAACTGGCTGCATCTCATTTGTCATAAACCTTCAGTAAATTAATTAGTTTATAGCTGGGTGGAGTGAGACAGGCTGGAGCTTACTGCAGCATTTTTTTTAATATATATTTTAGTCAGGATAGGGGCAGAATTTGTGGTTCTGAAGCTTTGCTTTCACTGCTGAGCAAGTCTGACTTTATCCTGCTTGCAAGAACCAGTACTGTAGTTCAGAAGAGGTCCCTGGGCTCTCAGGCCAAGTAATTAAAGTAACTTGCATAACACCTCACATCAAGAAACTGCATTTTTGCAGCAAGAAAAGGAGTCTTGTTCCATTCACAGTAGAGACTTAGAAAGAAGAAAAATGTCAGTCCCCTCTCCCAGGTTGCCTGCAATCCATTTTACCTTACCTACAACAAGCAAAGGCAGCAAAACAGGAAGAAATAACTGAAAAGCCTTATGTGCAGCTTACCAAAGGATCAGAAAAGACACTGCTTTTTTTGTCTCAGTATGGTGGAAGTGAGTTTTCAGGAAGAGTTTACATAAGGATTGGTTAACGGCCCCTGAACAGCAGAGCTCTCTTATAAGCTATCTCACAGTTCCTCACTCTGCCAAATAGACAGGCTACCACCCATGGAGGGATTGTGCCTGAGGCTTGCTCTTTTGTTCCACAATTGCTTGGTTCATGTAGATGCCTGGATATGTTACAAAAGCTGTAAAGTTTGTGCAAGTTGCTCCCCTCCCTCTACCCCATCTTAGTCTTGCTCCCTAAGATGGGGGCACACCAATGACACTCTCCAAATGGAACTAGCCAGACCATGCACGGTCTATCAAGTCCAGCGAGGATCAGCAATGGACTCCAGAGGACAAAGACTCTCTCAGGATGCCAGGTTAGAGTCAAGAAAAACGCAATCATTAAATCACTTATTTATAAAAAGTGGAAGAATCCTCAGTAAAACAAATATTGTATTGCACGTAAATTGGGACTGCTCTGCAAAGAACTAAAAAACATATCATTCTTCCCCCAGGATATTTCTTGGAAGGTAAAGATATGGGTTGGGTTCTCCATTGGCAGAGGTGAGCCTTTTTCCACCCACCCCGTGGGCAAGTTCCCCAGCCACTGAGTTATTTGGCTATAAGACGGACTGCATGACCTGCTAATTGTATGAATGGTGTGCAAGTCTGGTATTTATCTAGCTTTGCTTTTAATGGAAATGTGGAAGTGTAAAATTAAAATGTTTTGTTTATAGGAGGAAAAAAATATACATTTTTTTCCTCATAATATATAAAATATACATTTTTTTCCTCAGTTTGCTCTCCCCTCCCCTTTTTCCCCCTCAAGATTTTTTTTTTAAAAAACAAATTATATTTCTTGTTACAGAAGCAAGAATGTTCATTTAGATTTAGCTCAAGCCAAGTTCATTTTCATTTTTTTAAAGATCATGGCATTTAAAAGGGTAAAGTATACTGTACTTTAAGTTAATCCCTATTCCATTCCTTTCTGTTCTAGGCTACAAGGCTTAATAAATTAAGAAACTGAGAATTTTACTGACATCCTTAAATTTCCAGGCTGTTAAAGATAATGTACTTTAACTGTGATGAGAAAGCTTTGTCTTATGTATTTGCTCTCCTTATCTAAGATACAAGATATTTTTATATTTCAAATTTTAAAAACTTACACTCTTTTCCAAATTAATGAGGTCTGCTCCCCTCCCATTTCATTCCTCAAGTTCAAGGATGCCAGGGTTCTGCTTACTACATAAAACATTTGATAGTTTGGAAGAATAAATAAAAATATATTATTTTTTTTCTTCTCTTGGTGAAGCTTACAGATGAACAGACCATTTTAAAATGTCAACAACAGCACTTAGCCAAGAATGCAGAGATTGATAGTTTCTCAAAAAAATTAAGAGTATTTTAGGACATATTTGGTTAACAAAATATCTCAGGTTTCCCACCCAGCCTCAACAGTTGGCTTTTGCTGTACTAACCACTGCTGTTAAATTATATAGTACACACTACACTTATGATGGACATGGACAATTGGTTATAGCGGACAAAAACAGAACTCCCAAACCAAACATATTAAGTTCAAGACATTCCTCTCTGGTTATAACAGACAAACCTAGGCCACAATGCCAATTTTTGGGCTTTTTCTGAACCCTGTAAGTGGACTGAATAGAAATGGGAACTAGTGAGGAAAGTTACAGGAATACTATGTTTTTAAAATAGATTGTGCCTTAAACCAGAGACTGATCAGAATGGTAAATGAGGTTATGCCAGAGTAGCACTTTCTGCCAGCTTGCTTGACCACTGCATAGCAGATGAAGGCAGAATTTTCTGTAGTCTGTCCGTTTCTGTTCTAAGAAAGCCAACTTCAGCGGATACAGTACTGTGGAGGTGTAAAGGACTGTGAGTTGCAGCTCCTTTGCAGGGCTGCATTTGAACAAGAACCTTGATTTTCTTCTTGATGCTGTCTGGGATTCAAGTCTTTCAAGGAACAGAAAGTCTTGGCTTCTTCAAGTATAAATAAGTGTCTACTACCTTTGGTAATGCAAACAACTAAATTTTACAGATAGCATTTTGTCCTATATGTCCTACATGTGCCAAATAGAGAAATGAACATCCTAAGTCAGCACAAAGTACCTTGGAAATTCTTTGGTCTTGGAAAAAGATGTCCCAACAAACTTTTTTGGAAGAAAGGAAGGGAGGAAGGGCTTTTTTTTTTCAGAAATATGGTGAAATATCTGATCTACCATAGTCTTGTGTTGCACAATATACATTTGAAAACACTAGGGAGTCTGTGCAGTGATTTTCCAGTCAGTTGGGTTCTGTTTCCATCTACATGTCTCTTCCCATCTTAGCATTCAATAAGCATCCCACAATACTTTGTGACTGTCTAAACCCCACAATGCTTCGTGATTGTTTCACTTCAACAAGAAGATGCCTCAAGTCCATTCATTTTTGGAGAAAGATTGCTATGGCAAGTCCTGTCAGAAGAAAGCATATAAAGTACATATATTGACAATTGCACTTGTTTTATGGAGTTATAATTAAAAGCATTTGCAAGATGCATTCTTATTTATTGTATTTTCCCAAAATGCAGAAAATATTTCTAATTAAGTTAATTTATTAAGAGAGCTTGGGATTTTAATCTCTTCATTTTTACCAAGGTTCAATGTTTTAAGATCTATTTATCAGTTATAACTAGATGCTACCTTTACTGAGTGCTACTGCACAGAATTTGATAGACGGGGTGAAGTACCATCAATAGATGTGGCTGTCATACAGTTTTCTCTGCATTGAAACAAGCATCTTTGCACATGGCATCAAGTAACCACTGGTCTTTCTCTTTACTGACTAAATAACAACCCAAAAATAAGATATAGATTTGTAGAAAATGTATCATTTTCCTAGAGAGTATCTAAAAATATTTGGGGTGCATGCTGATTGTTTAGTCCTATCTATCTTCTTTTGATTTCCTTGGTTAAAGGTACTATACTCAATGGAAAAAAAATAAGAAAAAAAAAGGGAAAAAAAGTGCACTAAGATTACATTTGGCATTTTGAATGCAACAAAAGGTACCTATAGGGATTTTTATTGTACAGTCAAGTAAACTTCAGCTGCCAGCCCTGTGATCAGTTCTTCAATAGGCAAAGAGGACTCAGCTTTAACCTGGCCATATGCTGGTTCCCACCAGTATAATAACATATTTTCTTCCTTACAAAATGCATTTACAATTATTATTTGGCTTTCAAGGAAAATTTTGAAATAAAAATGTAACTAGACTTCCTAAGTGAGTGTCTTTTTTTTTTTTCATAAATAAAAAAAAATGTATATCTGTTTTGATTAGAGCCAAATTAAATCCTTTTCCCTGACATGAAAACTCCTGCAAGATGACTTGCAAAGTCTTGTGTTTTTATTGGCATTCTCCTATTATGCTCACATTAAAGAGCCCAAAATATGCTAAATATGACCCTCCACCTGGAGATAGAGTAACTGCTGTATACATGGAGTCTGAGAAAATGCATCGCTGAAACTTTGATCACTTCTTTAAACGTGTCAGTAAGGGGAAAAATTTTGGCCTTCTTCAGAAGTGAATGGGAGTTTTGTCATTGACTTCAGTTGGACCAAGATTTCAATAGCTGTCTCCTGATATGAGTTTCTAGATTTATTGTGTATCTTTGTTCAAGATCCACACTTCACAGGAATAATACGCATAACTTAGCACTAAAATTGATTTAAAACTTTGGCTGACATTTTCCTGAAAAATGAATATTCCCTTTTAAATTTTTTGAAGAGGAAAAAAGAAGAAATCAAACAAACTTCATTTTCAAAACTGTTTCAGTCTTACTTGAAATGTCTTCATTTCACGTCTGATTATGTGGGTTTCTCTGCCTTCTTTTCTCCTTATTAGTTTCTGTCTTTTCTGTCTTCTGGAAATACACAGAAGAAAAATAAAGAAAAGAAAAAAAAAAAAAAAAAAGAATCAAAAAGGGAGAAATGTGGGTTAAAAAAAAAAAAAAAAAGAAGAATTACAGTTATTTTGGAGGAGACAGATGTGGGGGGCAGCTTCAAAGCTACTTTTTTTTTTTCCAGAATACTTTGCTATGCTGTTCTCAAAAGAAAATACAATATTCCGAAAGTTAATTGCACACTCTATGTTGTTGTTTTTTTCCTCTTTTGAAATTATCTTATTCATTTCAGAGCTGCTAACTGATTTTTCAGGAACTTATAAAAAATGCTAGTTTAGTATGCCCTATTGTGTAGATGGGCAAAATACAGAAGACAATGACAGTAGCAAAGTCCATGGAACAGTAAGCAGCATGTGGCTTTTATATTAAGTGAGAAAATATGAGCCTATACAATTTAAAACAAAAAAAAAATGTTACTTATTGTGGAGTTACAGCAAACCGAAATATCAATGACCATTCAGTGAATAATTTCTGTTCAGCAAAACACCTATCCAGGTGAATAAATACTTCACGTTTTGTTCTGACCTCATCCAGGTAACCAGTCTGCTCTTTCAGCCTTGTCCAAGTTCGTCCACTTTAAGACACTAAAAAATTGATTAAATATATTTGTCATATTTTTATTATCAATCAATAGTCTACGAGTGTATATGAAAATCCATTTTCTGAGTATCTGAAATTTCCATCTATAAGCTCTTGTGTAAAGAGCTACTTAACTGACAAGGTCAAAGCATTGAACATTCATGTGTTAACACATTTTTTTGACATAATTATTTTTATTAACAGATTGATGCAAGTTTCTTAAACACCATAAAGTAATTCTACTCTATGGTGCTGGAAAGTTCATGAGGTAAACTTTCTTAGCTATTTTTTCTCCTTAGCCGTAACATTCTAGTCTCTTTATAATATGTTGAAAAATTTTAATTTAAAATTTTAATTCATCAGGTACCAATGATGAAATGAAATACAAAGAGCAATATTGCATAAACAACAACAAAGACCTACAAAATTTCACTGTGGGTATATGATATTACCTATTTTCATCTTCATTGGCAGGTTGCCAACAGAAATTTGTAAAATAAATTTTTAAAAAATGTATGTATGAAGGATTTTCTAAGATAAAAATTGCTTTAATTTTATCTAATACAAATTTAATCCAGTCAGATGGATAGTTGCTCCCTGTACACATTCAAGTAATGAGCAGAGCACACTTCAATTTCCCACACTTCGTTATTCATGTCATACATTATCAGTATGACATAGAATGAGATACTGTTTGATATAGTGGAACAGAAAGTTTACCACCGACCCTACCAAAGTCCTGGCACAAAGTATTTTGATAATTTAACAAAGTTTATGAAAAAGTCATCAATAAGAATAGCACAAGAAAATGTTTGAAGAATTTGAGTTTGATATCCGTACCCAAGGATAAAGGATATCCTGTGTGGCAAAGAGGTAAGGGTACTCTTGAAAACCCTTTCATTTGGCAAATCTGTTGAACACCTGAAAGCACCTGCCTACCTGTAGAGGATTCAATACATCCATGGCTTTTCTCTCTTCCCTCCCAAGCTTCATCTAGCAGGGAACTTCTGCTACATTAGGCTTTTAAGAGCACTGGGAATTACTAGCTTTATCTACCTGCATAACCTTCTCCCAAGTGGATAAAAGAGCCGTCAGTTCCACAGTTCCTGTGACACAAGCTGTTTGCAAGGAGATCATAATATCTCATCAGAATCTATTACAAAATCCAGTACAGAAACTGTGCCGCATTATGGGCTAGCCATTTCAAGCCTTGCTACAAGCATTTACTTCCCTACCATTCCTCAACACAGCAGACTCTTCTTTCCTTTATGCTTATTTATTGGCAACTCACTATGAAAACATTGAATTATTTCTTAAATTTTTTATACTTAATTACCTCTTAAAATTGTGAGATCCCATTAAATAATGTTCCAGTCATTCACCCACTCATCCTGCTGTTTGTAATGCTAAGGACAACGCTACCAAGCAGATATTTGGAGTGTTGTTTTTGGACCCTGGAATTTTTGATATATCACAGACCCTTAAGATACTATACCATACTTCAAGGACCATAGCAATCTAAATCGTTAAGCAAGTTGTATTTAATACCTACCTCCTTAGATCCCCTTTCCCATCTAGAACTGAATTCCTTTCTTTGGGCTTTAGAAATACTTTCTTAACATAAATTCCTTCCCTATCATTTATAGGCTGAACTTTGAAACAATGAGTGAAGTGAAAGTTAGAGTCATATGTTGTGGTAATTCAACTCAAAACCATTAAATAAAAAAGGTTTATAAATGATTATATAATGAGCCACATAACATTGACACTGAAGAACAAATCAGAATGGAAGTGAACATGTGACATGTGGGCAGCTGTGTACACTAACGTGTTAGCACATTCCAAAGGCTAGAAAATATTTCCCCCCCCCCCCAAAAAAAAAAAAATCCCCCTAAGATTCAAAATTTAAGTGAACTAAATATTTTTATGTTTTTCATGATTTATTAATATAAATACTTAGCAATACTTAAAATACATAAATTTAAGTAACCAAATAAAGTATTCATTCTGCCTGGGTGCTTTCAGGGAAAAAATAAAATAAAAAATCTCTTTAGATCATCCAAGTCTTTAAGCACCAAAAACACTTATGAAAAATAAATTATCCTGAGTTCGAATATCCAGAAGTAACACAGTAAAATTTATTCTACAATTCAGCCACTAGATAGATGAGATCTTACTGGTGGAGGTCTGCATGAGCTTGAATGTGTTGTTCAATATTTTACTATTTAGAGTTCTTTTGCCTTCAATGAAGCTGGAAAAAATTAACAAAACAGTTATTCTTTGATAGAGGAAAATTGTGTGTTAGATCACTTATTTGTGGTACTCTTGCTACAGAAGTAAGGATTACTTATCCTTCCATAACTTGCAGATTTTATAACTTTTTTTTTTTTTTTTTTTTTTTTTTTTTTTGCAGGCCAATTGCAGCAAAAGCACCAAAATGTAAAAAATAATAATTTCATTTTTGTTCAATGCAGGCTGTTCAGATATCAATATCATTTCCCACCCTTCATGCCTGTTTGCTTCCTTAGAGGTGAGAAGAGAAAGCAGTCTTTCTACAAAAAGGGCACAAAACCTTCACACTTGTGTCACTTGAGCATTCCAAGTCAGTGCAGGAAACCACAGCACATTTGGCAGGAATCTACCATTTTACTGACTGTAGTAACAATCTCTCTATTTCTGAACTTCCTGGAATTGCATGCTGATTTCCAAACAAAATGGTTTCTGCACAGGTATACTTCTCAGTGTAATTAACATGTTATGAAAAAATGTGTTACGCCCTCTGCTTTCCAACAGCTCAGTAGTATCAGGGTTGCATACAACTTCACCAGGGCTCCCAGCGTCTCTGAGATGGCTAGGAGAGGGCCAGTGCTTAAATGGCTGGGGACAGAGCCAGTCATTTTGCTACAATACAGATTTACCAAGGATGGGAATAACGTCTCTGAACACCACCTGAAATCACAGGACAGAGTGAAGGGAGCTGGCATCAAGACAGCTAGTGCACTCCCACTGCACTCACAATGGTGTACATGCTAACAAGGGACCTCTAATAGCATAGCTGTGCTAACACCTTTATCTAGGCTACGTACCAAGAAGCACTCTTCTAGTGCCACATTGATGTCCTGCTGCTCCTGGATAATGTGGTAACTCAGCCCACAGTAGATGACAGCTGTTTGCATGTGCTTCCAAGTGAGGATCAGACAAGTCCCAAGTAGTGATATTTGGAGAATTTATTTCCCTCTAGCCTCTGCTTAAAACAATACTTAGACCAAAGAAGACACTTTCAAAGAGATTTGTTAGTTATCACCCGTGCTCAGTAGTGTTAAGGAACCACTACAAACCTCTCCTCTATACTTATGAAATCCTAATTTTTTAAAACCGTATGATGACAATACCTGGGATCTAGATACATTAAATTAAACAAAAACAAATATACATCTCTCTGAAATAAATACTGAGCATTCAGTTTCACATCTGCAACTCTGCAATTCATGGAGCCACTTTGGGTAATAGAAAACTGGGGAAGTTTTCCTTTTCCTTCTTTTTTTCCTATTCTTGTCTTAGCTGTGAAATCAGTGCTTACATTGCAGCAAAGTTCAGTCATTCTACTTGGACTTCCTTAGAAAATACAACTGATCCACAAATACAGCTTGTATAATCTCTGCGTGTGAGGTCTGAAATTGGGGAAAATAATGGAAAAATAAGGAAAATTGGCTTAAATCCAAAACAATTGACTGTTGTTTTTGTTGTTGTTAGTGGTTGGTTTGGTTTGTTATTGTTGTTTGTTTTTGTTTTTGTTTTGTTGTGTGTTTTTGTTTGTTTGTTTGTTTTTATTAAAATCTCTGCCAGACTTATTCAGGTAAGTAGGATCAAGCTTTTCCCTTTATTATAATATTTGCCATATAAAACTAAAATGTTTTAACGTACTCATTATTTCAGTGTAACCAATGACCCCTCTTTTAAAAGCTGTTCTAGATAAAGACAAGATTTATACAGATTTTATCTTAGGTTGTATTGTCAATGTTTGATCCTTCAAGCCTTCAAAAATCTTATAGCATTATACATGCATTGACATACACAAAGGATTCAAGATTTTTCAGTAGACTCAAAGATTCAAAACAAATGAAATAAATATAATGAAGGCTTCTAAATTTCATAATATGATTAAAATATCCTACAATTTTAAATACAGGCACATTAACATGGGTGGAGGGGGAGGGAGCGTGGTTTTACTTATCTCCAGCATTTCACCCACGTTACTTATCTCAGATGATGACCTCTTCTCAAAAATAGTCTTGTTAGGCCAGAAAAGATCATTTCCATTATATGTGTAGTTGATCCCTGTCCCCACAAGAGCTCTGATCTTTGATGAAATCTGTAATAGTAGAAAAGCAGCTTATGGAAGTAATTCATGTTACTGACAGTTCTCGCTGCCTCAGATTAACCAATCACTAATATATTTTAAACAGTTATTTCTAATTCTATAATTCGTTCTTTTTGCCTTTGATAATGATATTATTTTCTCTGTGTAAAGAAATAATAAACAAGTATTTTATTGGTCATTTTATGAAAATTATCCTCAGTATGCTATATTTTTCCACCTCACATATTTTGATTGGAAATTATTTCAACCAGTATTAATGATTAGTTACATTAACTGGTATTTTGTATCAAGATCATAGAATCATAGAATCACACAGGCTGGAAAAAAATCTCTAAGATCAACAAGTCCAACTGTTAAACCATTACATGACACATTCAAGCGCCATCTAAGTTCTTTCCAAGCTATTCATAAAACAAGTAAAATTGAGATTAAATTTAATTTGAACCTCAGCCACATCAGAATATCACATACTAAGTATTTATCTGATGTCAAACACACATTTTCCTTTCATCTCCAAAAACAGACACTCCTGTTGAAATTATCATCTTAATTATCAGCAGCATATTATATCACATCAAGTAATGCTAAAGTTGTTTATATTTGCAAATGTTTTTCCTTTAAAGTCCAATAAATAACCCAGTTTCAGAATCCTGAGGGAACTGGCTAAGGTAGTTGCCAAGCCTCTCTCCATCATATTTGAAAAGTCATGACAGTCAGGCAAAGTCCCCAGTGTCTAGAAAAAGGAAAACACCATTGCTGTTTTTAAAAAGGGTAGAAAGGAGGACCTGGGGAACTACAGACCTGTGACCCTCACCACTGTGCCTGGGAAGATCATGGAACAGATCCTCCTGGAAGGAATGCCAAGGCACATGTAGGACAACGAGGTGATCTGAGGCAGCCAGCATGGCTTCAGCAACTTCAAATCGTGCCTGACCTGTCTGGTCACCTTCTATGGTGGAGTGACTGCATCAGGTGACAAGGGAAGACTAACAGATGCCATCTACCTGGACTTCTACAAGACTTTTGACACAGTCCCACATGACATCTTGATCTCCAAACTGAAGACAGAGATTTGAAGGGTGGACCATTCAGTGCACAAGGAGTTGGTTGATGGCTCTACCCAGAGAGTTGTGGTCAACTGCTCTATGTCCAGGTGGAGGTCAGTGTCCCTCAGGGGTCTGCCTTGGGACCAGTGCTATTGAATATATTTTATCAACAATATAGACAATGGGATTAAGTGCTTCCTCTGCAAACTTGCAGACGACACCAAGCTGAACGGTACAGTCATAACAGAAGGAAGAGATGCCATCCAAAGGGAGCTGGACAAGCTTGAGAAGTGGCCCATGTGAACTTAATGAGGTTCAACAAGTCCAAGTGCAAGGCACTGCACGTGGATCAGGATGATCCCAGATATAAGCACAGACTGAGAAAAGAACTCATAAAGAGCAGCCCTGCAGAGAAGGACTTGTGGGTTCTTTTGGATGAAAAGCTTGACATTAACCGGTAGTGTGTGCTAGCAGCCCAGAAAGCCACGTTACGAGAGGTGTAGCCAGCAGGTCAAGGGAGGTGATTGACCCCCGATTAGTTTTTTTGTTTGTTTATTTGTTTGTTTTTGGCATGAGTTCACAAAGAAATGCAAAATCTTTGTTATTATAGAAAAGATCCTTGCATGCAAGCAAGCCATTTCTGGTCTTACTGTGGCCAGTTCTCAGGCTTTAAACATTAACCTCATTTCAGGATACAAGGAATTCCTAGATGAGATTTACAGCCACATCTGAAATCTCCATCCAAGTCTTATCTTAAGACTGGAAGAAACTAATTTTTCTGCCTTGCACAATCATAGCCCTGCCACAATCTCCTTGGCACCTTAGACCACAATAGTAGCAACCAATAGTGAAGTTTCATGCAGACAGATGTCCTGCTCTATTTATAGATTAAATTTATTTATAGATTTCTGCACCTGGAGAAGTATCTGCAGAGAGATTAGAAGTATTTGCTGAGAAGGCCTCTACCTAAAAACAGCTGGGATGAGTTTGCTTGCAAATACACTTCAAAGCTTTGCCCAGATTGATTGCAGTAAAATATATCAGCACTCAGGTACAGCCACCACTTTCAGAATGATGGATGAAAAGTTCAGAAAATGGTTTTTTTTTTCATCATATTACCCAACCTGGGTTCCAGAGTCCTGGGACAATATCTTGTCTGCACAAAGAACGTACGCATGAAGACATTGTGACTTAAACTCAAGGTATAGCAAAAACAACAAAGAACTTTTTTCTTTGTGTTTCATAATTTATATATTTTAAAACTTATTTTAACTGTGAAAGCAGATTTAAATTACATTTATATTGCTTAATGTTGCTCCACAAAACTTTGACTGACCTAGGCTTCTCTTTCTTAGGCAGGAGATAATGCCCTGTTATGAGAGAAGAAGAACATTATAAGGGATAAATACAAGAAATGAACCACAGCATAAATTCTACTTCAAAAGACGTGACACTTTGGTTTCCTATTATATTTTCTCATTCTTTTGCCTAAATCATAAGATTTATATGCCATGCAACAAATTAACTTCAGCAATATTTTGGATGCTATATCTATCCCAGAAAAGGGTGAGGAAATAAATCAGACACCCCAGATTTATATATTCTAGTCTTACCATTCAACCTTCTCTGGCTTTCCCCTAAAATCTATGCATGCAAGCCCCAAAGAAATATGAATTTCAGCTCCTTACAAGTACGGCTCCTCCTTTCCAACACACTAGTTCCTCCCATCCCCGCTAAACTTTCTTTTTGTTCAGCTTCCACCTTTCAGCCCTGTTCAGATTACAAGATTGTGTTTTCTTCAACTCATTGGTGATTTTGTTTCGGATAGGAATTTTACTCACTTTCTTCTTCATTAAACCATAAAGAAAAGTGCAAGAAACACGATACAGAAGTAAATCCAACACAGAGATATTCTGTAGCCATATTCCAGCCCGAGGTTAAAAAAAAAAAAAAAAAAAAAAAAAAAAAAGATAGAGATTGGCAGGATTTAGGAAGTTAAATCCAAATCTGTTGCCTTCAAAATCTGTAAGCAACTCTTCACTAATGGTCAAAGCTCTTAAATCACCTGAAACTCTTTTGACACCGAAGGAAACATAAAGGAATGACGTTTAGGGCTATGCTTTGAAGAATAGGGGGTGCAACTATACCTCCACCTACTAAAGTAGGTCAACTGCCCTTTCACAGTGTTGTCCAGAGTTAGAAAAGCAAGAATCTCATCCTAGGATTTATCCAGACAGTCCAGCCCTGACCAAAAATGTCTCTGAGGCTGCTTCCTAAACTGTTAGAAAGGGCATCACTGGAATTTCTTAGACTGCAGCCAGAATATATCTCACCAGGCACTCCAGTAAATTATATTAGGCTTTTGTTTCTCCACTCCCTATCACAAATTCTATTTTAATTGGTACATTTTGACTTTGCTGAACACTTGAAGACAGCATTGCTCTGCAATCCCTAGAGCACCAGGCAAAACAAACAGAATTTCAAACTTCTCAGCATTCCTACAACATCACACTGCTATAACAGCATCAGTTTATCTTCTTATTTGGAAGATTTTCTCGAGTCATTAGGATTGAGATCAGGGGGCACACTTATGCTCAGCAAGATTTATTCACTGGCAAATTCTGTATACGTGCAAATTACCCAATCTCCCCCCCCCCCCCCCCCCCCCCCGAATTACAATCATCTGTTAATAGCTCAGGGACACATGAATTAGTTTACATCTTTTGACTGAAGAGATTATTAACATGGTGAAAGGAAGAGCATAAGGGATTTTATTAGTGGAGCCAGGGTTTCCAGATGAGATAAATAGAGAAGATACCAGTAAGAGATACAAGAGCTTGGATTATTAATAGTGGTACTAGTATGACTTGATAGTATTGATATTCAACCAACCAACCACCTTCAGAAACTTTATTATATCTGTCTTCAAGTTCATCACTTATTTTCTTCACTCTGTCCTCAAATAGCCTTCAATACACAACTGTTTTCTTATAATCCAGTTCTTGGGTGTAATGATTGTTTTTTCCTCTTGTATTTGGAAAAGTGCTCAGGCCCTTCTAGATGTAGTCACAACATAAATAGTTTTTATCCAGACTGCTGGAATGCCCACTCAGTGTGTTAGCTGCATGTTCAATCACCTCTTGTTCTCTTCCAGGGATTGTCCCATATTTCCTGGAGTTTGTTGCCAGCAGCAGGGGAGCATCTATACAATCAGATATGCAGTTTCAGAAAAGCAGATTGTTTTCCCCTAATTTTTCTAGGGAAATTAGATAACATTTTTAATGAACTCACTAAAACAGGCAAGCTACACAGAATCTACCAGCAATAAGGCTGTGTGCATTATGCAGCAAGACATGATGCAAACGCAAGTATAATAAACACTTCTAGAGAGGGCTGCCTGGTGAAGTTGTGGTGCAGCTGCTAGCCAAGTGACCCTAATCTCAGAGCAATCACAGAGTCCAGAAAGCTGAATTCATAACAGTTATGCGTTCAGAGTTGGGGAGACAGAGTCAGAAAAACAAATATTTCTTCTCATTTTTAACATGGGATTTGAAGTACAAGACCTGGTTTTAAATATCAGACCAGGTTCTCTCTTTCCCTTTTGCTTCATCTTCTTCAAGTTGGTATAAATGTTACTCTACAGAGGTGAAATGAAATTCCAGATGACTTCCATGAAAAGATCTGTTGAATAAAACACATCAAAAATCTGGTTTCCTGAGCAGTCTTTTCCTTAAATTTTCCTGTTGTAAAAGAATGGAGAATGTTACTCACTTGGCTGTATGAAGCCCCTTAAGAATTTCAACAGTAAGACAAGAAATTAATTCAGTGACAAGTTCTGGCATTAATGCAGAATATCTACACCTCTAATTAAAGCAGAATTACTCCATTTTTAGTACAGTATATGTGACTTAATTATATTCCTTGCCAACTAAAAGGTACATAGCTAGTAAGAAATAACTCACAATTACAGTCTGCGTTTCCAAGGAGAGATTTGTAGACAATTTGTTAGGAAGTGAAACAAACATTTCCCATATTAATAGGTCTTTTCTCTAAATGCATGTATGTGAAAGTTTTGTACACTCCAGAGACAGGGGAAAATCATACTGATATCCTTACCAACTTTAACTTATTTAGTTAAAATACTTTTATACAAAAGATATATATTAAGAATTATTAAGGATAATCTAAAAAATTAAGTAATTGAATAGTTTACACCTCTCTCACTACCCGGACAGTACAATAGTCACCAAGAATCCACTTCCACTCAGAGCAATAAAACTGTGCTTTTAGAGTAATCTCTGCTAACAAGGCTATATAAGTAGACCTACCACTGCTTTACTATATCATTTGGGATTTTTATATACCTTCCTATATAATGCAAAAATTAATACAATGACAACATACTCTGTGTGTACAGAAAGTGACCTATCCAATTGTTCAATAGTCAACTAAAATTATTATTTCTAAGACATAAAGCAAAAATCACAAAGAATGTGTTTAGCCTGTATTATTCACAGACCTTGGTCAGGTTTCATTTCTGCAAATGGCACCTTTATTTCCTACCCCAGGGAACTCTGTTTTTCTTTTTTGTTTGTTTGTTTTGTGTTGTGTTTTTTGTTTTTGTTTTTTTGGCATGTCAGCTAAACTGACATAGTCCAAATTCACATCAAAAGTTCACAAGATTCACCTACAGAAAATAAATAAGCACTGCTATCATGGCCCTAGGAAGTTATAACCATAGCTTTCTAAAATTACATAAAACAGCACTTACCAGTGCTTTCCATTTGGGGCTCCCAATGAGGTTGACAGGGATGTAACAGAATCTTTACAATCTCATTTGTAACTGAAACAAGTAGAAGCACAACAAAGTCTTCATCTACCCTTCTCTGTACTGAAGAGAGAAAAATAACAAGCCTCAATTTTCTTTGTTTTTTAAGGCTACTTAAAATTAGAGATTACATGGATCACCAAATACTTTTAGAATCATATTATAAAGCTTTATGATATTTAAAGAATGTAATTTGTTGTATTCTTTCAAGATGGAAAGAGTTCTGCCTGTTTTCACATATTCTGATTTTAAATCTTTTTATTCTCAGCTTGGAACAGAAACACTTTTGTTATTCTCAGCTGGGCCCAGCCCCACAAACATTTCAGCTCTGCCTTCATCAGATGCAGATCACACCAGCATTTATCGCCACTAATCACCACTCCCTCTGGCACTGACATTATCCTGGGGAGTTTCCTATTCACCTGACATCAATTACCCTAGACCCTGCTGATACTTAATTCATATCATCATACTTAATTAATCATTAACCCCTTCACTGCAGTCACGGCTCCATCATTTGTGTTCACAGCATCTGCAAAATATTAAGGGCATTTAACTATATATTCATCGTGAGCTCTTCCTCCAGAGTATGAAGTATATGTGAAGTATGAAGTGTACATGGCTATACACTTTAGCCATGTTTCAGAAGAGTATCATACAAATATGTTAAAGAAATAATGTTCCTGATCCATAAACTTAGCAATTGCATGTCTGCCCTTCAGTTGTCTTTAGAGCCATTTCATAAAATTGTGTTTTTCACAAGGATATCAGAAGTCCTGCCTGATCACTTAATCAGGAAAAAATGTTCATGACAATTAACAGAGCCCATTGAGGAACACCATGTTTCAAAAATATTAAAATAAATAAAAAAGGTTAAACAGATATAAAGGAAAAGACCAAGTTAACTGTTTTCAGCTCACTCTAGGAATCTGCTGATCATGATATTGATAGAGCTTGGTGTCTAAAATATCTGAACAAATACATGAGGTGAATCCACAGCAAGCTATGCATCTCTGAGAATATTTTCTATTCATAGGTGATATGGTAAAGAGGGATAGTCTTTTTTATGTAGAGCCTAGAATTCTATTGAGCTTTAAAAGTCCACTTACTTAGACTAATATTCCATCTTTCCTTTTCATGGGAGACATATAGCAAAAAAAAAAAAATACTACTGTGTGTGGAGTCTTCAATGTAGGACTCTAAGCATACTGTAACAGATGCAGTGAGGCTGAGGAATAAAACAAGTACTGAGGATGGGTCATTTCAGGGAGCAACCCCCTATGCAGAATGTGCACAAGTAATCCACTCCTGTCAGTGGACAAGGATTATCGGACAAGTATTATTAGAATTAAATCCTGTGGTTCTTTGTCATATCTCATAACCTCTTTTTATGTTTTTCTTTTAATTTTAAGTTTGAAATGAAGGTCTATGAAATTACATTTATCTGAAGCAAAAGAGAAAAGGAATTAATACAGAGGATATATTAGTGGATCTCAGGTTAACAGCAAATCTGAAGGTTCGTATTCTTCGCTTAAACCATTGGAAGACAAATAGCACACCACTGATGAGATGTTTCTGAGGTCTTTGCATTCTGCTTTTATTTTGTTTTGCTTTTAGATTAAGAGAAAAGAAATATTTAAAGAGCTGAGTATCTAACAAATCTCATTTCACAAGCATCAAGAAAGAGGTTAATGAGGTTTCAAAATACAGTTAAGTGGTACCACTATCACAGGAGCTGTGAATGTTTGTAAAAGATGCACATGAAAGAAGACCCATTTTAAAAGTATGGAAGATTCTCGCTTTCATTTCTTCTTCTAGCGTGGTAATGTCAGAGAGATTTTTAATTTTTTATTAGAGGTGCAAGGTAAAATAGAACAAAGCCAAATTTACTTGTCTCATATCTCCACTGATCAAGTTGCAGAGATCAATTAATTAAAAAAAAAAAAATTAAAAAAAAAAAATAACTTTTCTTAATATGTATTTCTCTTAGAAATATCTCTAGCAAATACATCAAAGTTATACATCGTTCTATGCCAGACTGAAATCAAACAGTTCTACCTTGTGGCCAGGCATAATACAATCATATCTATAGATCAATGCCTATTACTTCACTTTGAAAACAAAATAAAACAAAAAATAAACAAGCATTCTATTCACTCCGGTCTCCTAGAACTAAGAGCACCAGTTTTTACATTCTTACAAAGACCTGTAGATCCACATGGTAGATCAGAATATTACTGATGGAAGATCACCTCTCCCGGTTACAGTCACGAGTGCTATGTTTACTTCAGCAAACTATGTTTTACTTTAAGTAAGTAAAGAACTTGACTAGCATTTCCAAGGAAAAGTGCATTATTGAAGGAATAGACAGAGCTGGTTTATTTCTAGCAGTTGGAAAGAGTTCAAACTCAGCCAGTTGAGAGAAAATTTCTTCAGCTAAATGTTTTTTGTTGAAATTTTCCTAAAGAATTTAGCCCGAGGCAGACAGCGAGTATGGAAAATTTCAGTCCAAGCAGCTGAAGTATGATGAAAGTATTAGAAATTGAAAATGGGATTTTACCATGAGATGTGTCAGGCAACTTTAGTAACAGTAAGTGCCCCCCTCTAATACTGGTCTGCTTAAAGGCACCAGTGACTGCTATTAATTCCAGACCTGGCTGTAATGGATAGTGTCCTCAAATCCTCTTCAGGTTAATTGAAAAAGTACGTCAATGCATTTATAGAGTCTAGTATCAGGAAAAACAGAACCTTTTCCCCAAACCAGTTATCCCAAAAGTAAAGGCTGAGCAAATACAGGCTTCAGTATCTAGGGATTTTTCTTGCAGCTGGTTGTGTATATACCTAGTAGATGTTTCATACCAAGGACTGGGTATGAAAAATGGTGATTGTCAGTGGGGAAAAAAAAATAATAATAATATATGGAGAATTGCTTATGAGGGAGCAAAAGGAAAAGATCTTTTCTGGCATGGGAGAGGATTGAAAAAGCTGTATCTGTTCTGCATTTGGCTAGGACCATCATTTTTTCTCTTATCAGAGAAAAGTCTCTGATGTTCATTAATGGGATACAGACCAAAGAGAAAATGTATAATAATTTATGCATAGTGTTGTGTATTTATTTATTGTTTCTATTTCCCTGGATGTTTAGAAATCATTACATAGATTTCATAAATCTGTTATATTAGCTTTCACTTTAATATTTTGATAGCACTGCCTGGACTTCCTTCCTCATAATACCTTGGTCAGACAAACTATTTTTGAATGGAATTAGTCTCTGTAATCTAGAATTATAGCAAATTAATGCAGAAAACTCCATTTCTTGCATCACAAAAATTCTGTGTTTGTCTTTACTGTTTATAGATTGTCACCACCCTTCCTTATGTGCAGTGTAACTCAGGATAAGTCCTTGTGTCCTTGTCATCAAAAGTAAAAGTTATACAAACAATAATTTGTTGGATTAAAATGCATTATTAATTTATGATCTAGCACATTATTGTTTACTACTGACAGTAGAAACTCCATTATTATAACTAATAAGAAACTGAAGCATGATAGATAATTGGATGGCAATAGAAGCTTTAACTCCTCATACACATAGCACAGTGCAGACCTTACACATAGCACAGTGAAGACCTACACAGCAGTTACAACCAGCCATGATTATGATGCAGCCATCTGCCTGTATTGTTCCTCCTACAAAAATTGTTTTCCAATACTGGTTAACACTAGTTCTCTCTGGATAACATGCTTGCCGTCAACCTAATACACTCATTTCATCTTTAAGCAAACCACTGACTATTCCTCTCCTGTAAAGTCCCCTCAAAAAACATTTCTTGAACCCCATTGCCGGTTTGGGCTTTGGTCCTTTGTGGCCAGACCACATGTCTCCTGAGGATCTAGGGCATGGTCAAGAAACAGGCCTCATTGAGTTGGAAATTTTTTGATCTAGCTGAAAGCAAGGTTGTGAAGAAGGCATGAAGCTCTAGAATAAAAGGGCAATTTGGCAAGCTCTGAAGTAGGAGCTTATCTCTCTATTCAAATAAAACATGTCATTAAAGGAAAAAAAAGGTGTCTGACAACTTTATGTCACTTGCAGGACTATTGTGATAAGGGACATCTCTGCCCCAGAAAATGTAAAATCTGGTGATTCCCTTTTTAGAGACACCATTTTTATAATTGGCTAGAATAGATCTAAAAATTTCTGTGAAACCTATTGCCCATTTCTCAATCTAAAATAATCATACTATAAAATCAGTTTCAATCTAATCTAAATAAAATAAGATTTACTTTAAATTTGAATTAAAATTATAGTCTCATTGCTTTACAGTCTTAAGACATCCAATTTAAAATCGGGGACTTTTTTCTGCAAATATTAATATGTGTCTCATTAACCTACCTTGATCGTGACAGCATGAAGTATAAAGATTTTCCAGAAATATTAGGAGAATTTAATTGCCACTTTTGCTATTCCTATGGACCACTGGGAGACACTTTTTCTGGATGGCTCTGAAACAGACTGAAAAACTCCATCTAGATAAAGAAAATCTCTTCTAGAGGGATTGCCTGAAAGACAGATGGACTAGCACACTCTTTTGACTGCTATTGTTGTCTGACAGTTGACGATAAATACGGACTAAAAAATAAATTTTAAAGTGACTTTTGCTTATTTTCAGTTGAACAGAAAATAGCAGGCTGGTATAGAATAGAAATAGTAAATGGGAGGCATACGTGGGTTTGGAACTGTAAAGATCCCCTGATAGGAGTGGGCAAGCAGTTTCATTCCAAGTCCAAACAACCTGAACTCCAGCTATATAATTATGTTTGGATTTGGGTTTTTTTTCTGCCCGTAATATTTTGTTTGGCTTCTGGACTGTTTGGAAGTTAGAATTTCTTCTGCTGCCTATTTACTTATAACATTCAGTGCTGGCAAAGCTGATGCATTTCTGAACTGTGGAACACTCTAAATTCCCAAGGATACTTGAATACCATCATTGTCAGTAATAAAGTTTAGATATTGTGGATAATAAACGCAATTTCAGTAATGAGAGGCTCATAATATATCAGTCTTGTGTCTTTCTGCTTTGTTTGATTGGGAGCTAATGGGTGGGTCAGCAAGTATTTGCTGTGAAGTAGCAAGCATTTGTCCTAGTTATTATGGAGGTACAGTAGTGTCACTAATAAAAATGATTCAATGATGATTCAATGCTCTGCTAGCTTGCTGTGGCCTAAAAGCAAGGTTTCTCATTTGCAGGAAATGCTAGTTTGCTTGATATTTGGTTGCAAATTCATATCTACTCCAAAACTTTTTAAGATTTCTTATGAAACACAAGACCCAGAGCAGTCCAATGTTCCTATCAGAGAAAAAATCATTGTCACCACCAGAATTATCTCCTATAAAGTAAACGCTTGCGTTGTATTGCATATTCAGAACACTATTCAGGACTGATGAATTCAAAGGAAAATAAGATTATACGGTCATACATGCATGCCAAATTTCCCTCTTTGCTTCTAACAGGAGGGGAACGACTGTCCAGCTGCTTCTGTATGTGGCAGGTTATTGCAACTGCCTGACTTTAGTTGATCCCATTTCCACTAATTTATTGTAATGTTTATTTACTAATTGGTTGGTCTTCATGCCTTAATAGTTCTTTCTCTCATGCCATCTTTCATACCAGATGTCCCCAAAAGCACCCTCATTGCTAATGCAGAGTCCCTGTACTTCCTTTGAGCTTTGCACTTATGACACACAAACTTCAAGCAGAGTCTCTACCTGCAGTGCTGACATTCCAGTTTTTCCTGGGTAGGACAAGAATTGCTCCTGTATGAGTGACTCAGCCTTTTCCTTATTGATTACTTAAATATCAATCTAAATTTTAGAATGGTATGATAAGATAGATCATAAGATAGTGGTATGACATAATCTGACTTACTCTGCTTGGTACAAAGCTGACCAAAAAAAACATAATAAAAGCACATATTTTGGAAAGACTTCAAAACTTCAGCCAAAGATTCCCAGAAATTGGTTCAGCATCTCCTTTGGTAACTGTCCTGATCATTTCTACAGCTAAGGATATGCATTTTAGTATAAGTCCAACTCCAGATATTTCAACCCCATTTTAACCATGCAAAGTTGGATGTCTTAATAAAATGTCAGTTTACATCAGACCAGACACCCTACAAAAAAAATCAGGTGGTTCTTTTAGAAAACTGAGATGGGTTCTATGGGGACCCATTTTATTTAGTCCAATGTCCTGGTTAGGAAGACTGAGGGAACTTTTCCAGGACATTACACAATGATCGTTCATTAAAAGACTATAAAGATTCCTGACAAAAATGTTAGAGGAAAAAAATTACTGCTGGCTTCCATGCTGTGTAACCCCATGCAATGTTGTAAAAAAAAAAGAACTCAAAAATTGGCTTGCACAGAGTCCAGACCTTTTATTTTGGCCATTGCTTATTAGTCACTAATATAATTAAACTTGTCTCAAAGTTTCCACATACAAACCCCATCTCTGAGGGGTTTTGATTCAGATGTAAATTTTTACTCTAGGGTGAAATTAAAAAAAAAAAAAACAAAGGCTTATCCCAAGAGCAAATTTTAATATTATTAATTTAAATATATGTATTATATTTTTTATGTTAACCTATTAAGCTCTTTGTATCCCCAACACCTTATATGCCTGAAGTAAGTTACAAGAGGAAGTTCTATTTATGGCATGCCTAATCAGCGGTAACAAAATTCATTCTTGCCCCAGTGATGCCTGATGCTCTGGGTGCCAGATCACATCTGACCCCACACACCAAGGGTGTTATCAGTACATGTGTGGCTATTTAACTCAAATATGCATGTAGATATTCAATCCAACATCGCTGACCCAGAGATGAAGGACCTAAATTCAGTCTCCTTTTTAGCTGTTCAGACTCAGTGGCAGCTTAGGGCTCTTTAAGTCACCCTTGCTGGAAGGCAAGCACCTACAACATTGAGAGGCAGCCTGTTCTCAGTGGTGGCCCTCAGCTCCCACTAAAACATCGTAAGAACCTTTGGAGGGTTTCAGCACACACACAGGAATAAGTTTCTTCATTGCAGTCAAGCAGCTTTTCCCGTAGCTTTGGCAATTGAGTTGAATTCATAGCAAAAATTTGGAGCCAAAGCTTTCCACAAAGGTGAGAATCTCAAGTATGTTATGCAGCTGCTTGCTCACTTGCATGTACCACGTGGAAGCTGGGAGCTGCTGACCAGCATAAACACAAATTTCTGCAAATTTTCAGGGTCTTGCAAGACTGCAAGGAACCCTACTTTTTATTATTATTATTATTATTATTTTTCTTCCCTTATTGTAAACACAGGTTT
The DNA here is from genome assembly GCF_965140915.1 of Aythya marila. Taxonomy (NCBI): domain Eukaryota; kingdom Metazoa; phylum Chordata; class Aves; order Anseriformes; family Anatidae; genus Aythya; species Aythya marila. Next base: position 13,928,049 of record NC_139043.1, read on the forward strand.
AAAAAGTTTTGCTAGACATCAAATCTTATTTGCATCTATTGATGATTGTTGTCTAACACTTTTTATATAAAAATTGCAAAGAAAACCTAAAACACAAATTTTCTTCAACTTTGTATGCACAGGCATGCATGGTTCAGCTGTGCTTGGCCATGGGCAGGAAGCATGAGTATCATCTAAGCCTGTATCCCTGGGGCAAAGGACAGGCTGGGAACACAGTCCAGGGTTGTGGCCTCATTATACTATTTGTTACTGACACAGAATCAAAAATTATAAGCTGTAGTTAGGTATTTCAGGGTACTCACCCTGATGTATGAGAAAGAAAGAAAAATTCTTCATCAGATCATGGTAGCAAACTAAGGAGGGAAAAGGCTTTCTTATTCTTTTGAGCTTTGTTTATTTTTATTTTTATTCCTATTTCTGTGCATTTTAATAAATTATATCTGCTGTCTGCAAAGTAAAACAAATACTTTTAAATTTGTGGTTCAACCATTGATTTTTAAAATAAGCATTTTGACTTTTTAGTTTTGCAGTGCTCCAGTCACCACTTCCCAAGCAGTAGGTACCCAACCTGGTGTGTTGACCTTCTCTCTGTGGACAGGCTGTGTAAAGAACTTCTCACCCTAACAGTGCATACACTGAATTGCTCCTCATGCAACCAAGGTTCATGTTCATAAGTATTTTGACTCCTACTTATTGCATTAAATGTAATCTAATCTAAATACCTTTGTGGATCTCACCTTGCACATAGGGTTCAGTATATGTTTAGTAAAACACATAGCTCTTTTTGAGTTTCAGGAGCTTAAATCCCATTCACTGGTAAATATTGACCTTAAGCATGTGTGTATGGTGCTTATGGAAAAAAAAAAAAATTACTTTTTCATCCAGTGGCTTACCTCTGTTCACTTTTTGAGGACCTGCAGTAACTAGAGCACACCTGTCAAATTCTCAGTTTGAAGGCCTTAATGTAAGGAAGATATCGTTATTAGCATTAACTAAATCCTTAGCTTAAAATGCAGCTCTGCAGAGAACTTCTTACATACCACACCTTTTAAAAGCTTCAGTAATGTCTAAAGCATGTTCAGGCTTGTCACTACCTAGATCCACTTTTCACAAAGTTGCCTAATGTTTGAGAACAAGGTTTAAACATACCAAGAAAATATTATAGTCAGACCTTTAGCAATATTTTTATGCATCCATTTTTCCAAGGAAAAAGTGATTGAACTGTATAAGCTGCCCCTCTTCCATTTTATTGTAAGAATTCCCTGGTGCCGTTAGTTCATTCAAAGCCAGAAGTATCACTTTACACAGTTTTTCATTGTACTCAGGGGAAGTATATGGAAATTTTACAGCAATAAGCTACAAATGGGGAGTTGGACAACAGCCAGTCTGTATCCTTCTCATGCCCTCACAGCATTTTTTTAAGCATTCAGTGTTTTCCACAGTGTGTAGAATATTTATCCTGCAAGGTTATTATATTTGTTTTGGAGATGTAAAATATTGTATGCCTTTAACAAGGATGCTAAAGTTGACATTTTCTTTTCTTTTTGCTTCAATAAAGGTTCATTAATGGAGTTTTAAAACCCTCAACATCAGACTTTTCCATAATGTGCAACTCTTGCATTTTCAACTTATTCTTTTACAAACGGTCAACAAATATTGTTCTGGTGTTATACAACTTGATTATTATTACATCTCTTGCACAAATTGTTAGCATACACAACATTAAGGCACCAGTTGGCTTGACTGGGTGCTTCCAATGTTTTTTCTTTGTAACTTTGCAAACAAAAAGAGGGATAGCTAGAACCATCTTAGAACTATCAGAGGAAGATTGGATACCATATTATGAGTCTACTCAAGGACTGAAGTATTTAAGCCCATAGGCAAATTGCTGATTCAGACTTCTCATGGCATCTATTAATAACATACAGGTGACATGTTTTTATAGCAGGCTAATGTTTCATCCTTTGTATACTGAATATGTACATGAACACATTGCAGACACTAAAATAACTCCTTAGAGAGTGGCTACTCTACAGAAATAGAATTTTATGACTAAAATGGTCATATATTCCATAGAAACAAGAGATTGATGATTTCTTCCCGGTACATGAAATTCACTCTGGAGCAGAAGCCTACACAGATTATAATGAAGACTTCGTTGTCAGAGATTTCAAAGGTCTTAGGTAGAAACTATCTCATTCACTTATGCATTAGATATCTACTTGTGAGCCAGATAATGTATCTGCCTTTCACAATGAATAGAAAGAAATTGGTACTCTAAGATCACGATTCAGCCATCCAACTTTGAAATTAACTATAGGGTAAAACAATTAACAGTAGAGACCCTATTAACCCAGTCTTTTCTTTGACAATAAAGTGGCACTAAAGTGGCTGGTTCTGATATGCCTTTCTATACTGTAGATTTTCAAATTTAGAGAAGTAAATACAACACTTTGCACCCCACAGCTGCCAATGTGGGGGAAGCTCTCACAGGTTTGTAAGAGCCCTAGGTGCATGAGTTTATTGGGAAACAGAGATGAATAATAAGGCTAGTGGAGTGATTGCAGGAGGCATTATACAGCATATAAGTAAGCAGTACCTGCCTGGAATCAAAAGGTATCATAAGCCTCCTACAACTTTCATATATACCAACCCAACACTTTGCTCAGGATAGATGCAAACTCTATGAAAAGCAATAGCAAATCTAGTTGGCTTTAATGTGGGCAGGATCATAGTTTGAATTACAATCAGTTCCTGGAGATCCAGTTTCCAGAAGGTAACTAATACTTTTATGATCTAATATGACAACAGCAACAGGATCCCATCACTGATGTCTTAAGAAGAAATGAATGAGAATAATACCATGATAATTAATTACTAAAACAGTGAGTCGTTACAGATCCAAGCCTAAAATAAAATTCACCATATCGCTTTATGTAATGTATCCTACAAAAAGTCATTTAATCTTTCCATGGCTCAGCTCTGTATCTGTTCAGTAAAGGTGCAGTGTTCTATTTCTCTCAGCTTCTGTAAGGTTAGAGAGAGAGTTGTTATTGCAAAGACTCTATAGTGACTTGCCATATATCTTTGCAGTACCTGGTACAAAGGCAGCTCAAACAGGATCTCCAGGTAGAGTTGGAATACAAATAATAGTGTGCAAAAACATACTTAATCAGAGTAGGTTCCTCACTATTAAGATAGATACATGATGTTAGAAATATTGTATTCACTTATTTCTAGAACATTGTTGCTACTACATATTTCCTGCTGCTTCAGTGTCTGCAGATGATTTCTTAATTTAGAGGCTAATAGCAAGCATATTTCAGAGTGAGAATTCATGCTTATGGTTCTGTGTTTCTTTTCCAGCATTTGATTAGCAACACCTAAAATTATACTAGGAGCTATATTTCCTGCATCTTTATACAGCCTTAGAGCTATCATCACCACCAGAGGGGACACCAAGTTTTTTGTATAACTACAAGATTAACAGGTAGGGAAAGAAGGAACAGATTTTCAGTTATGTATATAAAATAATATATTGTACATTCCATGTTTATTTTTAATATGAAAGAAGCATTCTGTAAATGGTACAAGATTTTCACCGTTACTTTCCAATACAGCACTGCCATACGTAAAGTGTTTTACCACACCAGTCTGTATGCACTCATTCTTCATGATGATTCCTCAGGAAGATGTGAACTTTTGACCTCCCACCTTCCCAACACAAGTTCTATTCATTACAAAAAAAAAAAAAAAAAATTAGCTTACACACACATGTACACATAGCACACATCTTGGTTGCAAAAAGTACTTGATGTACTAACTTCTCAGGTAGGCAACTCCAACAACCAGAAACTTTTCAATAATTACTATAGTCTTTTCTTAAGTTTCTTCTTTAAATAAGATTTATTCTCAGATTTGTAAAATAAAACACTAAATATTCATTCAATGTGGTATGTCATACTTACGTATGTCATCAATCCAATTCTTCATATTATAAGCTCCCCCACAAAATAAATAAATAAATAAATAAAAATAAATTGACATAAATTTAGCTATTTTTTTCCAGGGATTATGATGACCTCTTATTTGTTGAGAAGTTTTGTTTTTCACTTCACTTGAAACAGGACTCTTTTTCTTTTATGTGGCAAAGGCTATCAGGCAGTTCTTAAAAAAAAAGTAGAAAAATAACATTCTTCATATTTGTCACTGAAAGTCACTTCTAAGAAAATGGGCCTTTAATTTCCATTGACTTTAATAAATTGATCACTAAATTTATTCAAAACCAGTTCACTTTCTACACCTTAAGATTGGAAGGAAGAAGTAGTAGTTGTTAGAGCAAAGAAGTTGAACATTGTACATTGTTAGAGCAAAGATGTTGAACATTGTACATGTGAATTCCATTTATATTAACGAAAAGATTATAGGTTGCCAAACAATAACTTTATGAAAAAATAGTATGTTTTTTAAAAGAGGAGATATAACAGTTTTTCCATAAGGAAAGCTCTGCCTATTAATTTTGTACTGCCTATTTAATCTTCTTCCCTTTCACTGTACTGTGTACCTGGGTGTAAAGTGAAAAATAAAATGGATGGAAAACAAACAAATATTTCATTCTTCTAGCCCCCTGACAGTGACCCACTCCCCCTTTTATAAACAACAGGAAATATCAACATTGTGAAATCATATCTCAGATGGATTGATAATCCCTAATATGTTTGTTGCTCTTCCAGGTTACTACCTCCTATCAAGAAATACGCTGTCTTTTCAAATACCTTATATTTCTATCCAACCCTACATTCTGGCTTCAGTGCAGTGCCTAGGATTATCCAGATAATCCTAATTATCAACTACACTCAATCAGAGTTAGTTAAAAAAAAGGGAAATAAAGCACTTTTTTTCCCCTGTTATTTTACCCAGATATAAAATGGCTTGAAATATCTTGGGGGGGGGGGGGGGGGATAGAAAAATAAATAAATAAATAAATAAATATATATATATATATATATATATATATATATATATATATATAACGGACTTGTAGATGCTAAGCCAAACTTCAGATTTTTTCAGAATCTTTGAAGATAGTAGTCACTGAGTTAGAGATTTTTTAAGAAATCAATCAAGTCCAAAAAATAATAATAATATTTTAATTAATATCAAGTTGTATTTCATTTTTAAATAGGCTTTTTCTCAGAGATTGTAAAAATATCCACAGACAACCAGCTTTCTATTTTCGTTTGTGTAGTACTCTGTTAGAAAAATGTATTCAATCTGGAATATGATGTTATGGTTGACTGCACCTACCACTTAAATTTTTACCTCCTTGTCTTTTGGTGTGTGATTGTCATACCAAAGTAAGCACCTGACTTCAAAATAAGATTAAAACTCGTAAATTCCAGTCATAGACTTCACTTTCTAATGTCAAGTTGAACACTAACGTTACAGTGATGGGTCTTGTTGCTTAGTGTAAAATACTCTGGGTCAGTGTAACAATTGGTGTTAGTAATTAAGAAAAGATAGCACAAGTTTAGCCAAGAAATTTGAAGCTAGTCCATGCTAATACCCCATCTACCACTTTTCTTGTACACGTTTCTACCCCAAGACCAGCCAAGTGTGACTTTAGCATATTATGTAGCACGTTAATGTGGATTACCAACATTTTTAGATCCATATAATTCCTTGGTTTACTGAACTGAGAATCCTAAGGGTTACAACTTCTAACTTCCCCTAGAACAAAAAAAAAAAAATAAGGTGATCCACACATAGGATTCAATCTACCAAGGAATATCCAGAAAGCTTGTTGCTTCTCCATTACATGTGATCCATGACACTCACGTTGCTTGAATATCCATGAGTGACCTCTCTCTTACTTCCCTCCCTGGCTTTCAGAAAGTGTCCTTTCTATAACTCTGTCCTCACAACTATTCATTTCCAATGTAGGAACTCGTTGCCTAGACATTTTATGTATTATCTCAGTCAATGTCTGCACCAGGGTGAAAACTCCCTTTGGAAAATTAGAAACTAGAATTCAGATTCTGAAGCAACTCAGGGTTCAATTGCCCAAGTCATTATGTAGAGCTGGATTGTAGACTTTACTCCTGTAAGTTTTACTTTTATGAAAGCTGCAAATCATTTTTTTTCTAGTTGTTGTTTTGTGAAATACTGCACAGAAGCATGCAAAAGAATAATAAAAAATAAAAAATAATTAAAAAAAAAAGACTATTACAATCAAATGCAAGCTGTAGATGATTAACCCTGATCTCATAATCTATTACCTAATTTGTTGGTCATTACATGTCAGATGTGAGGACTCATTATCCAGCAGTTGGGTCTGATGAATAGGTAGGCATTTAAAGGTAAGTACAGATGGCTTTTTAAGCATGGTCTCTGGTATCAGAGACACCAAAGGTCAATTAGCAATATGACTGCAGAGGCAAGATAGTGGTGATGTGAAAAGAAGTTATTACCTTCTTAGGACATAAGGGAGCCTTTCCTGCTAAAGCACAGTAATCTATATAGACAGGATGGCCTACGTCAGAACAAAGGAGAAGTAGTGCCTTGAAGCCTCAGGACATCATTTCCCTTGTTCTCAAACTCAGTACTAAGCACTTGAGGCAAGGTTGAAATGTTAATACAGGGGGTAAAGAGGGTCTCCCTCATTCTCCAGCTTGTCTTTCAAGGGATCTTCTCCCAGATTTCCATTTGAATTCTGGGGAGGAGATACATCAATACAGCCTTTCAAAAATAAATGAGGCCACAGGCACCCACTGACTGCACTCTATTTAAAACTCTTGTAATACTTTGGTTCAGCCAGTCTATATGTTCTTGTACTGTGCAAAATCCCTACTGAGTAACAGGCAGTGCTACTTAGAGAGGTGCCAAATCAGCACTGCAGGGATCCTGCAAGTCATTGCAGACCAGCGGGTGACTACAAACTACCAGTAATGATCAACTAGATATGTATAGACCTAGATATTGATTATATAGGTATATAGATGAGATACAGTAGAGAAATCAAGACGTTACAGAGATAGAAATATAGGTAGAAACTAATGGTGATACCGACAATAGTAAAATCTGAGAAAAAAAAAATAAATATGTCTGCAACATTCATCTTAGTGAGAAACACCAAAGAGTAGTGACTCATGCGCTCATTTACAGGAGCTCTGAGACTATAATCTTTCTGTAGTGAGTAAATGGTTAGTAAAAGCAAATGGTGCAGCCTGCAATCCCTCTATGTACTGAAGAATTTAGGAATGCTAGGTTCAAATCCCTTCTCCAAATCAGAATAATTGGAAAATGACTTTGAAACCACGCTTCCCATATGAATCCACGGTGACCAAGAAATAGACAACACATCCACTTCCAACAGCCATTTTTCGTGCAACTGCACACAACATGTAGTTATATGAGGGTTTATCCTTACAGGTATACTTTTCTCTCTAAAAGGGCAGATTGCTGCCTAAAAGACCTTAGGACTTTGTTCTGAATTAGCAGGTTCTGAGTTTCAAATTTCAACTTATCAAAAAAATCTTGTTATACCTATTTCAGACAATGCACAGCCCTAAGGTTAGGCATAGCTGAAGGTACATACTGAGTTGTATTCACCCCACTATGAAGTAAAGCAGCATAGGGAATTCTTTCAGAAAGGTTGGAATATTTTTCAGCTCACAACAAAAATTCTTGAGATTTTCTATGAAAGGATTTTTTACTTAAAATTAATAGTCAGTGCAATTTCTGGAGTCATCAAGCAATATATAAACCAGGTGGCCATAGTTTAGTAGAGTAGTTTCTTCCTTTGTATGTATTTTACATATCCAATTTGAATCCAGTGAGTCTTCAACTCCCTTACAAATGAATCTGATTATGTGAAATACTTCTGAGATTTGGGGTAAAAAATGATAGTGTTAATTTTTGGAGCCTAATCACAGTTTGGGATTGGCAAAAGTGAGTATGAATTTTCTTTCTTTGCAGGGAAAGAGAAGAGTTTCTTACATGCATGTATACACAGTGAGGAAGATTACCATTGCAATGTTAATTGCAGGCAATATGGGGTACAAAACAATGCATACTAACCAAAGCAAACCAAACAGAGAAAAGTTATAAAACCATTTTAAAATTCCAACACTAAAAATGGACCTGAGAAGAATAGCATTTAACCTTCCCGCATGAAATTCTAGGGTTTTGAAGATGAAGGTTCTAGAAGCGGAAGATGTTCATCATCAACAGATAAATGAATTCACTGAAAGCAGTACAGAAGACTTTTCTGTTGGCAACAGGAGGGGGAGAAAAAAAAAAAAAAAAAAAGAAAAAAAGAAAAAAAAAAAAAAGGTATTATTTTAAGCTAAGCCTTTTCTAAAACTCAGTAGCTGGAATAAGTTCTATTAATGTGTTCAGAAGGAACCTGGTTAATATCACATTCTAAGTCACAGATGCCTGCATCATTCTAATGTAAAAGTGATATATACTATTTAGTCTGCAACTGCAAATGATTATAGTTTCATTTGCTTTTTTTCTAACTGCTAACATGCCAGGCCATCCCAAAGTTCAGTGTCAAGTGTAAACTGTCATCCTTACTCAATGGAAAAGATAGATACCAGAAAGAATGACTTATGTCATTTACAGAGTTATCCTCCAAAATTCCCTATATCTTCCTAGCAGTTATGTAAGCACCCAAGATTAGATGAATGATGTTTAGACAAATAAAGTTAAATGTGAGAGAATATACAAAGTCCTCTACCTGCATGGACCTGAAAATTTCCTTGAATTGCATTAGCATCAGTTAGCAAAGGTTTTGTGTACTATAGGAATTAAATCCTACTGTTATCAGAAAGAGGTTAAAATCTTTATTTTTGATCAAAAGAATATGTTTCTTCTTTAAAAAGGCAAAACAGAATGACTAAAACAGAAAGACTAAAACCCAGAAGAGGGGTTTTACATTCTTTTACATTCTCCAGCTCCTACCAAAACCTCTTCACACCTGAGGCCAAATACACCCCTAGTAACAAGGAATGGGTCCTGCCTGTAGGGTCAGGGGTTTGGGGAGAGGAATCCATTCTTCTGCCAAGGGCAAGAGTGGTGCTTTGCAGGAATTGTTTTGCTGCTTCTCCAAGCAGCATCAGTGCACATACCTACTATTATTTAGAGAGAGTTCCCACACATAGAAGTATCTGCATAGATGGCTGGGTGACTAACCTAGCCATGAGAGCTACAGACAGAGAAAAATACAGAGCTCTTGTCCCACTTTTGGTGTTTGACTTTATGAGATTTGAAGAGATCGTCTTACAGATGCCACAATTTTCCTTGCTTTTAAGCAAATGACTGCCCATCCTCTTGGTTCATCTCTCTATTACAATATTCTAAGGCAGAAAATAATACCCTATGGACACACAGGAAGCTGCTTGTTTGCAGTTCTGTTGCCACTAAGGCTATATATACCTCCTAAGGTAAAACTTGTCCTAGCTTTCCTGTTTCCTACTGCCAGTGCAACCTGAATCACAAGCAGCTCTTCAGGCATTTAAGCACTCCTGCTCCTCATACGGGAGGAGTTTTATCTGAATATACTTAGAGTCTTTTTGTCAAAGTCTAAATACAAGCAATTTAACAAATTTTATTTGTAGAGTCCTTCAACAAATACTCTATAGAATACATTGGAGGTACCTTCTGCCAATTTTATGTATAGAAGTGAAAAGTAACAAAAGGTTATCATTTCTGCTTAGTAAACCCCATGTGTGCCTGGCAGACAGCAAAGCAGAACTTTCAATGGTTCTGAGAATGGTTTCTCAGATATGGTCTATTTCTGAAGAGGTTGCATGTTCTCACGAGATCATGTGTTACTGACATTTGTCCGTCTTACTGATTTAGAAGGCTTTATCACTTTCCTCTCTTGAAGCAATGACAAACACTTCCTAGAAAGATATATTGCTCCTCTATTTTTTCTGATGTTTAATTTAATTTTAAAAATATTTTTTTTCCACTAGAACGAAGTTTTGCAGCTAATTTCTAAACTCAGATGAAACTCATAAGGACCTCATTCTGAGATTAAGTCTCAATTCCTCATATCTCCCCATATTATGCATCTCTGGTCTTCATATACCTTCATGGGCACTGTGTTTGTGTACCTGAGAGTTTTCAGTGGTTGGCCAATTAATCTAACATTTTTAGTATTTCATGCAGCACACAGTATAAGGGATTTGATAAAAACTGTTGTCTAAAACCTACTGATTCCACTGAGAAAATACATTGACTTGATTGCTTTTCCATGGGATAGGATGTAATAGGGAGTTTTTCTTTGCTGACGAAAAAAAAAAAAACAATTACCTCAATTCCCACACTCCATTTTCTCCCATAAAACCTTTGGTTTATTAACTCTTACTTCCCCAGCATGTCATTTCCTTTGTTCCTTTTTTTTGTGGGTCACTTCTCTCTCTTTCCACTCTTTTAATTATCACATCACATTCGTTACAATTTTGTTTCCACTTAAAGAGTAGCTGTAAGCAGATAGAGGTTTTGCCAAGTTTGGAACCAGACACCCTCACCCTAGCACACATCTGTGAATAAGATTTTAAAAGAATATTCCAATTTATTAAAACTGGGATCATTTTAGTATTTTTCTACTAAATACTAAATATTTTTCTACTTTTCATATATCATATAAATCTGTGATTTTAAAGGTGTTTTGGTGGAAGCTGCCAACTCTCATTCTGTGATAATTCAAGTAGTTTATATTTTGTTGACATTGTTGTTAAATTAGATCTTTATTTTAAAGGGTTTATTCTACCTCTTTTTGAATTCAGTGATATTTTCCAACCAAGATTTCTTAAGAGATTCTTGCCAGGAGGTTGTTTAATTCCCCTGTGATTCAATATGCATTCCTTCTTCTTCCCAGCCTACCTTTTAGGCTGTTTTTATAAGTTTTCTAGATACTCAAATGTGCCCATCATTTATCTATGAACCCTTTTGAAAAATCCATACCAATAGATTTCTCATCTACTCTGTGCTTGGAATTGTCCAGATAAAAAGAAATTTGCTGTTTTTTAATATAATTGTCAAGAGTCATCTCTATTTTTCTATTTCCTATATTCTGTAACAGAGGGGATCTTACAATCTTATGCTTTATAGTGAGGAGATATTGACACTAGTCAATGTTAAATACCATTTCCAGTTTCCATACACATTTGGAAATCTGTCACAACCTTGATTCATATTTCTATTGAACCACTACATTTCTAGCACCCTGGGAAGTCTGGCCCTTCATTTTCTTAATGAAATGGATATACGCAGACAAACTGTCACAGCATGCTGTATGACATGGAAAAAAATAACATAAGCTAATGATCATAGGGAAATTAAAGTCCCCTTTGATATCCAGTCAGATTCTTCTTGTTCGTGTAGATGGTAAGAAAAGAATGTTTTGTCTAACATCAGTTGGTGTTTTGGACAGTAAAAAATGAAGAATGGAAGTGATCAAATCAACCCATATCAATTTTCCTTTTTTTTTCTTCTAATAGGATTATTGTGCTTAGTAACCAAAATGAAGGTCAGTTAAAGCACACAGCCCTACATTTAACCTTATCTTCTGTATTCTTGAAGACAAGCTTCACGTACAATTCAAGGCACCAAAGGTAGTGTGGGATAACTTGTTCATGCCCAAGATGTTTTTGTTTTTTTTTGCAGCTTCATTTACTTCTCCACTGTTTGCTTCACAGTAGATGAAGCCTCACTTTCAAATGAGCAAAAGAGTGAAAGACTTATAGGGCAGGAACACGGACTGGGAGATGGGTGACATGAGTCCAGAGAATTTGGCTTATCTTAGTGATTTTAGACCAAAACATGGTATTAAATATATATTATTAATTCTTATTAATTAACTCTTCTCATTCTCTCCATTTTACTCCTTCCAGGTAGAGTAAATATATATTTCTTCGAAAGCATGCTCATGACCCAATGCACAATGTCTTCTAAGTTCAAATGTTAAAATTTTAGTGTAGTGTTTTTCATTTCTTTCTTTAAATCCTAGAAAATTGTCTGAAACGTGTACAGGTATTGTTCTACCCAGGAGTAAATGTATGTGATTCCATATGAGGTTCTTATTCAAGAATACAGAATTACTCTACTGAGTAACTGAAGAATACTTCAGAGAAAGAAAAATATACATTTCTAGTTATCTATCTAGAAGCTCATTTACATTGTCTCTTCAGGTTAGAGGAACTAATAAAGAATTTATGATTCAACACCATGTCTGAGTTTTGAGTCCAATTCCTCATGGAGTGGGTTTTTGGCATTTTTTTTCCTTCTGCTACCTAACTTTTCCTGACGGGTATTTCCCCTGGACTAACTTTCTCAACAGTTATCCTGATTTCCACTGATTGGCATAAAGACTGCAGGAGGAGGCTCTTAATTGTTCTTTTAACAACAGCAGCTTGCTCTGGTAAAGCATCAAGTCTTAAAATCACACTGAATATTACAAGGATTTTTAAAGAAGTTTACAAGAACAGACCTAATTCAGAATGTGAATGTGAGTACAGAAAAAGTACGGAAAGAAAAATGAGGTAGGATACTTTATCTGATTTTCAGTACTCTGTGGGTTCCAAATTGAGAATAAAAGAGACCCACAGTTGGAGAGAGCTGACTTTGTGGGAGGTCTGAGTGAAATAGCCCATAGCAGAAGGCAGAAGCCTTTCAGGAAATGTATCCTTCCATCTGCATTAACTCTTGCCTCTCTTGAATTATTGCTATTAAGCTCTCTAGATCTGGTCACTGATAAAATGTGCTTCTAAAAGATTGTCTTGTCCAGGACCATTTCAGGAATGGCAGTGCAAGCTGTTGAAGGCTTTTGCACATACAATGGAGCTTCTGTGAGAAATATATGGTATAACACTGATGGCATTTTAAAGTGCCATTTAGCGTCAGAGTAAAGGTTTACACAGCATACATAATATATAGTTCTGGTTGCTAAATGTCTGCTGCCAGTGCTTCCTGATGTTAACAATGGCTGCCATTGTTTAGTCAACATAAAATCTTTAGAAATATAGCTGTGGAATTCTTTCCTCAAATGCAAATTGAACAGCCCAAATAAATACACAGAGCTTTAGTTGACATATGAAATTCCCATTAGGATTAGAGGAAGCTGAAGAGTTTTGTTAACATGGTACTCAGTACTATTCAGAGCTGGTGGCGTAGTTGGACATTTAAAAATACTCATGCTGGACTGATTCTGTTCTCCTAAACTCAAGCTGTTCTCCTTAATGGCCAGAACAGAAATTACTCAGTAGCACAAAATGGATCTATGAATCTCTCTCATGGAGAAACTCCCTTAAAGTTGCCCTCTAAAACTAGACAAATTACTTTTTTTTAATTGTCCCTGTGGTTTGAACCCTCAAGGTTTTGTTTTTCACACATCTTGCTTTCCAATACCTTTTCTAGGTAATCCTTTCAGACAGAAAACACCATTTTAGCTTTTTTTTTTTTTTTTTTTTTTTTTTTTATCTTCAAGAGCATCTGATACCAATTCCTTAAACTTTACATCTAAAAATCTAAAAGGATTCCTCTGATTTGTCTTTTAAAGATCTCCCACATCCATTGCTTGCTTCAGGCTTTTGATATTCAGCAAAGAAAATTCCCTTGGGTAACAAAAAGTTTTCTTTTTTATTTTTTTTTTCATCCCCCAGAATTTCTTTCAGATTTGGCCAAGATATATTGTGAATAAATGTGATCTGGAATCCCAGTTTTGATTGAAGAGATGGTAGAAGATAGAGGACAAAGGAGGAGAAATTTATTCCCAAAGACAGAGGAGAAAGGAAGGGAATTTTATTCCTAAATTTTAACCCCTGGTGTTTTGTGGCAGCTTTTTGTATTCTGCTACTAAATCACACAGCTTACATTTTTGTTTTCAAACAGCAATGCTACAATAGTATATTTTCTGCAAACAAGACAAGGAAAAAAGTGTGCTGAAGAAAGACATGCGAATATTGAATTCTGAAAGAATTTCACTTTGAAGGTGAGGTCTGTCTCTTGCCTAGTGCTATCTTCATTGCCACAAGCAACAGTTTGCTGTCTGACGTAGCAATTCCTGTTCAGTTAGCAATCACTATGCAACACCAGCAGCACTGGTGTTGACAAGCCACACAGACAACTGATAGCTATGCATGGGTGATGTGTGTGATACAAGAAAGAAAATGGAAAAGCATGCAAAAGTGTGTCTGCTTTTCATTGTTCACGTTTAAGGGTTTTGGTAATAAATTCACTCAAGCATGTTGAGCTTTGTCTGTGCAAAAGCACTATCTGTAGCTATCATGTATGGAATGATGCCAGTCAAAGCACAATTTAAAAAAAAAAAATCTTTAAGAAACAGCTCAGCTTTGGCAAGGCCTGTGAAGCCAGTCAGCCTTGATGCCGTTATTGCACACACACATCCATGCTTCTGGCAACATTTTGTGTTGGAATAATACTGTTCCAGTCTCACATCATTGACAGCATAATTTATCTGATCATATTTCCACAGATCTGGGCAATAACATGTTTTAAATAGCATACTACATCATCGACAATTATTTCTAGTCAGATTTATACTGTTCATTTTAAATTAACCTCAGTATATTATAATCTCTGAAAGTATGCATTTCCCATTTAGAATTTTGGGTTGGGGGAACAGTTTTCAGTGCTTACCCTTTCTATCTTCCCTTTTTATTTCTTTGAAACAGAATAATTCTTTATACCCAAATTTGGATGTGTTTGCTACTGATGGAAGTAACAATAACAACACTAAGCAATAACATATGCTTTCTTTCAAGTTCAATCATATCTAAGTCATAAAATTCATCATTCAGAGTCAGTTTTGGACTCATTTTCATATAGTTGGAACTTAAAATATTTGTGAGTTCATATTAACTGAAGCCCTATTGGAAGCTGTTTATGAGTAACTTCAAAAATCATAGTTTATTTTTAGAGTGCTTAGAGGGTGAACGTCAATAATTCTTTGTTTAGCCCACTCAGAGCACTGTGACTGTGTGTGTGAATCACTGCAGCTTTTGTTGGTATTAGTGTTATAACCCCCCATTTTTGAACAGAAGGGTTATAACAAAACGGAATGATGTATTCCAGAATGAAAGCTAGCAAATGAGTACTTGTCTCACCAGGAACATATTTTGTTTGTATAATGGATAGTGTCAAGTTTGTTGGCTGGAGAACTGTTATACCTTGAATAGTTTCCTAGGCCTGTAACTAGAATTAATTTCCAAAAGTAGGAGCTCTGATGGAGAAATTGGTTTTGAATTTTACTGTAGAGAAAGAACTTTCTAGAGTAATTCCTTGTATAATATATGGATTGCTATGAAAGGAAAACATATTTACTCAATTTTCAAAGGAAAGTACTGTATTCTCAATAGTCAAGGAAATACGTGGTTAGTAAAAAAGAGAAAATCAGTTCCTTTTTTTTTTTTCTTCTTCTTTATTATACATGCCATCACTGCAGCCTATAGCTTTGTTGATAATGTAAGAACTGTTTCTTAAGAACTGAAACATGAAAGATGTTCCAGTGCTGGAATTGTTTTGAAAAGGAAACGGTTGTTTAATGCTAGAAAACACTAGCTCCTCTAAAATGCACAAAAGAGCATGAGACTTCCAGGAATCCTGCACCTCAGTAAAAAGGGGAAAATAAAAAGAACCATCATGCTGTAAGACAACCATTCTCTGGGCTTGTAAGCTTTTCTGTAAGCTTTCACAGGAAGGCCATTTGTTTGAATCCCATCTTACTCAATATTAATGATTTAAATCTACAGTCATCTGATAGTTGCTTAGAGATGTATATATAATTAACAGACAGTTCATCTGATGGTAGAATTCACAGCTGACAGATATGTATTGCCCAAAACTACTGTCTGGCTTCCCAGATGGTGAGAAGCATTTCACGGACAAGAGAAAAAGTCATTCACCTACTCAGCTTCAGCTTCATATTTTTTGAAAGGTAGGTCATGTAGGCAAGTGTTACTATTCTGAATCCAGAGACACGTTACCCCAATACATAGTGTGCATAGCAAACCTGTAGAGGAACTACCATTTTTAGAGGTAAAGCCAACAGGATTCATCTAGCTACTAAGCCAACACTATGGTGGAACATCTATTTTTTGTTTCTTTGAAAACCTTTTTCATAAATACCGCTTTCTTAGGAACAGAATTATCCCCTACACATCCCTCTTTTGTAACATTTTTGGAGGTGGGATTTTTTCAACACTGAGACAAAAATTTCTTCTTTTTTGGGGTGTGTGGGAGGGTGTTCGGTGGTTCAAAATTAATCTGACATAATAGTAATGGACTTCTATCTCCCTCGACAGTTTTGCTAAGTTAAGAACTCATGAAACTAATGGTTATCTGGGTTTCTGTGTGCTGTACTTCAGGAATAAAACCAGTTCTTTGTAAAATACTGACCTTTTCTGCTGATGGGAATCACTGTCCTTCAAGGGCTCATATATTATACCTCTTATCTTTGAAAGTAGCTCTATTTCTGTTTCTATGGTTCGTGTAGCTGTCACTTCAGTGTACGTCTAGATGTTATCTTGCTTCAGTGAATGCCACACAGAAGGGGAGGCTGAATGATGGATACAAGAAATTGGTCATTAGCCAAAGCAGCTTATGAATGTTTATATAGCTATCTCTGAATTGCCTTGGCCATTAGTTGTGTGGTTTTATTAGTTTCACCTGCAACACATATGGAGTTTAATAATTCAGCCTATTCAGCATATGAATTTGTAGTAATAGCACAGGGGAGCGACATTTAGAAAGACCAACAGTTCCTCCAAAGATATATGAAACTATGTGAGTGTACGTAATTTCAGTCTTTACCATTTTGGCAGCTCCATGTCTGCTTTCTTCTGTCACCAGCAGTAAAAAACAGCCTGTCATCAAGGATCCTTCATCTACCTGAAGGGTCCAAAGCCTTGATCTTTTAGGAAATTTTTATTTATTCAATTAAAAAAATCTAGAAACACATTTTCTTACTGAAGAAAAACTAGAATGGTAAAGACAATCTCTCCTTCAAAATCTGCCTCTGTTTTATTACCTCCATACTTGTTAGATACATGTTAGCTGTGCCAGCTGCAACACTACAGGCAGAAAGAGTAGTGGACATGGTTCTTGTAGCATTCGGCAGTTCACTGATGTTCAATCTATTAAAAAAAAAAAAATCCATCCCTGAAACTAAGCACTTAAAGAGAATACGTAGTCTTTACAATCAATACTTCTAGTATCTGGTCACAAAGTGCCTTCCTTGGTGAAAAAAAAAAATGTGATACGTTCTAGAAAACATAAATTCTTATATTTAAAAGGCAAGTAATATAGACAGTGACAGATGCAATAGAAGTAACCCAAGTAATCCATAATGACAAGACATTGGCATTTTTCATGCTAATGGCAACAGGAAAGATGAGATAACCTTTTCATTGCATCCCCAGGTTCCCTTATGCAACTCTAAAGGTACCTGGGCTCTGATAGTAAAGCTGCAAGAGAAATCTCCTATGGAAATCTGACTTTACTCCCCAAAGGAAGTTGCAGGATGGACTAATGAAACAGATGCAAAGCCCTATTGGTCTTGACAATGCCAGAAAACACCAACATCTAGAAACAGAAGACAAACTGTTCGGTGCCCATGAGCAGTCCCAACTAAATGGGAGAAGGATGTGGTAGGAGAGAGGAGACCTGCTATGAGAAAGCTGCTCCATCGCTTCTGGGGCTGTATCAGTTCCAAAGCTCTACTCTGGCTGTCTCTTCAAGCACACAAGGTCTATTGAAAAGCAGGCTGCTGCATCTTTACCAGGTACGTGTATGCTGGCTGTGTTTTTTCACAGTGTAGGCTGCTACCACAGACGCATTTGGGAACAGCACAGTTTTTCAGCTGCAGGATGCAGGCAGGCACAGCCAGCAATAGGGCAGCTCTGAGCTGACAAAGTGCTTTACCAGCAGTGCTTTTCAATGCTCTGAGCTGCTCCTGCAGAAAATAAGGAGTTTTTTCCACTTCATCAGTGCTCTCTCCCCATTTCCTCTGGGAAGTCAAGTTTCCATAGGAAACCATGCTGTTGGAAGCTAATTCTTCCAGAGGTCTAACACTAGTCCCTCTCAGGCAGGAAGACAGCTTAGTGGGCCCAGTGGGAAGAAGCAGATGGATAGGAAAATGACCTGCTTTCCAAAACTATTTAAACATAAACCCTCTTCTGCTGTGGCTGTGTAAGAGCCTTAAAAAATCAAGGAATATTTAGTAGAAAATAGGGGTCATGATAGAGGGGTATGGGCAAAAAATAATGCCCCCCTCACACACAAAACAAAGTCCTTTGCGAATGGTAATGTACCTAAGGTAACTCTATACCTACACCTTCAAAACTATGAAGCAATAAAAACTACGAAGCTAATAATCATGAACGAAGGAACATCTATAGGGGCCTTTTTGGTGCTGATCTTCATTCCTGAGTCTGAATTTTTCTGAATCATCTCTCTTACCACAGCAGGACAGAATTCCAATAGAATTGTCCGTGATTCAACCAAGAACTGTTACTGGATGAGAACTTTGCTTTCAGGTAATACCTTTCTGTCATACAAATGCTTTCAAGTAAGGTAAAGCAGATATCCTGCTTTCACACAGTACTGCACTGGTTTCCCTGATTACCTATTCTCCTACCTAAAATATTGAGATGTTAGTGACAGAATGAGCACCAACAAATATAGCATACAGTATCTTCTTCCAAGAGCAACTGTAGAAGGTGCAATTTAGATGTTAAAGTACATTACAGCACAGATTCTTACGTGATATGGCTTAGATAATTTGAGTTCAGAATTCCGTTTAAGTTAAATATCAAATGTCTCAGAAAAAAAAATGTTGAGAAGTTTTTTTGACAAAAATATATTTACATGCCAAAAATGAGAGTGCATAAGCAATCTTATACAGGATAATAAAGGCAAACTAGGGACAGAGATCATGCTGGGTAAGAGATTCATTCTGAGATCTTCAGAGAAAGAAATTCTTCCATGTACATTTTTTTCTTATTTTAATTTGAGGATAGGTATCATCCTGCAAAGCAACTTGCCACAGCTTTTGATATTTCTGTTAACATGTTGGTTTTGCTTTGTTGGGCTTTTTTTTTATTATCTTTTTCTTTGAAACGTAAATAAAAGATAACTACAATGTCCAGAGATGAGTGTAGCTACAGCATGAAAAATTGTGTGAAGGAGAACAGTTGATGGTAGATAATAACTCAGATGCAGGCCTACATCAAAAAAAAAAAAAAAAAAAA
Organism: Aythya marila; assembly: GCF_965140915.1. Lineage (NCBI taxonomy): Eukaryota > Metazoa > Chordata > Aves > Anseriformes > Anatidae > Aythya > Aythya marila. The sequence continues at coordinate 13,947,329 of NC_139043.1, forward strand.
AAAAAAAAAAGCAACAAAATGTCACTGGAGAAGGTAGACATAGGTAGGCCAGTGTTAGAGATGTCTACAAGCTACTCAAAGTTTGTGGTTACAGCACAAGGGATAAAATAGCAATGTAAAATTAGTATGATTTAAGAAAATCTTGTATGTGTCTTGACCTGCAGCTGACACTAGTTTAAATTATGCCAAAGAATCAACTCTGACTCCTCAGTGCTACTAAAATACTTTCTCCTTCAAACAATGGAATTATCTCCTCCCACACATACCAAGATCCACTGCAAGTTCAATGTAACTCAGTGCATACAAGGATTTGGGCAACATTCATTTCATATTTGTAAGTTGAAGTAATAACAAGGGCAGGAGCTATATTTAGGAAAGAGATGAAATGTTCTGAGCTAACAAGAAAAGGAAAGAAAGAGCTTGGAGATGATAAAGAAAATAGTGCAAAATGTATTGAATGTCCTAAAGGGCAAGTATACCCTACAAAAGCCTCTGCTCAGCCCTCTTGCTTGTGCTTGTTCTGGAGCCTTACTCATTAGAGAGGATTACTCACTTTTCAAATGATTTAAGACTTCTTTGGCTCTTGGGTTTCTACACTGGCTTCAGCTCTTGATTTAAATGCTGGCTGAGATGACAGGTGTCATTGGGAGGTTTGTCCCCAGTCTGCTTGCTGCTCAGGTAGCCTGAACATACCAAGCCAGAGGAGACCCTGACCTCACCAAGGACAAGATTGTAAATCTGGAGTGAAGCCCCTCAAAGGCAAGGTAGTGCTTGAAATTTTTTGCTCTTCTACTTGTCTTGACATTAAGGTATCATATCAGGTAAACATGTTAACGTATACTAAAATGTATACTACAGCCACACAGGAAACTTCTCCCTGATGAAATATTAGTGTGAAAGAGCTTATGTGAAATGTTGTACTTAATGTTACCATGTCTTCTTTCTGTCTTAAGAACAAGTGAATCTACAAAAATGGTAACAAGAAACACATATGTGCCAAAACTGAACTTGTAAATGGATTTTATAGAATATTCACAGATGTGTCTGTATAATTACTAATATTCTCCTAGTAACTTTACAGTTGCTTTACATTTTAATAATAATGTATGTCACCATGGAAAAAAGTATATGCTATGGTGTGGCCTTGATGCCTAGTTTACCAGCGTCGTATGCTTTCTAATGGCTTCATAGGAGCTCAAATTCCTTTAGCAGTTGCTTTGGAACTTGAAAACAAAAACTTATGTTATAAATTAATTAAGGGAAAAAGTAAACATTCAAATGTTCATGCAGAACATTGTGGTAAGTATACGGATTAGTCATTGAAATTAGAAAAAAAAAGGGGGGGGGGTAATTGAGCAGTCTTAATTTTATATATATTTTTTTAATCACTCACCTATAGATCTAGATATGTCTAGCAGACATCAGAATATGCGGTGTTAATGTGATCACAGGTGGTGTATTAAAGCACAATAACTTTTTTTATTGTCCCTCTGTATTCCATGACCGGACATTTGCCATTATTAAACCTCAGCTGTACAAACTGGCAAATTATGTTTCTCCCAGCCTTCAGAAATACCCCCACATCACATATTTGTTTGAAATCTGCAACATTCAGTTTATTACCTATCTATCTCATTTTCTGCAGAACTCTACTGTTTCACCAATTTTCTAATCTGCTTCTTCATCTTTTGGTACATCTGCAAAGCTCTGCACTGGAGGAGACATTTAAAACAAAACTCTTTCTAACTCCAAGATACTATTTATCGGTCACTATGTTTTTCTGCTAAAAATAAAAGAATCCTGGTTTAGTCATTTATAAGTCAGCCTAGAAATAGTGAAAACTTTTTTTTTTTCTCTCACCCACATTTGACAAATTTAAAACTGACTTTTCTGTTGACGGCAGGAGAGGAAGGGGGAAGGGCGTCCCTCCAGCTGTTAGCAGCAATCTTGATGCAGAGAGAGGCTCACATCCAACTGCTGCAGACTGGAAAAGTCAGACTGAGGGCAGTGAAGCAATCCCACAGCAGGTCTAGCTTCCTAACTGTCCCTGATTTTTTCATCAACGATTTTCATTGTTTGTCCTCTGTCTGGGGGTTTCCCTTCAGTGAGTATGTGGATTTGCAAAGACTGAAAAAATGCTAGGTTTTAAAAGCAATAGCTGAATACTTCTGCATATCTTACAAGTCCTTCCCTCATTCTCACTCATGGTGTCTTGCTCATATTTTTTCTTTAAAGTTTTTACCTATATTGCTGCTTTTTGCCACCGTTTCATTTTATATTTTTTCCTGTCACTTTCCTGTATTTTAATTTCAAATCCTAATTTTCTGTTGTGATATACATCTGTGAAGGTTTGGAGGTAATAGAGTCTTAAGAAAAAAAAAAAAAAAGCAGTAAGTGTCAGAGTATACTGACTTCTCTATATTTACATTTCCGCCAGTATTTACAGGAGTCTAATTTGTAGACCTTGTGAACTTTCTCCCCAAAACATAAATTAATTAATTAATTAATAATAATAATTGCATATGCAGTCCAATTATACCCAGGGTAGTTAAGAATCACAATTTGAGTTAGAAATAATAACAGAATTCAAGACAAAAAACAATCGCCTTTTTTGGTCTGTTTCTTTTCTAAAAGAAGTCAGAGCCAACACTTCCACTGAGTTCAAGAGGGAAACTTCTCTGCCTTTATTGTCAAGTAAACACAGTTAAAATACATAAACCAGACATATACAGACAAAATACATGGCTTATTTCTAAGGCCAAATTTGGTAACCAATCACAATGAATTCACTGTTTCTAAATGAGAGCAGAAGTTGTCCCTACAAGACATTTTCCTTTATTTAGGATTTCAGTAAGCTCTGCTGAGTTTATCAAGACCTGCTTTTTTGTTTTGCATACAAAGAGTACCTCATACAGTGGATTGTTGTACCATGTCTGAGAGTATGCAACAGTTTTGCAGTGCAAAAACAAAATTAAAAAAATGTAAGTTAGAAAAGCTCTACATCTGGTGTCTTTCTCCAGAATACTGCTACTGTATGCAAAGATTGTCATTTTGAAATGAAGCAAGATCATCTTCCTAATAGGTGGCACTGCCCTGAAATTTAGACTATCTTCATTGATAAAATAAAATAAAATAAAATAAAATAAAATAAAATAAAATAAAATAAAATAAAATAAAATTAAAATTAAATAAAATAAAATAGGTTTTGCTTTAGTTAGGAAAATCTTCAGGCTTTCAAACTATCTTCTGCAAAGATCCAGAGAGTACCTAAAACCTGAACATTTTTCCAAGCAAAAAGAAAGAACCCACTGTTACTAATACACCATTAGCTGAAGGTTGCCTAGGGATAGGAATGAAGTTCAGCTCCTTGGAAGAGACAGCCCAAAAGCAGCCACACCAGAGCCAACTGTACAGTCACTCTCCAGTGCAGCCAACAAACAAGCTGGGGAAAGACAGCTAAGGGAACAGACCCAGGTCTAACTGTAGCCGTAGCCATTGGAAACATTATATTCCAAAACAAAACTGAAGTAAATTTTCAGCTGGAGCAGGGGACTGACTACACCCAGAATGATTAATATTTTCATGTGTAAGGAGCTGAAGGAAAGTTCCCAGACTCCACTATGACAAACAGCTTCTTATGATTGATAATATCAGGGACAGAAAGTGCAGGAAAGCAGTCAAGAAATTGCTCCCAAAGGGCTAAATCTACACACCTGTGCCCTCCTCATTTACGTGATACTTGCTAAGGAGATGCTGTTGATTTCAAGGTCAAAGATCTCTGAAGAAGGCTCTTCCACTTTCTTGGTGGACCCTACATAACCACAGGCTCTCAGTTCTGCTTAGAGATTTCTTGAGGTACAGATAGGAGTTACATGCCCAATTCGCATTATTTCCTAAAGACAATTACATGCTTAATTGCCCTCTGTGCCTTTTATAACCTTCCTTTTTGGAGTCAGATGTTCACGATTACATAGATTATCTACAATAGGTTTCACAACAGCAGTACTTTGAGGTACTTCTTTAAAATGTTTTTGAAAGTTTTGACAACATACACAAAATGTAGAGTAATGATCATGTAGTCTATGGATTGTTTGTTTTAAGAAACTGAGATTTTGCATGCTAAAATAGGATACATTTTTAAGGAAACATACCCTCAGTCTAAAATATATATAATTATGGTTTATTCTGTTGCTCCAGTGGATTAAAACATTCATTATGCAAGCCACAGATAAGATATAATATGGGAGGTTGATGACTTTTGCAACATCAGAGAAAATTAAAGGGGAGATTTTGTTGTAAACTGAGTTTGCAGTAGAAAATTATGTCCACTATGTGGTAAAAAGTTTTCTGTCACTTTCAGCTCTGGTTTTGCTTTATTTTATTTTTCCTAGTCTAGCTGGCTGTAAATCTTCAAAATTGCATAATGCCAATTAAGAAAAATAAAGAGAAAATTGAGATACCAGTACTCATAGAGGAATGCTGTTGGCTGAGGCCCCAGATATTTTTTGTGTCTCCAGTGATTTGCCTGTAACTGTTCCAGGAAGTTTGGGAAAAACTTCACATTGACATTATGCTGCAAATGCTGGAAAAGCATTACCCTGGGAAAGATTTGAGGCCTAGTTCAATGTCCTGCATAACCTATCCTAAGACTTCTATGGACGTTCTCAAGGTTAATGAATTCAGCAGAAATCTAACCCATCTGTCCTACCAAAAGCAGCTTTACTGAAGAGAAAGTTAACAAATTGTTTATATTTTCATTATTTTTCTCCTTATTTCTGTCTCCCTGAACTCTTTTTTTTTTTAAATGTAGCTGTTCTTATTAACCACTAATGTGAAAGTACATTATACTATTATACTAGATTTAAAACTAGATTTTAATTTTTTTTAGATTTAAAAAAATATATATATTATACTATATTTAAATTTAAATATATGTATATATTAACAATAATTTATTCACACTAGCAAAATAAGTAAATTGTGGACCTTTTCTTACATCAAGGTTTTTTTCTTCTTTTTAGAAATTAAAAACAATAGATATAAATAAAAACTAATTCCGGGGGGGGGGAATCAGAGAGGACATTTAGATTCAGTTCAGGAAGATGGCCGCTGTAGAAGATTAAGTCACATGAAACTTAGCTTCTGAGAAGGAGTAAAAGCATCCAATGACTGTTAGGATCAGTCCTTAACACTGCAGTAGGTGATTCTGTAGAATTACTGATTTGAGTGGGCTTTTGTTTTCCAGGAACTATTGTTACCTACACTTGTCAGTGAATGGTTGGGCTCTTCTGACTTAAACTGAGTGACTCAAAAGCTGGGTTATCCCCTGTCTATGGAATTATCAGGAATCAAGAAACTGTGCTGTCCTCAAGGTACTTGTCTCCCATACCTATTATGAGAAAAGCTAGCTGACTAGTTTGAACTAGAAGCCTTATTTTTAGATGAGCAAAATCAGGCAAGAAAAAGGCTAACTAAATAAATTCCAGTGACTGTATTGCTCTTCATTTTCAAGTTAATTCATAGAAGCAATATGAAAGATGTGTAAAAACTGTAAAATAATTTTGTGAGGGGCAGCATTTTTTTTTTTTCTCTGATAATGGTTGAGAAAAGACAGGAAATAGAATGACCTTAAAAGTTCATAAGAAATGAACTTCTACTGCAGTGAATGCTAAATGTGCCAGTATTTTTTGACTTCTTATTCTTAAAGTAAATTTTTTCATAAATTTAGCATTCCATTACAGGAAAAAATTGTTTTTATAACCTCTCATATTTGGCAAATTGAAACCCCAATGTCTCATTTCACTTTGCTGATATTTCACAGTCAAGGGGTAGTAACATCTTAGAAACAATGCTAAGACTGTGTGTACTTGTTGTTTTTAATAAAACTGTCAAGTGCTAAAACCTTGTGAGTGTATGGGTGTATTTATAGATTATTTCTCTCCAAATGTATAGAATAATTTTTAAAACCACATTCCCAAATGTAAACCTAGTGAAACAGAAAATAACTCATTACAAAAAGCATAAAGAAATGAATACAGGTCTTGGACAAAGAAAAATATAAACTATTGTGTAGAATTGATAAATATTATTCATTCAAACTTTATTTACAGAAAACCTTTAAAGTGAATTCCAAAAATAATCTTATTCTAAGCGAGAAACATACATAAAAAATAAAGTATTAGAAACTATTTTGTTTCCTCTTGTTTTTAGTGTGTTGGTTTTTTTTACCTTCTTCAAGAGAGATTACTCACTCATAATCTAGTACTAACAATTTAGAGAGTATCATAACCCAGACATCTGCTGGGTAAACAACTCAGCCAGGCACGAGTAGTCCAAATGGTTCCTACAATGCATTGAGGACAATTTTCTGATGCAGGTGGTGGAGGAGCCGACGAGGTGGAGGGTGCTCCTGGACCTCATTCTTACCAACAGGGATGGCCTTGTTAGGGATGTGAAGGTTGGGAGCAGCTTGGGATGCGGTGACCTTGAGATGGTGGAGTTCCAGATGGAACTAGGCAAAGGAAGTAAGGCTAAAAGCAGGATTGCTACCCTGGACTTTCGAAGAGCCAACTTCGACCTCTTCCGGGACCAGCTTGGGAGTATCTCATGGGATAGGTTGCTAGAAGTCAAGGATGCTTGTGAAAGCAGGGCTACATTTAAGCAGCATTTCTTCCATGCTCAGGGTCAGTGCATCCCAAGGAATAGGAAATTGGTGAAGGGGGGCAGGAAACCCGCGTGGATGAGCAAGGAGCTCATCAATAAGATCAGAAGGAAGAGGATGGTCTATGAAATGTGGAAAAAGGACCTGTCCTCCTGGGAGGAGTACAGATGTGTTGTCAGGGTCTGCAGGGATGCAATGAGGAAGTCTAAAACCCACCTAGAGATGTGGCTTGCGAAAGAGATAAAGGATAATAAGAAGGGTTTTTTCAAGTATGTAAACAGCAAGAGGAAGACTAGGGTTAATGTGGGTCCCTTGCTGAATGAGGGGGGTGTCCTGATCACGGGAGACACTGAGAAGGCAGAGATACTGAATGCTTTCTTTGCTTCAGTCTTTGCTTCAAGGACACTCCCCCGGGACTCCTCGCCCCTGGCAATATGGCAAAAGGTCTAGGAAATGGAGGACTCCCCCCTGGTGGACGTGGGAGTGGTTCGGGAGCATCTGAGTGGGCTCAACGCACACAAATCCATGGGTCCCGATGGGATGCATCCGCGTGTGCTAAGGGAGCTGGCAGATGTGATCACCGAACCACTCTCCATCATCTTTGAAAGGTCCTGGAGAACGGGTGAGGTGCCTGAAGACTGGAGGATAGCCAATGTCACTCTGGTCTTCAAGAAGGGCAGGAAGGAGGATCTGGGAAACTACAGGCCATTCAGTCTCACCTCTGTCTCTGGAAAGGTATTGGAGCAGCTTGTTCTGGATGCCGTCTCCAAGCAATTGGAAGAGAAGAAGGTTATGAGGAGTAGTCAGCATGGATTCACCAAGGGGAAGTCATGCTCGACCAACCTCGTTGCCTTCTATGATGGCATCACCAGCTGGGTAGATGGGGGGAGAGCGGTGGATGTCATCTACCTTGACTTTAGCAAGGCTTTCGATACTGTCTCCCATGACATCCTACTAGCAAAGTTGAGAAAGTGAGGGATAGATGAGTGGATGGCAAGGTGGATTGAGAACTGGCTGACCGACCGAGCTCAGAGGGTGGTGATTGGCGGAGCAGAGTCTGGCTGGAGGCCTGTGACTAGCGGTGTTCCCCAGGGGTCGTTGCTGGGTCTGGTCTTTTTCAACATCTTCATCGACGACCTTGATGAGGTAATAGTGTCTGCCCTCAGCAAGTACGCCAATGACACAAAGCTGGGAGGAGTGGCTGACACGCCAGAAGGCTGTGCTGCCATTCAGTGAGACCTGGACCGGCTGGAGAGATGGGCAGGAAGAAACCAAATGAGATTTAATAAGAGCAAGTGTAGAGTCCTGCACCTGGGAAGGAACAACCCGAAGTATCAGTACAGGCTGGGAGACAACCCCTGCTGGAGAGGAGCTCTGACAAAAAGAACCTGGAAGTCCTGGTGGATGACAGGTTGACCATGAGCCAGCACTGTGCCCTCGTGGCCAAGAGGGCTAATGGGATCCTGGCATGCATTAAAAGGAGCGTGGCCAGCAGGTCAAGGGAGGTGATCCTCCCCCTCTACTCTGCCCTGGTCAGGCCTCACCTGGAATACTGTGTCCAGTTCTGGGCTCCCCGGTACAAGAAAGACAGGGATCTCCTGGAAAGAGTCCAGCAGAGGGCCACAAAGATGATACGGGGCCTGGAGCACCTTCCCTATGAAGAAAGGCTGAGAGACCTGGGTCTGTTCAGCCTGGAGAAGAGAAGACTGAGAGGGGATCTCCTCAGTGTATATTAAATATCTGAGGGGTGGGGGACAGAAGGATGTAGCCAACCTCTTCTCAGTGGTTTGTGGGGATAGGACAAGGGGCAGTAGCTGCAAGTTGGAGCACAGGAAGTTCCGCACTGGCATGTGAAAGAACTTCTTCACGGTGAGGGTGATGGAGCATTGGAACAGGCTGTCTAGGGAGGTTGTGGAGTCTCCTTCTCTGGAGATATTCAAGGCCTGTCTGGACGCCTACCTGGGCAGCCTGCTCTGAGGAACCTGTTTTGGCAGGGGGGTTGGACCCGATGATTTTTTGAGGTCCCTTCCAATCCCTACAGTTCTATGATTCTGTGTGTGATTCTGCGATAACCATTACTGGATTGCAAAAATACAGATAAACATTTATTTCCTTATGTATTAAGAAAACTCAGATATGGACAGATTATTCCAATATTTTAAGTTCAAGTACTCACATTTAGTCACATTACTTTGTACCTAGCACACAAGCAGGTAAAATCACTTTCAGAGGTACAAACTACAAAAACTGCCGTGAATTTAGCCAGGAGAAGAGTCCAGGGATCAGAGCTGTGGAAGTATTTAAGCCATTAAATCACAACTACTATTTTAGTGGAAATTGGATGCTTAAATACAGTTATGGGTATGGCTATAAAACCGTAAAAGCATGGTAAGTGTTGCATTTCATAAATGTCAAAATAAGTTATAAAAAGTTGGTCCTAATTAGTTATTCAGACTTACTCAGTAATTCTCCAGTTATATCAATACATATAGGGACTTTTAAATAGGTGTGCAGAAACTATCAATTTAATCAAACATTACCTGAATTTGAAGTGTCAAAAAAACAGTATCTCAGTCTCAGCCTTGAAACATAATTTGGCTCATATCCTCAGACATGATTTTTAGCTTTGGGTAATTTCTTGGAGTTAGAAACCCAAGTCAACCCAAACCCCTTACCTTCACTGGTTACCTTCCACATTTACCAAATCTGAAAGCCACATCTGTACCACTGTCCTCTGTAGACAGCCAACAGATCCTACATATTTTATATGTAGGCTTCAGAACCTGGAGTCATATTTTCTTGCCTGTTAGCAACTCCAGAAATGTTAGAAATGGGGTCTAAATGTTATAGCTCTCTGTGGTTCTTCTGAAAGCATTAACTAATACCTCTAGACACTCTTCATTTACATTTTGGTGGCAATGAGAAACTGAAATTCTTAGCTCAAGGCTGCTGATTCTCCTAGACTTTAAGGGTACTTTAGCCTTAAGAATAGAAATAATCTGGTTCAGTGTAGATGTCAACACAATTAATCATCCTGGATTCCCTTGACAGTCAATAAAGATCTATTCAGAGTTGACAGTGGAGTACAGGTTGTGATTCATATCATCCTAAAGTACACACTTGAAATAGGTCAGAGAAACTGTACCCTAATAAGGCCTCTTTCTATTCATAGACTACGGATGGAGCCTAAGATGATGAACTCAACTAAAGATAGGTGAAGTTAAAATGAATCCATGCCTGTATTATTCAATGCAACTTTCATAGACATAATCTGCTGTATCTAGTGTCCTGTTTTCCAGAGAAGAGAATGGAAAAAAGGAAGTTCAAGTATAAAGATTTTTTAACCTACCTTCCTGCAGACTTACCTGTATAATATATCCCAAGAGTTTAATATACTTATTTTAAGGTTACAGTAAAAATTAGTGTAAAGAGACTCTGAGGAATCAAGGTCTTTAAAGAAAAAATAAATAAATAAATAAAATAGATAGTAGGCATGGGCTTGCAAAATCAAAAGATTTGAATGTCTAATGCAAATTGAGCAAGCATATCCCTTGGGCTTCTTTGAAAGCCTAAATATTAGTAAAGGGAAAATTAGATCAAGAAAATGTTGGCACTTCTTACTATTTTGTTATTGGAAAGAGTATGTGGCAAAAATAGTTAGTTCTCTTATAGCAAATGTGTTAATGTAAAGTCATTCTTTCATTCATTCCACCATATTTTGCGTTTGGAGAAAGATGAACATTCAGTAGTCACATTTTGTTCACTTCAGGGTTTTTCTGAGTTCACATGAATCCACACTTATGGAACTTTTGATTACTGGTTTTGAAAAATACAAGTCACAGGAACTCTGTGAGCATAGCCTTTTTTCAAAAACACCATTTAAAACCCTTAAAAAAAATTGCTTATGTTCCACTCCAAATATGCAACATTAAGCACTGTCCATTAAGAAGTTTCTAAAGAGATTTTGATAGCAAGACTTGTAATGAATACCTTGACTAACTAAAAAAAAAAAAAAAAAAAAAAAAAAAAAAAAAAAAGGACATATTTATCTATATATTAGTCTGCCTCTTTCAACAGGATTAACAGGCACTGTGTTTAACAGGCACTGAGTTTTTTTAACGTGTAAAATAGAGAAGAGAGGGGATAAGCTGTGGTGAGGAAAATGCAAGCATTGTACAAATCAACAGACCTCCTGTCCCAGAGAGATTTATTTATTGGAAATTATGGTGAGAGGAAAAAGACTAAATAACTTTAAGTCCCCAGTTATTATGTCATATGTAGCCCCATAGTACAATATCGCCACAATCTGCTGTTTTGTAAACCGAGCTGTCAAACACTTGTTATTTTAAAGCTGCAGCTTTTCAGGGTCCTCTGACAGCCAGTGGTCCCAGCTCTCAGCCTGATTCATGGCTGGTTCTGAGACAGAGGAAGTTCCCGTCTGCTATAATCTAAACACTTTGCAAATGGAGCATTGGAACAGTGGTGAAAGAAGAAAACAGCCTAAACCCTATAACCCAGACAAGAATCCTACAAAGCTTCTGGGGAGAAGAGAAAGGAAATAAGTACAACAGCACAAACTGCAAGATCAGCAAATGTATTCATGTGATTTTATTTCAAACTCTCAGAGTTTCAGGCAGGGGGAAAAAGTTGATTTTAAGCCACTTAGCTGAAAAGCAGTGAAAATTAGTCTCTGTCAAAAATATGGAAACAATGTCCCAGATGTGTACTTCTGCAACATCTGTATTTTCCATTTCAAGTGTAAATATAAAAAGGTGGTTTGTAGGAGGATTTCTCCTTCTCCTACCCTCTCTCCCACCCCTGAGAGTTGTAAGTAGTTCTTAAATTCAGATCAGTTGATAATTATAAAGCATAAATGGATGTAAATAATTTCCATTACACTGAACTCTAGATGTACTGTTTTAGAGCCATCATGCAGATGGTAAAGGGAAGATGTATTCCTGGGATGTGATAATGTGCATCTATATTACTGAGGGGATGAAATCAGATATGTCTGCTGCTTATTCTTTCTTAAAGTGAACAAAGGTCCAAATCCAGGGAGAAACATTAAAGAAATAATGTAAAATCATTACCAATTTTGACTAAATTTCAGTTCTTCCACAGTAGGAGTCTTGTCTCCCCCTCCTACCAACTTGCATGGAACAACTTGCATAGAACAATATCAAAACACTCTGCCCATCCATCCTTCCATTCACATTCCTGATCTGAACAAGTATAGAAAAATGCTTAATTTAATTACTTATATGTACCTTGACTTAGACTTATATGTAGCCTCAGGATAGCATTCTAGCTACAAGTTTCTCTCAACTGTCAGGAAAATATATGTTTCTGCATAAAAATTTGGTAATTCTGTCCTACCAGACCTCATGGCAATTAAATGTGTTTTTGTAGTTTTTGTCTGGTGAATTAGAGCTCACTTCTTTAGCATTTGTTATATAGGTAGTACAATACAGCAGGAATGCACAGAATGGAACAAAT